>NC_081431.1:20736765-21067827 GCF_949786415.1 Peromyscus eremicus | reverse complement strand
TATATTATTTACATCCCTTCCCTGTAAAACTACCATTTGAAAAAGTATAGAATTTTTTTAATGGATGAAAAAAAGAAACAAGCAAAATTTTAGAAAATTATCAAGTACACGAAATTATACACTTTGTGGAAAATAGGAAAGTAAATCTAGAAAAATAAGTTGATCAAGAGTGCATTGGGGAGCTGTAACTTTAAGTAGATGGGTCAATCTGAAACTCATTTAGAATGCCACAAAACCTTGAAGAAAATGGGGGATAACCATGCATATTAATGAAGAGAGTGTCCAGGCAATAGACAAGAGGGGACCTGTTTAAGAAATTAGACTATCATGTCTGAAATGGAGTGTGTCTAGCTATGGGTTATAGAAATGTTTAAGGAAATGAAAGGGAGATTGATCTGCAGGCTTTGAAAGCCCTAAAATTTAGATTTCCCTAATTTACTCTGAAATTAGGGAGCCGTTGGAGTGTTTGGAGCAGAGGAGAGATGCTATTGGTTAGAAGCTTGGCAGGTGATGCTGCTATGTTTGTACATGGAGTGCAAATTTCATGAATAAACAACTCTTTCATAAAGGTTTAAAGCCAAGTGCAGCAGAAAACAAGTGGGAATACAGGGAGTTGAGGGGAGAAGAAGACAAATATTGTCATACTTCATTGCTTATGTGTATTAATTCTCAAAAATAAAGAACAATTAACAATATGAAAAAATGTTCTCAATAAAAAGAAAAAAGAAATAATTGGGCTTTATTGATTATTGCATCCAATAAAGAGAAATCCAAATCATAATTTAGACACAAGTGCATATACCTATTTATTGTTTCAATCAAAGGAAAAATTATAAAAATATATTCATATTTTCTATGATGAATTTTATCTTTTCTCCTTTTCCCTATTCTCTATTTCATTAGAAATATCCTTTTTTGCAATCCTTGGATTCAGACCCTGGGCCTTATACATACAAGACAAGCACTCTTTCATTGAGCAGTATCCCTGACCCCTAAAATCATTTTTTAAACTGAAGTTACCATCCAGTAATGGAGTTTTATCTTATTTTCCAAATAAATTTAATTTGGATCTCTAATGATCATCTATAGCCAGAAATATAACAATTTGAATTTTAAACTTTTGAAAAATCTAAACTTATTGATCATAAAGGATATCCTTTTGCTTAATATAATAACTTAAATATACTGAAGAAGATACAAACTCGTTGGCCATGCCAGTATGTTATTCAAATGGTATAATCATTTCTAGATTATATTAGTAATAAATTCAAAAGGATTAATATAAGTAGTAGACAAAGAAGTGTTGTTTTGTTAAATGGTCTCAAAATTGAAGACTTGATGAGGAATCAGCCAGGAATATGTGATAAGATGAACCATTTTTGCCGATGCTCTTAGTTTGGAAACAGCTGCATGAACCATATGAACCAAGTGCTGATGGGTGTGGATGAGGCACAGGAAGAGTCATGAAATGAAAGTGTGAAATATAATGAGTGCCTAATGTTATATACTGGGTTTAATCTGATATACCTATGGCAGCAAAGAATAGATTTAGCAAGAAACTATATCCATAGGATAGCATCCCTGCCTTTCTGTTAGAGGAGGAGGAAAGAGTGAAAAGGCCAGAGAATAGGGCAGAGTACTATAAAGTGTTCTCTTCTGACTTCTGCACTCATGAACTCACAGCAGCTGTGCTTGCCAGCATAAGACCAGAACAAGAACAAGCTATCCCAAATCCCTGAGTAGATGATGGAGCTCTTCTCAGGACCCACACTTTACTGAGGAACTATTGGACATTGATAGCTCCTAAGGGAGGGAGGATCATTTCTTTGACAATATGATCACTGGCAAGCTTTACATGCTCCAATGCATAGCCACATACTCTTATATTAGGGTCAGCACTAATTTGACCTAGTGGGTTGTCAAAGAAGAATTAGAAAGGAAAAAAAAATAATTAAGAGGAGAGGAAGCAGAAGAGGAAGAAGAAAAAGAAGAAAAGGAAGAAAAGGGCAACAGCTACACAAAATTAGAAGTGGATATGGACGGGCTTGGGGATATCAGTTATATATCATGTATGAAATTCTGAAAAAATAAGGAAGTAATAAATAACAGTAAAATATAATATCCCTGATGTTATGAGTATGTTAACATATTTATATATGATTATATATTATAGATATATGTTTAACACATATATATTTAAAATAACATTTAGAGTGTGTTATTTTAAAAGTGCAAGTAGAAAATATGGTTTAAGAGATCTAATTGGGTATCTTTTGCTATGAAGCATATCCTCTTCCAAGATTAGTGGCTTTAAAAAAATTTTCTCTTAATTTTATAAATTGGCGACTTGAACCAGAACCACATAGGTGACTTTCTAGTCCTTGATCATTATATCTGTGCTTTCTGTATCAATCAGTTTTTGCTTGCAGCTTAATGAAGTAGTTTCCTACATGTGGTCTTTCACTTATAATGGGCTACTTGAGTTTGTTCATCCAGTGACTGGGTAGGGTAGCAGTATATAAGTGTGCATTTTCTCTGGAGGGCTTGTCTAAGAACTAGGACACAGACTCCCAGTTATACTGCACTGGTCAAATTAAGTCAAGAGGACTTAGGGGAGAAGAGAGATTTCATCCTTTAATGGGAAGAGGTGTCAATTCACCTTTTATGAATATTGGATATGGGAAAAGGTTATATTTTGCTATTTTTGAAATGTATAGATATCTGGCATTCTCATACTACACTGAAATCTACACTAGAACTTTCAAAAGTACTTACTTATATAGGTGTAAGCTAAATTGGGAGGCAGTGGTCTCTATTTAGAATCAGTGAGTAAGGAAAAATTCTAGCAAAGTAAACATTTTCAAAGTATTGTTATTTAGAGTCAGCAACTTTATTCCAGTAAAAACTGACATATTCAGGAAAACTCTACAGGACTTGAAATATTTAAGTACTTTTGAAACATCTGACTACTAAAAATTTTAGTGCCCAATACAACAGATAGCTATTCTTGCTAATATATTTCTATAATTATAATAATTTTACGATAATATAAAATAATATAAGTAATATTTATTATAACATTATAATAATATAGAAATCATAATTTACATAGTATATATCAATGGAAAGCTATACTACATTGAAACTCTTTGGAATGACTAACATTAAGGAAAACTAATGAGGAAATATCAAAGGAGCTTTCCATTAATTAAAGCCATGGGGAAATCAAGTTCAGTACCATAATTACTAGAGGGAAATACTGCAGTAGATAAATCTCACTGAGAAGATTTTAGTAATAGGTGTAACAGTCTTTCTTGAGAAACTAGAGAGATTTCAACTGAGTAAGTCCAAAAAAGTGAAGGGACCTCTTTGTCCCAGGAGGAGGTAAGAGAAGGATTCACATGTTTCTGAGATATACGTGGGCCATTTGTCATGAAGATAACTTCTAAGCAGATAAAGGGAGAAAGTCACTTAGCTAGTGTTCCTTCCATTAACTGAATGAATAATATTGGGAATTAAGATTCGTCTTGAGAAAGAAAACAATATGTAGAATGGAAGTCACTGATAATATCACTTTGTTTATATGGTATATATATATATATATATATATATATATATATATATATATATATGTATATGAATAATTAATACTTTTTACTGCTATGCTGTTTCCCTCCATTATGACACCGTCAGAGTTTTCTAATTAAAATCAGGATCCAAGAAAAAGCCACAGCGTTCCCTGCTGCTTTGACAACTTCCGATGACGGCAACCCATATGCATAGATCAGTGTGTGGTCAGTCGCACATCATCTTGCTCTGCAGCTCAAGCTGCGTAAGTCTCTATACTGAGATGTCACATGCATCCTTACCCTTGGTTGTGTTTCCCTTGTCAGCCTTGAGGCCTCACTCTCACCTGAGCATCTCTATGAGTAACAGAAAGCCTCATAGGAACAGAGCTGATTTCTGTCTAATTGTCTTATCCACAAACGGGAATTTGAATATGCCAGTCCTGGGCCTGTCAACAGTATCGTGAGTGATCACAGCGAGAGCTAAGACCAGCACCTAACTGGGTTTACAGTTTTTCCATGACTTCACAAAGGTAGTTGGGACTGCAACAGTTACCAAGCCTGGGGCAGAATGGTACAAGTAGACAATACAGTGATACCAATGATGAACTTAATAACAGTAGAGGATTACAGGGCACAGGATTATAGGGACCGACTATGGTCAGACCAGAAAAAGGATCTGGGGTGGAAAAAGAACTAAGGAACGTTGTTTTCTCTTCCTGTGCCAGTGATGATAAGCCTCATCAAAAAAAAAAAAAAAAAAAAAAAAAAAAAACACCTTAGGAACAATTTCAGCCTTTTTGATGCAGGCCTCAGATGGCTGAGGCAGGAGGACTGCCATGAGCTGTAGGCCAGCCTAAGCTACATAATGAATTCTACATCATCTTGGACTGTATAGCAAGACCATTCTTTTAAAAAGTTCAATTTTTTCTTTTATTTCTATTAGATAGTTTTGCTTCGGATCTCCAGTCAACCTTAGGGACAGTACAATGCTAACTTAACACCCAGTTTTATTTGGTTTTGAACATAGAGATATCTGAATCGATACTGGTGGGATCTTCTAACCACTTCAAACCCATAAAGAGTGGCAGGATTTGGGTAAACACAGGGGCTGGTGAGCCAGGCGAAGCATGAGGATGGAGTAGTAGACAGCTGAGATTGCTTCACCCAGGACATTTACAGTCTGTCAACTTCCAGACAAAATGTCCTGGCTTTTAGCAACTTCTCTCTTTGGTTTAGACTATCAGGTAAACTCGGCAGAGAGAGCACTTAGAACAAAATATTTTATGAGCAATTTGCTTCTATTCTCTAAGAATACCCTTTGCTTCTGTTACAACTTCGCCACATACATTAGCATGGTCAGAAAAGTGTTCTGCAGCATCTGCTTATACCAAGACCCACTGGCAAAGTCCCAGATGGACTCTAAGAGTCTTGAAAACAATAAAGTGGCTAGGATATACTGAAAAACCATCTTGTACCTCCTAATGGTACATTAGAAGAGCTGCATTGTTTTCACCATTTACACCTAACATCAGACCTCATTATTACCCAGATAACTGCCCCAGACTGCCAGGACCTCAGCTGGGTGGGTGGAAGATGTCAACAGTAGCTGACAATATTGACAATGAAGCCCTTAATCATTCAATGAAATTATATGAACAAGAGGCTGACACTGGAGAAAGCCAGTTCTCCCCTTTCGTTTGTACTAAATGGAAGTTGAAGGTCAGAGGAATCATTGGAGTTCATCCAATGGTACGGAAAAGGTAAATGCCATGTGGAGAAAGAAGACAGAGGACAAGTTCACTGTTGGCAACCTTTCCCTCAAATTCTCTAAGCATGTCCTTTAAAACCAAAACCCCATGTTGTTATACCTTTGCAAGTTTATGTTTCTATTTTTGTGCTTTCCCTTTCTCCAAAATGTCCTATAAAACAACATGAAGTAAGCATCATGTATCCTTTGACTTCTCTCTCTGCATCTGACCTTAACTCATGTTGTTGTGTATACAGCCGTTCGTTCATTTTCTTTGTTGAATGTTAACTCCTAACATGAATGTATCAGTTTATATAGTTGCCAATCAGTGGCCATTTAGATGGTTGTTTCCAGTTTTATAAGCAAGGTTATTGTAACTATTTTGTTACAAGCTTAGAGGTAAACATACATTTTCATTTCTCTTGGGCAAATAGCTTGGAATGGGTTTCTGGATCAATAATTAAACATATATTTAATGTTAAAGTGATATTTGTCAACCCTGGTCAATAAAAACCAGTTCTTGATAACATTTTTTCACATAAATACATTTTTAGTAGTGAGATCCCTAGAAAATATAAAATTATGCCAAATGTTTTTTATTGGCTCCACATTTTCTTTTCTCATTTGGATGTTGAAAATTTGTTGTCCAATGCTACATGAAGCTTCAACTTATTTTTTGGAATAATTGATTAAGGAAAACTTATTTGCCTCTTTGGTCAGAGAAAATAGGCATACAGCACAAAGAAATGTTCCTAGTTAGACATTTGAGTTCATATTTTAGAGCAAGAAGGATTTATTTTAACTCACAATTGAGAACACAGTCCATCACGGTAGGAAGTCATGACTGCAGAAGTGTGGGGTGACCAGCTGCATTGTACCCACAATCAGGAAGCAAAGAGAGATGAATACTTATATTCAGTCCAGGATCCCAGACCATGAGATTTTGTCACCAACATTCAGGGTAAGCATTTCCTCTTCAGTTAAACCTCTTTGGAAAAGCGCTTATAGACACAAACAGAGGTTTGTTTCCATGGTGATTCTAAATCCAATCAAGTTAATGAAAATTAATGATTACTACATGAAGTCTAGAGAACTTCCACAGGTTCACAGAGAGTATAGTCTGCTGTGAAGATGAGATGGAGTGGGTTGGCCTCCTGAGCTATGGAAGGACTGGTCTGATGGTCAAGATACCCACAAATCAAATGTATAAGAGTCACCCTCATAGTGATGACTCAGAAATCATTGTCAGATTTCCTCTGAGTTATAAATATGTTTCTTTGATGGCTAACTTGTCAGTCAGGGCAGCATCTGAACTATGTGGACAGTACTCCCAGTACAGCTCATGAATTTCTTGACATTGTTTCTAGAGAGCACAGCTCAATGCTTATTGCACCTCCAAGAGACCTGGCAGCAAGAACTGCTCCAGAATCCCACATTTGGCTTTGATCATTTTACCCACACATGGTCTTTTTCACAATAAGGAGTCTAAATAGGGAGACTTGGGTAGTTTCTCATAGACTAATATTTTAGGGTCCAGATAGAAATCTGCCACTTTTCTCACTGAACACTTCTTTCTAGGTTTATTGGTTTCTGCTGGCTAGATTTGTCTACCTCTAGAAAGAGTTTCCCATACACACTTCACACTTACGTTGTGCCTGAAAACCCAACCTATTTCTCTAGCCACACACAAAGCTACTTTTTTTATGTGATGATGAAAGCTCTGGAAAATTGAAACATTTAGCATAAAGCAGGATGCATCTTCACATTGGTTTTATGGACAATAAGAGAATCAAATACTTTATCTAATCCACTTTGAAGGAACTTCAGAGAATGTTCTTTGATATGTGGCTCAAAATAACTTTGAAATTAATATAAAAAGCAATTTTTATCACATCATATTGGATAATTTTATTTTACTTAATGTACCTTTACAACCTTTTGTTTGTTTGTTTGTTTCTTTATTTGGTTGGTTGGTTGGTTGGTTGGTTGGTTTTTTGACACAGAGTTTCTCTGTGTAGCCCTGGCTGTCCTAGAACTTGCTCTGCAGACCAGGCTGGCCTCAAATTCAGAGATCCATCTGCTTCTTCTTTCCAACTGTTGGGTTTAAAAGCACGTACCACCACTGATCAGCAAACTTTAGATTTTTTATGTGTTATTTTCATATTTTTTTGTGGTGCTGAGGATTGAATCCAGGGCCTTGGGCATGACAGGAAAATGTTCTGCCAATAAGTGGCATCAATGCTTATTTCAGGGACATCATTGGTACCAAGTGGATATTGATTTCTTAATCCAAGAATACATGATTTTCCAAAATCTTGTTTTCCATTTAATTCTTGCATGAACCAATATGTCTGCCGTTCTAACTTTCATCTAGGAATTGAGTTGTGTGTTTCTACCTGTGAGGATAAACTTTGCTGAAACTATAATGAGAAGTAACAGAACCACTTCAGTGACAGAATTCCTCTTCTCTGGATTTCCCCAGTTTGAAGATGGCAATATCCTCTTCTTCATTCCTTTGTTCTTCATTTACATATTTATTGTTATTGGGAATCTCATTGTGTTTTTTGCAGTCAGGATGGATACGCGCCTTCACAACCCCATGTATAACTTCATCAGCATTTTTTCATTTCTGGAGATCTGGTATACAACTGCAACCATTCCCAAAATGCTCTCCAACCTCATCAGCAAGCAAAGGACCATCTCCATGATTGGCTGCCTACTGCAGATGTACTTCTTCCATTCACTTGGAAATTCAGAGGGTATTCTGTTGACCACAATGGCTATCGACAGATACGTAGCTATCTGTAATCCTCTCAGGTACCCAACTATCATGACCCCCAGGCTCTGTGCTCAGCTATCTGCTGGTTCTTGCATCTTTGGCTTTCTTGTGTTGCTCCCAGAGATTGCATGGATTTCCACACTGCCCTTCTGTGGCCCCAACCAAATTCATCAGATCTTCTGTGACTTTGAACCTGTGTTGCGTTTGGCCTGTACGGACACCTCTATGATTCTGGTTGAGGATGTGGTTCATGCTGTGGCCATCATCTTCTCTGTCTTGGTTATTGCCATCTCTTACATCAGAATCATCACTGTGATCCTGAGGATTCCCTCTGGTGAAGGCCGCCAGAAGGCTTTCTCTACTTGTGCTGCCCATCTTGGTGTCTTTCTGATGTTCTATGGCAGTGTCTCCCTCATGTACCTGCGCTTCTCAGCTACTTTTCCACCAATTTTGGACACATTCATTGCACTGATGTTTGCAGTTCTTGCTCCCTTTTTCAACCCTATCATCTATAGTCTGAGAAATAAGGACATGAAGCTTGCAATTAAGAAGCTTCTCTGTTCTCAGAGGATGCTGTCTACATCTGCCAGTTAATCTGCTCATAGATGCCTCTCTCTGTAGATTTAACTCCGACATATTAAACCATAAAATTAGCACATAACTTGTTCATTGGTACATTGTTGCATTGTCTTTATTGCAGATCTTCCTGTATTTATTCTATTTAAACATATTTAATTCAGATAGCAAATACTTGTCTAGATTACAATGAGGGGTGAAATATACAAAGTAAATATGAATGTCTATGCAGTAACATGTTTTGTAAACAATTTTATACAGAATTATTATATATATTATATATGCACTAATAAGAAACACAGATTGTGAAATACAGTACTGATTTAATGAATTTTAGTTCAACTTTAAGTTTACCAATAATATCTATAGATGTTGAAGTTTATACATAAATGAAACTGCATTGTGACTTCAAAGAAATGATTAGTTAATTTTTTGATTCTTAATTTCAAATCAGTAACATTAAAAGTAATATATTTAAAAATTATAACCTCATATATTAATTTAAAATTAAGTGAGCTATTCAAAGCAACTTTGAAATGTTATTAAAAAGGAAGTAAAAGGCAAGTGTTAACTGTTATTATTTGCCATTGACAATGGTTTTAATGTTTTAAGTAATGCTATAATATAAATCTATGAAAATATGTGTTTAAGAATCTTACAGTGGTTATTATTTAGTACTTTCATTCCTATTATTTCTCAGAGGTCAGGAAGAATTCTACCTTCATTCCTTTTGAATATTTTGGTTGAATTCATCCAACGTAATTTAATTGGACTTTTTGATTCAAAATGATCTTCACATATTCACAAGAAATTATAGATAGATAGATAGATAGATAGGTAGGTAGGAACCTCCTATGAGATGCTTTATTTTTCTAATATATAGATTTGATTGCTTTCTACAATTCAAATTCAGATTCCTGTTAGTAAAGAAATTAATACCCATATATTACAATTTTATTTCTCCCCAAATTCAATGAACATGGAATTAAGATTACTAAAAGTCTTGAAAAAAATTTAAGGATAACAAAGAGTTAATACATAAAATTGCATTAGGATATTTGTGATAGAGTTTTAATAGTCTGAAATGTTAAGTATCATATTTTTTCAAGAAATGGAAAAGTAATAATGGTTCTTTTGGACAAAGCAACCAAACCATTATTTGATTCTGTCTGTTATATGGTAGACTAATAATCAAAGACAGTCACTTTAAAAATACAAACAACATTACAACAAATAAACAAAGAAAAACAAAAACAAACTATTACCATCCCTTAGGGAGGAGTGAGTTCCCTCAAATGACCTCCATCATTTCCTCAGGTATGAATGAAAGTGAGACCTAAATGAGGAAGGAGAATCTGCTAGATGTTACAAGAGAAAACAGAAGCGATCCTAGATGGGAAACTATACTAGTATCATGAGAGGAATAATCAGAGTTGGAGAAGTAATGGTCCATTGAGGAACTCTGGATGGTGAAAACAACATCAAAGTTCATATGGGATTTCCCATTTCACAGTGGACCTGTCCACTTGGATTTATTGAAAGAAAAGTCTGAGGAGAAACTGAAACACACAAGCTAGAGAAATGATGAGGTACCCAGTAGCTCCCCAGGTTGCTAAGACATCTCCTTCATAGACTCTGAGACATGCTTTCATTTAACTATGGGCATTTGGATCACTGGAATTCACTTGTTAAGTTTTGCAGTCAAAAATCTCTTCCTTGAAGGTCTCTGAGCCTTTGGGGAAAAGGTATGATATGTATGTCCCATTTAATGCTGGGTACTCCAAGGTCTCTTATTTTCTGCACATTGACCAACAGCCTAAATGCCAATCAATTGATGAATGGGTAATGAAAATGTGGCATACACAATGAAATATCATTCAGCTGTTAAGAAAATAAAATTATAAGAGCCAGCAATATTTTTGATTATGGTAGTTATTAGAAAAACAAGACAAATAGTAAGTATAGAAGATAACTGCCATATTAACTAATATGTTAAAGAATAGAGAAAACTTAGCTGGGCGGTGGTGGCACACACTTTTAATCCCAGCACTCGGGAGGCAGAGGCAGACAGATCTCTGTGAGTTTGAGGCCAGCCTGGGCTACAGAGTGAGTTCCAGGAAAGGCACCAAGGCACCAAAGCTATACAGAGAAACCCTGTTTCAAAAAACCAAAAAAAAAAAAAAAAGAAAAAGAGAGAGAGTAGAGAAAACTTAATTTAATGAGAGAAAATGTCTGAAAACTCATAGAAGCCAGAGGAAGAACAAAATATTACATGAAGGAATAAGAAGTGTCGGGACAAAATAGTCCATGCTGGTACTCTCCAGCAAGAGGTTGAAGGAGGAGGATAGTTTATTCAAAGTCACCCTGAACTACATGGAATATTCAAGGACAACTTGGGTTGCATGGAATGGTGATGTTTCAGAAAATGCATACCAAATATGTTTTTGTAGGAATTCCACAAACCAAGAAGTAAGAAAAATAATTAAAAATTAACAAAAATATTCCTAAATTTAAGAATATTCTGGTCCTCAGATATATTCTGGTCCTAAGATTGTTTCATGCTGTATAAAATTATTAGAAATAAAATTCATTACAGCTGTAGACAATTTTGAATCTTAAGAGAAATATAAGAAGTTATCTAGTATAGTTTTCCCATGCAGTAGAGCTGAACAAATTCTAGGAAAAAGAAAGCATATTTTCTTCCAGATCCTGACATTTCCAAAGAGAGGATAACACAATAAAAGCAGTTATTCTCAGTCAAAAACAGTGAGAACTTGGGATTTTCACTGGCTCGTGGGCTGAGGACACCAGGGAATAGCATACTGATGTGGAGAAAAGCTCAGCTATGAGAGAGGCAGATGTTTCCACACATTTGTACCATGAGAAAAACCATGCCTCTTTCCCCTCGTTTTCTTTAATATTGAAACAAAATACCTAGTAACACATTCATAATGAAATAGTCTGAGCAAAATATCCAATGATACATTGATAATGAAATGGTCTTATTTTCTTCTATGTAGCTGGCTGATCTTCCAGAGGACCTAAATTCAAGCCTGAGCACCTACATGGAAGCTCACAACTATCTGTAATTTCTGTCCCAGTGAATCCAATACCCTTCTTTTTCTGACTTGCATGGGCACAAGGCACACCCACATGGTACACAGACAAGCAGAAATTCTTTCCCAAATCATGTTTATGTTTACTCTTAAATTTTCATTAATTATAATTTCATTTCTTTTCTTTGTTCCTTAATTTTGAAAGTAGTCCTGAAAAACAAATATGCTCTATTGTTTTGTTTCTATTGCTATCTACTTATGCCAATATTATATATGAAATGAATCCTCCTCCTGTATGATAAATGGCTACTATTTCCTTATAAAATAATCCTATTTTCTCCTTTTCAGCTCAGGACCACTCACCTGATCCTCTAATTCTTCTCCACCTTCCAATTATTTTTACATGTTACTCATCCCACCACACCTGAATAAACTTTACTGAGTTTGCTTCTGAATGGCAAATTAGTTATTATATTAGAACAAATAATGTTTTATGATAATTATGCTTTGATGCAGAAAAAGCAATTCAAATTTGATGATAATTCAATAGGCCATAATTTGTTGGTGCTGTTTCCTCTTTAAGAATGGGAGGGGGGATATAGAAGTAAACAAAATAAGTAGGAAGACTCTATACAAGAGGAGAAACGGAGACCAACCATTGATGCATTTGGTGGTGAAAAATAAGAAATATGAAGAGTTCCGCAGATCAATTGGACAAACTTGACAGACTTTGTGCAGCCTTGGAGAAGACAAAATGTGATGGTTTTCATTTTCCTCTTTGAATTCTCATGATTTTCTATTTGGTAAGTTTTTAATGGAAATCATTCTGTATTCTACTCATTAATTTATTGATGACACATGAGAAAATCACCTTCAATACTGCCCCACTTACTCTTTCTAAAAAAAATAACGATGGCAGCTTCCTTACATGGCGTGGTTTTTTGGCACAGCAGTTCCTACTGCCAAATAAATGTAGAATGACTTTTTCAACTATAGCAGTGGTAAGAAGGGGAGTGAAATGTTGAGCAGAATCTGTAAGAATTCCACTGGGCACTGACTGTCCCTGACCTGAGGATCTAATGAACAGAAAGCACAGAGGATGATCTTCTGCCAATTGACCCCAGGAGGGAAGTGTTTTCTTTCTATTATTAAGGGAATAGAACCTCAGTGGGGCTTACATTCCCTCCAGGATGTTTCCAAGGATGGTTATAAGAACTCTTGTTGGAAGAAGAGATACAGTGATACCCAGGGAGAGAAGAAAAAGCCCGACTTTATTTGAGAGAGGTGAGTTTGGGGTTCCTGAGGTCAGGGGAGAGTGTTCATTTCTTTTACTTGAAATGAGACACTCGGTAACTGAATGCTGAGGGTTCAAATAGGGAGAACTTTTGGAGGTGTGGAATTTGAAATTTGGTTTGCGCTTATGAGAAATTTCAACTTTGGAGCCATAGGCTCTCTAGAATTACATGAGAAATAACAGTCAGTTATGCGTCCTGTTCTCAGCTTCATGAGTGTAAATGATGACACTTTCCCTTCCCACTTGTTCCCTTTACAGATCACTTTTGTTTTAATCGTGCTTTTAACTCCAATTCAAATGTTTCCATTAGAAAAGAAGTTAGTTCCAAGTGCCTAGTATCTATCCCAGGTAAACTGTGCCCTAATAGAATCTACTGATACCAAAAAATTATATCATGAACTGCAGTGACAGTATCAGAATTGTGATAGAGACTACCTGGAAGATGCATGTGTAAAGATAAACTAAGGAGTGTGAGTGTGTGTGTGTGTGTGTGTGTGTGTGTGTGTGTGTGTGTGTGTGTAAATATGCAGAGGAGATGACAGTAGCAGTATTCAGTAGCCTTCTCATGAGAGACAAGAGCTGAATTGGAACTTGAGGATAGATCGGAGTTAGCTGGATAAATAAGTGTGAGCAAAAGGGCATCCTAGGAAGAAAGCTAAAAGTCACCAAAGCTCTAGAGTATATCATGGTGAAATTTGAAACTGCCACAGTGAAATATGAGAAAGTAAAGATGGAGAATATTATATAGAATTGTCAAAAGCTTGAGATTTGGAATCATGGAAAACTATGGGAGAGTATTTTCTTCCACAGAAAATGTGTATTGATGAGATTTTAAGGATCAAGACTCGAGTGTTCCTGCAGACATACAGAATGAGTAATGAACATGACTTTCAACACATGAAAGTACAAAACAATGACCTAAATAACAAATCATCTGGAAAACTTCCGTTAGGAAGATAGAACACGCAGGAAGGATGGTTTAGTGGAAATCAATAACAAAAACCTTCCAAGTGTAGCAAGCTGCTGTGCCTGATTCAAAAGTATAACCATAAGGACTGATATTTCTATTGCTTTTACTATTATTTTGGCTAGTATATGTAAGGCAGAATGGTTTCTGAATAGCAAAAAGGAACAAAACTACCTGACAAATGATTGAAGAGGGAATACGATCTAAAGATGACTTAGTTAACATAATTCTCCCAGGTAGCTGGTCTATAAAGGAAATAAATATCATGCATATCAATAATGGGTTCTTTCATAAATTAACTCATTTGACTAACACTTCTCAACAAAAGTTGTCTTCATGCCCAGTAGAAAAAATAAAACTCAGAGAAATTATGGAAGCTGCCCATTCTCCAGTTAAGAGTGAACAGAATGAAAATTCATTCAGGCTCCATATGTTTGACATGAATCCACTCTATTAACCATTATAATATGCTTACCCAAAAGCAAAATTAGAGATATAGGCAAGCTATTGTTTGTTTTGAATCTTAGAAATATCAAATTGCAAATGCCATCTAAAGAAAGTAACATTTACATTTATGTATATGAATTATATATATGTGTGTGTGTGTGTGTGTGTGTGTGTGTGTGTGTGTGTGTGTGTGTGTACATGTTTGCATGTGTGTGCACCAACTGGGCACATGCATGGGCACATGCACAGGTGGAAGATAAAGGTCAATGTTAGGTGTCTTCTTCCAACATTCTCCACCTTCTTTTTTTAGACAAGTATTCCCACTGAACCTGAAGCTTAGGGATTTGGCTCGCTGGCTGGCTAGCAAGCTTCTGGGATCCTCCTGTGTTGACCTCCCAGCACTGGTGTTATAAACATGGATATCCACAGCCAGCATTTTCACGTGGATGCTGTGGACCCGAATCCAGGTCCTCATGCTTATGTGACAAACATTTTACCAACTGAGCCATCTCTCCCCCAGCCTCAATATTTACATTTGTACTGCTTTGACTTCCTTCCACGTTAGTTGAATATGGCCTTTCTCTTATTCACAGGTCACTCAGATGGGGATATGGAGAATGGAAACCTATCAGCAGTGACTGTGTTTGTCTTCACTGCTTTCCCCCAGCTCCAGGATGGTGGCCTCCTGTACTTTTTCCCTTTACTTTTCATCTACATCTTTATTGTGGCAGGAAACCTGATAATCTTCTTTGCTGTCAGATTGGACACCCGTCTTCACAATCCCATGTATAATTTCATAAGTATCTTCTCGTTTCTTGAGATGTGGTATACAACAGCTACCATCCCTAAGATGCTCTCCAATCTGATCAGTGAGCAAAAGACCATTTCCTTCATTGGATGCCTCTTGCAGATGTACTTCTTCCATTCTCTTGGAAACACTGAAGGGACTCTTCTGACTGTCATGGCTATTGACAGGTATGTTGCTATCTGCAACCCACTCCGCTACCCTAACATAATGACACCCCGGCTATGTGCTCAGCTCACTGCTGGTTCTTGCATATTTGGCTTCCTCATCCTTCTACCTGAGATTGTATGGATTTCTACTCTTCCTTTTTGTGGTCCCAATCAAATCCACCAGATATTCTGTGATTTCACCCCTTTGTTGAAGTTAGCCTGTACAGATGCCTCGGTGATCCTGGTTCAAGATGTGATTCATGCTCTTGCTATTTTGGTAACAAGTCTGATTATTTCTCTTTCTTACATAAGAATTATTGTTGTTATTCTGGGCATCTCTTCAACAGAGGGTCGTAAAAAGGCCTTTTCCACCTGTGCTGCCCACATCGCTGTCTTCCTGTTGTTTTTTGGCAGTGTGGCCCTTATGTATCTTCGATTTTCTGCCACTTATACACCATTCTGGGACAACACCATTGCTCTTACATTTTCTGTATTTGCTCCCTTTTTCAATCCTATTATATACAGCCTAAGAAATAAGGACATGAAAGATGCAATTAGCAAACTCTTTTGCTCTCAAAAGGTGTTCAATGAATCAGGTAGGTAATTTAAGCTTATTCCTTTTTAACCTAAATAAGATCATTTCCAAAAAGAAAAGAAAAGAAAGAAAGATCCCAAAGAATGACCGTAATTTAAAAGATTTTTATCAAACACTTTTTCAATGAGCTAATGGATGGACACATAAATTGTGTCTTCTGAGAATTCAGAGATTATTTCTCTTTCTTACATAACAATTTTTAATCTTAATTTCCCAACCACTGAAAAGTGTGAGTGTGTGTGTGCGTGCATATGTGTATGTGTGTGTGTGTGTGTGTGTGTGTGTGTGTGTGTGTGTGTGTGTTCATTTTGTTCTTTAACTCTGAAATGGTTAGGTTATGGTTAGCTATGAAGAACATTCATAGGCATTACCTTTCTGACTCAACTTTTGGCCATTGTTATCTATATTATTATCTTCATAATAACCTTAGAATCATTATAACTCATGCTGTACCAGAATGCATAGTAACTCTCTCTGTTGTTGAGTGATTAGTCCAAAGCCCAATAACAAGCCTCGGAGAAAGAAACTTCCTTGCATCCAAACTATAGGCATTTTCTTTTTGTCTTTGTCTCCTTTCCATTAGTGTTCTGACTGTTTAAGACTCATGTATCTCTGTGATGTGATTATAACATTTCATCAGCAGGACATCAGAGGTAATATTTGGTATTGTGTCAATCACTATAAAAAATTGAATTTTTATAGAAAGTCAAATGAGTAAACTGAGATTGAATAAATACATGTATTTCATTTATCACTCTAAAATATTTTGCATCTTTTCCCTTGAAAGTGGCAAAATACATAATTTTGTAATATATTTAGTATTACACATATATGACTTGATAGCTCATTTTTGTAAAACCTGGAATTTTATGCTAGGGTTTGTGTATTCGTACAGTGTTTATTATAGCTTAACTATGAGATATTATACTGATATGTTATAAATTTACTTGAACTTGAAATGTTATAGGTTTCTCCATCTTATAAATCCAGTAATAGTTATATTCTTGGACAAAATTCCTTTCCTAAAATGTTGCTTCAAGATAAATTTCAAGAAGTCTTCCAGGAAAGGCGCAAAGCTACACAGAGAAACCCTGTCTTGAAAAATAAAATAAAATAAAAAAATTTCAAGAAGTCGATATATTACAGAAAAATGTGTGAAAATATTTACCATTATTGATAAAACATTGGCTACAAACAGTTGTATAACTGACACATGAATGTAAGACTGTCAGTATGGTTTGTAGAATGATATTTGATCTATAGTCTAAATCTGATCTCTATATTTTGTGGAGTCTATTGATCATTGATGAGCTGAAGCTGTAGTATAACTAAAAGAGGATTCTGATTATGTTGAATCAAAGGCTTCAGTTCTACGCATTCCTGTAAAAATTATAAATTCATAACCATGCAATGAATGGGCTTTCAGTGGGTTGTAAGCAACTTCCTGTCTCATAATTCTACATTGATATTTCTCCTATTTTGCTGTTGAGGAGTTAATGCACAACCCTATGATTCTACATATTGTTACTTAGTTGGTCTTGCCCAGGGTAGCTGCTTTACTCTTGGCCTTATATCCAGCCTGAGTTATTCTTCCTTTTTCCTTAGTTTCCCCTCTACTTTTTCTTCCTCCTCCTACTGTTTCTATTGTGGGGACCTCTAAACATTATCATGTACAAGGAAACTCTCACCAAGGAACAAAAGTGGCTTCAGTTCTAAGAGTGGACAGCTGGATCTTCTATCAAGTCTTTAAAGTTGAAAAGAAATGGCCTTCGGGATATTGAGAAGAAGCTGACCCAAATAAACCAAAGTGGATTCCCTACTGAAAAGCATGGGTGGGGAGAAGGAGAATTGAAAAGAATAGAGCAAACAATCAAGAGATGGAGAATGGGAAATCACAAGTGGTGCTGAACAGCAGCTCTGTGTGGATAGATGAGGCCACTGTAAAAATGGAATCTGAAGCAGGTCAGAGGAGGGGTCTGGTAGAGGGCGATAATGGAGAGTGGGGAGATTTGGAGTTTATCAATGATGAAAATGTGTCTGAGGAAAAAGAGAATGACAAAGACAATGCCAATGATGGGGAGACACTTAAGTACACATTGGGCTCTAGAAGTCTCATCTCATTATTTCTCTACCTAGACACTTGTCCAATCTGAGAACATTACCTGTGCTTCCCTGTTAACTTCTGTACATTCTTAATATTTCTCTCCTTATCTTTCCTGTGTTTAATCATCATATGACCCCAGACCTGGCTCCTCTTTCATTTTCCTTGATGTTAATTTTTATTCTATTGTTTGTTTATTAATACTTATAATTGTATTTATAACCAATATTTATTAACATATTAATTTTTATTCTGTCTATTTTTGTCAATTTTTGGTTTTATTTTTGACACCTCTTTGGTTTTTATTTTGATGCATTTTTATGATAATAATGTAGCATACTTATTTATTTAAAATCAGCCACAGTTGCTTCCCTGCATGCAAAGGAAATCTCATTTAGTTGTAGCAGCTTAGAGCAACTTTTAGTTAGAGCAATGTGTGCTATCCCCCATGAGTAAGTACCCTGTGGGACTTTTCAACACAAATGTAGCAATGTACTTGTATGAATGGGACTTGGTCTGTGAAACACGCCCTTTAGAAAAATAGTGTAATAATCTTTATATTTTTTATTATAGAGGATGCTGTTGATATCCTTATGAGGCACCTGATCCTTTGAGCCTTTTTCTCAAAAAAAAAATCCCTTATTAAAGCAGTAATCTGGAAGGGGAAAAGTGTCTATATATTTCATTAATCTTATAATATTTGAAAACCTAAAAGAATGGTGTATGTGTGGTGTGTTACAACTTATAAATGTTAAATATTTTAATTTATGAATTTTTCAATAAATTTAAATTGCAAGTAATAAATTTCCTAGATGTGGTGATATATTGTGTACCCTAATAAAGCTTGCCTGAGGATCAGAGGACAGAACCAGCCACTAGATTAGACATAGAGGTCAGGCAGTGGTGGCACACACCTTTAATCCTAGCACTCCAGAGGCAGAGATTAGTCTGGATCTCTGTGAGTTCAAGGCCACCCTGGACTATAAGAGACTGACTCAGTCTAGGAGAGAAATAGCCAGATGGTAGTGGCACACACCTTTAATCCCAGCACTTGAGATCTCATGCCTTTGCTTGGGAAGCACACATGCCTTTAATCCCAGGAAGTAATATGGCAGGGCACAGAAAGGTATATAAGGCATGAGGAGACAGGAACTACAGGCTCTTTTGGCTGAGGCCTTTCAGAGGCTTTCAGGATTGGCTGAGGAGTTGGCGGGGAGAAGTTGGCTGTGGCTTGCTCTGCTTCTCTGATCTTTCAGCTTTTACCCCAATATCTGGCTCATGGTTTTCTATTAATAAGAATGTTTAAGATTTGAACAACACCTAGATATGTCATTATATATGAATGGGAGACCACCAATATTTAAGTACATATTTAGTCATCATATAATACAATGTTATGTGTTTTTAACAAAATCTTTCATGAAGCTAATAGACTGTTTGTTTTATGGAGTCTCAGAAACCATATGCCATACCCAAAATATTCTGGTGTTAAATTTAAATTTTACTTTGAGAATAACGTTTAGGATGGGGAGGGTTCTAGCAGATACTGTAGACTCACCTGCTTTATCAAACAATGGTAATGGAATCTGATGTTTTCAGTTGCATTATTTTTGCCCATTTTTCTTAAGGGGTCTTATCACTGAAATGTAATCAGAAATATCCTGGAGCTTTGGGGGTAACTATTTCTGTTTCCTAGTCACATTTTCATTGAAAGGGCAAACATTCAAGAAATGATTTAGAGATAAATTTTCTTAAAATAAAAGTCTAAGGGAATCCTTTGTTCCCTTAGGAGTCAAGTAAACTCAAATACAAAAGAGATTAAATTATGGACTTACAATTAGGAAACAGTTTTAATACAATATTAACATTAATTTGAAGTAATCAATCTGAATACATGAATTTTAGAAAAAAATTCTAGCCCTCACTTCTTATATGACATACTACTCAAAGAAAAAAATGTCATATGTTTCCCTAAAATTCACACATAGGTTTCAATTTTTTTTCACACAGAAATGAGGGTTTTTTGAAGAAGGGCTTCAAGTGGAGAACAAATTCAATTGATTGTGGAAAAGTTGAGGCTATGATTTAAATAGTCTTATAAAGTCATCATATGAAACTATTAATTTGCCTGTCATTTGTATCCATTGAGAAGTCCCGACTTCAATGCACAAAGGATGAAAAGCAAAAGAAGATCAACACTATTGTCCAAAATTTCAATAAGCAATAATAGGTGGAATATTCAAATGGTCACTTGATTTTTCTAAACTAAGCTGACTGGCCTGGGAAAAAGCAGAAGTCAGCCCAGCCTCCCCTCCCTCCATTGTTCCACAGATATCCCCTCCTTTCCTGTACCAACATCACTCAAATCTGAGTCTTAGATCTTCATTTTGGTTCATTAAAACATCAGCCCATTAGGAGAGGCACAGAAAGAAGGGCAAAATAAATAAATAAAAGAAGAGTACATTGATTCTCATGTCAGTAACTCCCAAGCCCATTTGAAGTGAGCTGGAGATCCTTGGACCTGAGATTCTGCTAATTATTAGCCTGAGCTGGTTTTCCTAATTGAAGCCATTATGGGGATGATTGTTTTTCTACTAATCTTGAATCATTTATGTTCGATTCCCAAGAGAGTCAATCATTTTCCTCATTTTTAAGAAACAAAAAAAAGGGGGAGAAAGGGGAGAAGATCCAAGAAGAGAACCAGCTCTATTTTACCACTGACTGATGAAAGCAATTGAGTTTAGATAGGGGACTCAGGGTGGAAGCATAGTGAAGGAAGTTAGTTCTCCAATGGTAGTTAGGAACCTCACACACATCGAGGGAGCCAAGATAGAGTCTTCATTCATGTTTATTCTGACTTTGGACCTCAACAGTCACAAGGTCAGTGGATTAACTATTTGGAGGGGTGATGGGAGAAATATATAGGAAAAAAAAAACACCCACAATAGTAATGGACAATGCCACCAGGTCTGTAGATACTGTGAGTAGCTTTTGATGGCTTTTATGAAAGAGTACTCTAGGCTGAGCCATTACAACATATAAAGGTTTGAATTAGTAGATTTCTCTACACAAAGGACTACTTTTAACATAGACAGGCACTGAGATTAATTTCTGAAATGTTTCAGGAATGTTCCCACAATTTTATGTGCTTTCCAGTTAGGTTTTGGGAAGTTAATGTCACTGACAATCGTACTAGAATCATCACGACTGAAATTTGGATAAGGATAGCGGAATTCAATGGATAAACCTAAATACTGTTGCTTTTGGTTCAGGTTTTCCTCATGCTTTCTGTGGCTTAATAGTATGAATTCAGAGATTACAGAGAAATCTGGGTCTACTTAGAAGTTACTTTCTTGAGCAAGTGTGTGATTCACATTTTAAAACCGTGTTCTGAGAGCCATAGTTAGAAGATGTGCTGGTTATAGTTGAGAACATCAAAACTTATACTTTTTAAAAAATCAAGAAAACTTGAAAAATATTTTAAATAATGACCATATATAAGTATGTATATACATATATATACACACATATAACAGAATAGGCCACATTCTCTTACTGTATACATACACATATATCACAAGTAATATAGAGGTGTAAAAGCTATAAGACATACATGAACTTGGTTAGAAAATGAATCAGAGATTGAAAGGAAATAAGAACAGGATATTCCTGGAAAATGTGACTCCTATTCCAAATGTTTAGAAACTAGAAAATATAAGTTACATAAGTGGAATAATCTTTCCTTCTCTAAACTGAATGTGTAAGTAGTAAGTTCCTATAGCAATGGGAGATAAAGCAACTTTCATTTATACAGAAAATAAGAACTAATTTCAGTATAGAGTTAAAGGAAAATGACACAGTTGTATTCAAACAAGAGAAGTATGATGGGAATTAATCACATAATCAAGAGTTCATAGATAGAGAAAATAAGAGATTTTTAATACAATAAGAAAAATTGAACATGACTTGACAATTGATGTGATTTGGAAGTAGTGGAAAGATAGTCATAAAATGAGTATGGCTGGCATATATAGGAACAAAAATAAGAAAGTTATCAAGGAACCTTGTTGAATGCTGATGTTAAGGTCATGCACCAGCTCATGAGGGAGTATCTTTAAAAAATAAATTTGTCTTTCCACTAGTCTGAGAATTAGAAGCTAAACTCAAGGTTTTGACACAGTTGCTTTCTTCAGAGGCCTGTCTGTTTGGTTGAAAAATGCCCATCTTTCCCGGAGTCTACCTTAGACTTTTTTCTTACAGAAACACCAGTCAGTAGGATCAACCCTAGCTGCCTTATTCCAACTCACTTTCTCCCTTAGATGCTGTGTGTGAAAAGGCAGACACCGCTGAGGTCCTGAGGGTTAGAAACTCAACACACGGTTTTCAAGAGGAATGGTCTCATGACACAATAGATGGCCGTAAAAACGGGGTGAAGGTTCAGCTTCTGAGAGGGGAGTCAATGCGGGACCAAGAGAGTGATTCAGAACACAGGTGTATAAAGTACTGTTCATTAGAAAGAACAAAGGCCAATGAAAATTGGGGATCTCAAATAAATGAAATGTTGAAATAAAATGACTCCGCTGTGTGGAATGCAATAGAGAGGAGAAGAATAAAATAAGAACAGAATATTGTTATCCATATCCTTGGGAAATGAAAATGGAATCTCTAGGAGGCAAACCTGAGTAGGGCGGTCTCTACAGGCAGACGACTGCTGAGCACTGTGCGCCTGGCCTTCGGAGGTGAGTGGAAGTGAATATGGGAAGGTGAAGGTTAATAATTTATTTGAAAAGATTGGGACAATTAGACAGCATTACCCAAGGCATTAGGAAACAACCTTTATATAAAGAAAAAACAACCTAAATAGAGACGCATTGTCCTCCCAGTGAACATATTTGATACTAATAGAAAATTAAATCAGTAAAGAAAGTGGAACAAATCATTGTGAGAGGAGAGTAAGTTACCAGGACAATGCCCTGTACTGTGTTGTATTCTAATTAGAGTCCATCAGACTCTACATCTCTCCCTTCCCACTGCGACCCACAAAATTGTAAGGGCAAGCCTACCCATGCAGCTTAATGTATTCAATTTTCACAAACTGTGTCATTTTGTCAGACTTCTGGTACAAAACACCGTCAAGTCTCTCTTAAATAAGATGAAAAGGTGATGGGAGGAAGAAGAGTGGTACATCCTTTAAAGAACAAACAGTAACACAAAAACACCATTATAGCTTATCCTCTGCATCATTTTAAGTATATACATACAAAGAGAAGATGAGCTAATTGGAAGAAAGGGCAGAAAATGGGTAGAAATCCCCAGTGACAGCTGATTATTATCTCTTAGATACCTGTTTGTTTTCTAACAGGAGACAAAAAGAGTGTGGATCCAGGTGGCAGGGGAGGTGAGGAGGGGCAGGACTCAGGGGAGTAGGGGGAGGGAAAACTATAATCATAATATGCTGTATGAAAAAATCTATTTTTGATAAAAGAAAAAAAAACATTTCAGATCACGTGCCAAGAGTCAGATGAACTTAGTTGAAAGAAAAAAAAAATATGTTGGGGAATCAGTAAGGTTGGAATTCAGGAATGAGCATCACTTTCATTCTGATCTTTTCCAGTTCTCCTCCAGACGTCTGAACATGACAGTTTTAAAATATTGTTTACTGCCCGGTGGGTCAACATTGCCTGCAAATCTTCAGGCTCTATCTCAGACCTCCTGAATAAAACTTTCAGTAAAAGGGCGCTAGGAATCTGAGTTTTGACAGCCCATTCACTGATTCTGAACCATGCCAGGACTTGAGAATTACTAGGTCTAAATCTGGGTTGTGGTTTCTATTTTTTTCCCTTATGACAAGTTTAGTTGAGAGCCAGTGTGGAATGCATATGATTTCATTATTCATTTCTCTTCGTCTACAGCCACAGTGCAGGTGTCTTCTGAAAGGCTGGCTCCTGGTGAGTGTGTTTTCCCTTGGAACTATAATAGACACTTTCTAAAACGCTTGAGTGCACCAGGAATTGCTGACCTTCACACGTCTCAGGTGGAGATGGAGTTCTCCAATTGGACCACTGTTCAGGAGTTCATTTTCTCTGCTTTCCCTTGCTCCTGGGGTGATTCTGTCATCTGCTTCATCCCACTGCTCTTCATCTATGCGTTCATTATTGTTGGAAACCTGGTTATCATCACAGTGGTCCAGCGGAATGCGCACCTCCACACACCCATGTACTTCTTCATCAGTGCCCTTTCCTTCCTGGAGATTTGGTACACCACTGCCACTATCCCAAAGATGCTCTCTAGCCTGCTTAGTGAACGAAGGAGTATTACCTTGAATGGTTGTGTCCTGCAGATGTATTTCTTCCATTCCACAGGCATCAGTGAGGTTTGTCTCTTGACAGCCATGGCCTTTGACCGCTACCTGGCCATCTGCAGCCCTCTCCATTACCCCACCATCATGACTCCCAGGCTGTGTGCCCAGCTGACCCTAGGCTGCTGTGCCTGTGGCTTTCTCACACCCCTCCCTGAGATTGCCTGGATCTCTACACTGCCCTTCTGTGGCTCTAATCACCTTGAGCACATATTCTGTGACTTCCTCCCTGTGCTGCGCCTGGCCTGCACGGATACCCACACCATCGTCATGATTCAGGTGGTGGATATTGTCCATGCTGTTGAGATCATTACAGCAGTGATCCTCATTTTCATGTCCTATGTTGGTATCGTGGCTGTGATTCTGCGCATCCGTTCAGCTGAAGGCCGCCGCAAAGCATTTTCCACATGTGTCTCCCATCTTACGGTCTTTTTGCTCTTCTTTGGTAGTGTGGCTCTCATGTATCTTCGCTTCTCTGCCACCTACTCCTTGTTCTGGGACACTGCCATTGCTCTGGCCTTTGCTGTCCTCTCTCCCTTCTTCAATCCCATTATCTATAGCCTGAGGAACAAAGAGATAAAGGAAGCCATAAAAAAGCACATTGGTCAAGCGAGCATCTTAATTCATACGAACAGGAACCTCACATAACATCTCTTCTTTGGGAGGGCACATTGGTTCTCTTTCATTCTCACCTCTTAGGAATCTTTTCATCAGCCTTTGACTGAAACTTGTTCATAAATATCTCTGCTACATGAAATTTACAAATAACTAAATTAGACTTATTACTTATTTTCTTATGTGTTCATGTGTATGTGTATTTGTATAGGAATGCATGTGTTCATGCATGGCAAGGCCAGAAGTAGACATTAGATGTTTTCTTCAGTTTTTTCTCCACCTTAATTTTTGAGACAGGGGCCCTCATTGAAGCAAAAGCTTACCCATTGGTTGAATTGGCTAGCCAGCAAGCCTAAGGGTCCATTGCCTCCACATGCCAGTTGCTGGACCCTGCTTTTGTTTAATGGCAAGCATTTGACCACCTGACCCATATCCCCAGCCTCTAAATTTGATAGCTTCTTTTTAATCTTGCCCAATCCAACATATTTTTGGCTTCATCATTTGAACATTATACCACTCAAGTTATATTCACTAACTTAATTTTGCTGAAGTTATCTTGATAAGCACTTTAATTGGAACATAACCTAAACAGTTATTTTATGGTTTGAATTGAACCTTAGTTGGTAGAGTGCTGATGTAACAAGTATGAGGCCCCAAGGTCAACCCTCAATATAAATCAACAGCAAAGACAATAAGGCTGGTGTGGCGGTGCACACCTTTAATCCCAGAGTCTGGGAGGCAGAGGCAGGCACATTTCTGTGTGTTTGAGGCCAGCAGCCTGTCTTCTGAGAGAATCCCAGGACAGCGGGGGCTACATAGAGAAATCCTGTCACCAAAAAAAAAAAAAAAAAAGAAAAGAAAAAAAAGAAAAGAAATTGCTTTCTGGGAATATATTAAGTGTAGAGTCTTCATAAGACTAAGTGCCATTGTGTGTAGAATTGAGGAACAACCCTAATCTATAATTTGACTATTTGAATTTAAGTTAGGCTAACTTACACACAAAATTATCAGCTTTTCACAATAAATTAAAATTTAATCTGTTTTCAGTGTACTCTTGTGTGTCATGAAAATTAAGCAATGTATGTATGTAATAAATGTCTATTGAACTAATAATCCAGTGTCATCACACTAAATTCTGATTGTTTCAACTAACAGGCCAACATACTGAACAGAAATCCATTTTCATGGCCCTTATTCCCTCGGCTTTCATGATTCCATGCTTTTGAAGGCAGTGTTAAGGACTTCCTTTGTTGACATACCGTCATGCATGTTTCATAAGGAGTAATTTTCTCCAGGACCTGTGCTTCAGTTCGGATGGGATAAGGCTCATTACTCTGCATATACTGACAAAATTTTATCCCTCCTTCTTCCACCAACATGAACTCTGCAGCGGTCAGCCCATTTTCCTTGTTTCTGTACCATAATCTTTCACCTTCACTCCTGAAATCTACAGAAAGACAGAAGTAACAAGGAAGGTCCGACATCTAAACTGCCAATACCATTTAATGCGGAGCCTGACTGAAGAAACAGAGGAAAATGAGGAAAGTTTCATGTTGTGCATGGAAGTTAAAGTAAGACCACACTTCAGGATACTTTCTTTTTGGAGTGAGAGAAAAATGACAAAGAGATTCAGGCAAAACTGTTGAATCATGTGATTATTTTTCTTTCTGAGAATGTGTGACCTCATTTAATATTATACGATCTTTACAGGAAAATGGTGTGTTGTTAATGCTCCTTAAGTACTTAACAAACACCATTCCCTTGTGTTTCTTGCAGTATCATTATTAAAAGTGATATTTATGACTAATTGCTATATGAAAAAATTATTCCATTTCCTTTTCTGACCACTACACTTTTAGATTTTGTATTACATAACTATTTTCTAGACACAGCCAATGCCTTTCTTTAGAAATGAATATAGCTAATTCATTCCTCCATGCTTTCCTACACTGAAGCCAAGCTTCCCGCTCCCTGTAGAATGGCTTCTTTCTCAAAGCTTAGTTCTTACCAGTTTGCTACCTTGCCTAGGAAACTTCCACAGTCAAACACAATCACCGCAAATTATTATAGCACTTTCACTAACTGGTGTGTATGTGTGCCTGTGCTCATGCATGTGTGTGTGTGTGTGTGTGTGTGTGTGTGTGTGTGTGTGTGTGTGTTGAATACAAACTATTCCAAGCTCAGGAAACAAATAGAGAAAATGGAAGAGTTAAAACTTGTGGTGTGATGACATTAATGGCACATTGTAAATATAATCTGCATGAATACACAGAATTCAAGTGACATGCTTTCTGACTTGAATATAATGGGAACTACTAACACATTCTCTGTTGACTTTACGTTGGATACTTGTTTAACAAAAATTTCACTGAATTCATTAACACAATATTGTTGTAAAAAATAAAATAACAATACAAATTCATACTTATATTTTCATTTTTGATACTAACAATGCAATTTTCTGTTTATTGCACATTTATAGTTTTAAGACACTACAAATTGTCTCCTATATATTGTTTTCAAAAGCAATTTGTAGTATTCATTTTTATTGTTCCTATTATTAAAGAGAGAAAATTGGCTTATAGTGGTTAAGTGACTTGTCTAAGCATATTTATTTTGCAAAAGTCTAAGTTATAACTCAAATTCAAATGTAACCTTCTACAAAAGCTTTGCCTTAACCACCATGAAATATTTCCAAATACTGTTGCTTTGAGAAAGTAGAGAAGTATGGTGATATTTTATTTGTACTGAAATGTGATTTTATTTGTATGTTAATAAATAAAGTTGCCTGGGGGTCAGAGCTAATAGCAAGCCATAGCAGAGCTAGGCATTGGTGGCGCATGCCTTTAATCCCAGCTCTTGGGAGGCAGAGTTAGGTGGATCTCTGTGTGTTCAAGGATACAGCCAGCATGGAGACACATGCCTTTAATCTCAATACCAACCATAGAAGACCTGGAGGTCTGTACAGATGGGCAGTGACAAGGAGGTCATGTGGTTGGGTTTACAACCAATGAGAAGGCAGAATAGAAAGTCAATAAAAAGCACAAACACACAGAAAGTAGGTCTCTTTCGGAGAGGTAGGACAACAGCAACAGTGAAGGATAAGGTTTTTAGCTCTTAGCTATTGCTCTGACCTCTTGGCTTTCATCTCTGTATTGGCTCTGTGTTTCTTATTTAATAAAACGGTCACATCTACAGAGAAGTACTGCATTAGCTGGGAGATTAGTCAGTTGACTGAGGTTCTATTTGCTGTATCATGAGGGGAATCATAAATAGCTAAGGCATGGTTTCCAGAGTATTGTCCACGAACCCATGATCTAGACAACAAGCCCCAGTGACTTATGGCTCTGAATCTTGATAACTAGAAGCTTTTAGCTCCAAGATCTAGAGTTCAAAAATTTACAACTCTTTCTATTCAAGTCACAGGCTTCCTGCCCTGGTTCTTGACTGGCAGTGACCTGCACTCACTGAACAGTGACCCATAGATTTTAGCAGCTGGTGATGCTGGTGGGAGCTCATGGACTCTGACCTGTCAGCTGGGGAACAAGCATAGGATTGAATTAGGCCCTCTGAATATGGGTGACAGTTATGTGGCTAGATATGTTTGGGGAGCCCCTGGCAGTGAGACCAGAACTTATTTCGGGTCATGAAATGGCTTTTGGAACACATTCCCTAGGGTGGGATACCTTGCTCAGCCTTGACACAGAGGGAAGGGCCTTGATCCTCCTTCAATTTAGTATGCCAGAATTTGTTGACTCCCCAAGGGAGGGTCTCTGAGGAGTGGATGGCAAGGCAATCGGGGTGGGGGGTTGAGGGAGGTTGAGAGGTGGGGTTGGGGGGAGGGGATTGGGGATGTGGGGGACAGGACTAGTGGAGGGAGGAGGAACTGGGATTGATATGTAAATGAAAAAACTTTTAAAAAAATAAATAAATTTTTAAAAAAACACATTTTCGTTATCTATTCAGCAGTTGATAAAAATCTAAGCTCTTGCCATTTCCTGGCTTTTGTGAACAGAGCAGAATGAACCTGAATGGGCAGGTATCTCTAGAGTTTTAGAGAAACCTATGGAAACCCTATGCCCCAAACAGAATACCTTTTTCATTTTCTGAACAGTACGTTCTACTATCTTGGCCCATTTAATAGTCAAAAATCAAAGAAAATTTTAAATATGAAGCAGCTCCAGCAAAATAAAAGGTAAAAATCTCAAGAGAAATGGATTGATGATAAATTCAATTCTAGGGGAAATATTAGTTTCATATTAAATTTAATGTAAATAAAAATTTGTTGATGAATCAATAAAGAAAGTTCAACTTGAAAATTATGTTTACAACATAGAAAGTGTAATTTTGGGCTGTGAAGCTCTTGGATCCCCTGAGCCCAAGAGGAACGCATCAAACAGCTCACTTTGTCCTGATGGCTAAGCCTGCCTGAAGCAAGCTGTTCAGGGCTGATTGCTGCTGTGTGAATGTAGATATGCCCAGGGCTGATAACCCAGAATGACAGCCCTCCAAGTCACCCCACCCCCACACAAAAGCCTTCTCCAGGAAAAATCATTCATTTTACAACTTTCCTAACCTGTGATGAAAGAATGAGTCAAAAAAGCAAACAATGTCCTTTAAAAATTACAAGCTCCTTCTGCCATCAATATTTAACTTTTATTCTAGTCATTTCAGATCTTTGAAAGCAATTTTCCTGTAGTTATACTCGAACATGTGTGCATTACTTTAATTAATATTTTTTAATTAAATAATTTCCTTCTTGTGCTTTCTCTTTAACCTATATGTATGTGATCCTCAAATTTCTCCCTTCCCTTTTCTCACTCCAAACCTTCCCATATATCCCTGACAGCTCATCTTCAAATTAATGATTTCTTTTTCATTAATTGTTGTTATATGCACATTTGCATATACATATTTATACCTTAATATAGTCTGCTCATTCTGTATGATATTACTTGTGTGTATATTTTCTGGGAAGACTATTTTCCCCACTCTCAACATTCCTTAGTAGTTTGTAATGCTTTGTGTAGGGTGGAGGCCTTGTAGGCTTCCCAGTTCACTTTGCCATGTCTATTGATGTCATTCTTGTGCATCTCATATTTAGGCAGTCATGAGGGTGTGACTTTATCGTTTTGTCAAATATATTTCAATTTATTTCCTTCTCTTGTATATGTTCCCCTTGGATTTTGTTGATTGTTTTGACTGTGCAGAGGCTTTTCAAGTTGATGTGCCACTTGTCTTTTGTGGTTCCTGCTTTTTTTTTTTTTTTTTTTTCCGGTCTCAAGAAGTCATTACTTAGACAAATTTCATGAAACTCCTGTATATTTTCTTCTAGGAGTTTTATATGGTTTTAATATAATCAAATAAAAATTGATAGGAAAGACAAAGGCACCAGTTTAGTAAATATGTTATATCACATTGCTAAGGAACCTCTGCATATTGATGTAATTAATTCATATTAATTGTATAGGCTTCTGAAAGTTATATAGTCTCAATTTTATGTGTGAAAATATAATAAATGGACTGGAATACAAAGTTTCATCTTGCAGTTATGGCTTTGAGGTATTCAAATAATAAGTCAAGGCTGTACCAATATGAAGGTCATGACATTCTGCTCCTCCTTGCCTTTAGTCAGTCTTCTCTTAATCCCTCAACATTTATGTTTGTGGTCTCTACTTTCTGGGTCCATCTCACTGTAAGTACAAAATATTTAGTAGCTTATAATCTCACACACACACACACACACATAGTGGCCCAATTGACTGGACTGGGTGTTATGAAAATAAAAATGTGTCTTTAATAGATAGTGCTGTGAAAATTGAATATTGACATGAAAACATAAAGAAAATTTTATACATCCTAAATTACATTAAAATTCTGTTCATTATATGAATACTTAGGTATAATATAAAACTGTTGGAAAGCTTTGTGACATGGGTTTTGACAATGATTCCTGAGATACAGGAACAAAAGCATGAGCAGTAAGAGCAAACAGGATGAAGTTGGAGCTGGTTAACATCTTTGTGCCTTGTGATGGAGTATTAAACATTGTATGGTCATTTTTTTTTTAATTTTCTTTAGTAAAATAACCTAAAGGAACTATAGGTTCTAAGAAGTTCTGCTCCTTAAGTATATGTAAAACAGTGTGGTTTCTGCCTCACATCATAGGCATGTTTAAACATGCTATGAATAATTTATATATATTTCCAAACAATAATTATTGCTTCATTAACTTTAAAATAAACACATTCATACATCTTATTGTTCTGTACTTTCTACTTGAATGATTAAAGGTAATGCTAGATCATATTTTTTAAGAATCTAATCTATGAGGTCATAAATAAAATCTCCCAATTTTCAGAAAGACCCTGGAGCAAACTTTGAAATAGGTTATTTACTAAAAGGTAGTTAAATCCCTGAAGTTGGGTCTTGACAAAGTAGTTGCGTTGTACTTCCTAGAAAGAGATCAGAACAAGAAAGTTATGTCCTCTCTGAATTCTCTCAGCCCTCCACTGTGGAGTCCAAGAAGGAGTAACCTGAAATTCCTTCCTAATTTATAAATTCTCTGACCTTACAAGATCTATTACTGAATAAAACACAATCCAACACAAACACTTGCCTTTCATCTGTCACTGTTTTTCTTTGATAATTTTGCATCTGAAAACTTTGCTTTCTTTTTTAAATTCCTGTTGAGGTCCTGAGAACCACAGCTCCCCCAAAACTGCTGAGTCACCTGTCTGTGGCTGTCAGCCACTGCTTCAACTGAAACTGTGGCCTGGAGATAATGCTGATTGTCTACGCTTGGCGGGAGTCTAAATTTTTTTCTCTTAGTCCTTGCCACATTCGTGTTTCCAATATTCCTATTTGAGGTGGACTAAACATTCAAAGAACAATTGTTCTCTCCTAGCTACATTTCATCTAGCAAACTTTTAGACTTTGGGGAGCGATGGAGCACCCTCCAAAGGAAACTGTGAGTACAGATGAATTCTCATCCCTGATGCAATTAGGAAAGCTATCTCCTCTGAACTTTCTATTCCATCTTGACCGGGGTCGTTAAAAATTACACTTATTTGACTTTACAGTAGTAGAAAATTTTGATTTTAATTATTTTGTGAGTGTTTTACTTTTAAAAATAACCTAGAACTGTGTGTGTGTGTGTGTGTGTGTGTGTGTGTAGTATAGCTTTTTTTTAAAAAAATAAGAAACTTTTTATTCATTTTACATACCAATCACAGATAACCCTCTCCTCCCTTCTCCCATCCCTCCCCCACCGACCCCTGATTTTCTCCTCCAACAAGGCAAGGTCTCCCATAGGGAATCCTCAGAGCCTGGTACATTCAGTAAGGCAGGTCCAAGCCCCTCCTCCGGCATCAAGGCCATGTAAGGTGTCAATAGGTAGTGGGCTCCAAAAAGCCAGCTCATGCACTAGGGATGAATCCTGATCCTACTGCCAGGAGGCCCCTTAAGTGGATCAAGCCACACAACTGCCTCGCTTATGCAGAGGGCCTAGTCCAGTCCCATGGAGGTTCCATAGCTGTTGGTCTAAAGTTCATGAGTTCCCACTAGTTTGGTTTATAACCTAGAACTTTACACCTATATAATAATAAAAACTCAACAATTACTTGCTGAAGTCAGATATACCATATGGAAAACAACTAGGTAATTTGAAACCAAATAATGCCTTCAATAGTTTGTGTCTCTCTGGAATGACTTAAATTTATAGTCATCTCAGTAATTACTGGCCCTAGAAAACTATTTATGAAAAATAAAGAAACATTAAAATATAAACTCTGTATTGCATGTTTTAGATATAAGAAACAAAGGAATCAATACTCTATAGAAATGGCCTTATGGAAATTTTCCTGGATATTGTTACACACAACTGGTTTCCATTAAATTAAAACATAATTTTGTCTTGATAAGAATATAATATTTTATACTCTAAAAACCAATTACTGAAGCACTAATAATTTACAATTGTGACAAATGAGTAGAAACCAAGTGGAATTTAGATTTTCTTTTACTTTTAGAAATTTTTTTAGTAAATCAAATAAGAGTACATAATACATAATCTATGCTTTTGAATAAGAAGAAAAATATTCACAGTGTGTGACTCATTAAATTAATTGCAAACTATCCCTGACTATTCCTTAAAGTTACAGTATGGTCAACACTTATTAATGTTGTTTAGCCTTTGAAGGGTATAAAATAGCATTTCCTTATTGTCTATCTGAAATTCTGTGATGTTGTTTCATCAGTCCAAGTTTGTCCTTTCTATAGAATATTTTAGATGATTAAGAACTATTAATCTGAGCAATAGCTATTTATAGTTAAAAATTATACAGTTATATTACAGCCCCTCCAACAGTAAGAATTAACAGGGTTAACAAATATAAGCATAGATGTAATGTGGGTGAATGTCTTGGGATGTATAAGAAAGATAGAATTATAAATGTGAGAAGTAGCAACAGAAGCATTATTTATTTTTCTTCTTATAATCTTTAATTGACATAGTAACCACATTCATCCATATTTTGGGATACAGAATAATATTTCAAAACACAAAGAGACTTTCTACCTTATAGGTCATGGAAAGCAGTGGACCAAAGGTTTTGGAAACAGCAGAAGAAATCCAGCACAGAAGACAGGAGGTGTTAGACCAATACCAGAGGTTCAAGCAACGTGTTGCTGAGAGGGGTCAGAAGCTTGAAGAGTCTTATCACTATCAAGTTTTCAGGAGAGATGCAGATGACCTGGAGAAATGGATCATGGAGAAGATGGAGACTGCAAAGGATAAGACCTATGAGCCCACGAATATACAGGTGACTTAGTGCCACAGATGTTCCCCCGACTGACCCTAAGTTCTCTAGAGAGTGAAATGGACTTTTCTTTATGTTAATGTTGAGGGGTGGGTGTAAGCACAACCTGATTGTATGTATAGAATGAAGGCAAAATGGTGGAACGGGAAGTTTACAAATTTAGTTAAGAAAAAGGCTAACATTGCTCCTTCTTTGTAATGTTGGAAATATGAGACAGAAGAAAGAAAAAAGAAACCAAAAACTGACAGTATATCAGCTGTTGAAAATACAAACTCATACTGCATCACATTGACATCTCATTCAGAACTCGCATTCTCATAATTATATAGACGTCATAGAAAGATTAAACCATTTACTATCGACAAAAGTTCTACTTCTACATGATCCCTGTCTTCTACTTCTTAACTTTCAGAATCTTATCTGCAAATAAGACTAATCTAAGTTAGCATTTTATGAGAGCTTACTAGACAAAATAGTAGCTGAAAGTGCAAGAAACTTTTGACATACCATGTGCTTTCAATATTGTGACACTGATGATGAAACAACTGATTTTCTTAAGATAGTAAAAATCATTAGTGCTTCTAAAGCAATGGTTGTCCATTCTTTTCAGTAGTGGCGATTATTCTAGCTTTCCTCAAAATTGTTATTTAATGGCTGTTAAGTTCAAATACAAGGTTGTAGGACAAGAAGTTTGGTGGAAAGTTCTACATCTATCAGTTGCCACGTTGCATAGCAAGATCATAACTGGTGATTGGTATTGAGCAGGGAACAGTGCCATAAGATCTGGGTGATGTATGTGTGCAACAGATTAATTCATATATGACAAAAGCAGAGCTTACTATGAACTTTTAATGGATAATTTCATTTTATGCACGGTGCTTTTTAAAAGAGAACTCAGTGACACCATGTATTACATGGTTTTATTCACATAGGAATCTGTGGAGCCTTGAGTAGAGTATTATTTTATTGATAATTTTCCAAAAGAAGCGCCAACAGAAAAGACTGTCTGTGTGGCCTCTGGGGAGTTGTGTTCAGGTGTTCTACCTTGAGTACACCTTTGTTTGTTTCAGAATGGGATTGTTTCTGCTATGGCCAAGGGAAATTGCTGAGTACAGGTGGGGGAGTGGGAAGTCTGCTTAGAATTGAGAGGAGAAACAAAAGAGTACTTTGTGTTCCCGTGAGACTGCATTTCCTTACTCATAAACTGATTTCTAAACTTCAGGGGAAGTATCAGAAGCATGAATCCTTTGTAGCAGAGGTACAAGTCAAATCAAGGGTGCTTCCTGAACTAGAAGAAATCAGGGAAGCCCGATTTACAGAAGATCATTTTGCCCATGATGACACCAAGGTAAATGAGTTGTAGGGTCTTAAAGTCAAGCCTCTAGTTGCTAATTGTGTTACTAGGGTTTCCGTGGATTGTGCTAGATAAACCTCAATGTAGCTGCCTTGGAACAAGGGCTGAAAATGCTTGTTCTTCATTGAAATTGAGGCAGGAGAAATGACAGATCATCCTTGTGTTTCATAGGTGGAAAAAGATGAGGGTGTAGAAATGTCATTTGGCAGTCCTTATACTTGTCTTTATGTCAAGATCAAGTCCACTTCAGCCTATCCCACATTTCTCAGATGAAATGACTTTTATAAAGACTCTTTCATAATTATTAATTCTGACTTCGAAGTGATGTCTTCCCATTTGAATCTTCTTTGAATTTTTCCCGTTTGCCAGTGAAAGTTTGCTTTTTTCAAATACACCCCATTTCTCACAGTATACCTTTCCATACGTTCCTTTCTATTTACAAAAACAAAACAAAACCCCCCAAGTGCCTAATTTAGAAAAATTTCTTGGATGTCGAGACCTGAACATCATAGTTATTAAATAATCATTTACCACTGTGTGTCTATTCTTTTTTTAATTAATAAAGTTTTTATTCATTTTACATACCAATCACACATCCCTCCTCTTCCCTCCTCCCACCCCTCCATCCTTCCCTCCAAACCCACCCCCCATTCCTTCCTACAAGGCGGTAACACCTCCCATGGGGAGTCAGCAGAGCCTGGTACATTTAGTAAAGGCAGGTCCAAGCCCCTCTCCTTGACACAAGGTTATTTAAGGTGTCCCACCATAGGTAGTGGGCTCCAAAAAGCCAGTTCATGCACCGGGGATGGATCCTGATCCTACTGTCAGTATTCTTAATGTCACAGCTACTTTTTGACTAATTCATATATTCTTTCTGTTATATAAGTACACTTTTTAGCTTATGTATTTTTAAATTGCAAAACCAATTTGTATGACATAATTTTCAATTGAGGCTAGTCTTTCTATATGCATTATAAATATTCTATCCCATGCTAATGTCAGCAAAATAGAAAAGTAACTTTAACTAGAAAAATAATCTGATTAGAAAGTACTAACAAGAAAATCTCAAGTCTTGTTCTTTTGTTTAAAATAGAACTTCTATGTTATAATGCTCTGTGTAAAGTCTTATATTAAGTAAAATATTTAAAACTGGATATGATGGTGTATGCCTGTAATCCCAGAATGGAGAGATGGAGGCAGAAGGGTGATAAGTTCAACTCTAGTCTGTGCTACATAGTAAGATGTTGTTTTCTAAAAACTTATAATGCAAAACAAAACAAAAATGTCTGAGAAGTCTTTAAACAACTATGCATCATCACCTCTGAGGCTTCACTGGACACCACAGTAGGGTTCAGAGAAATGTGTTCCATATCCTACTCTAGGCAATGGAGGGGTCGAAGATACAAGCTTTTTAAAGGATGGCACAGTGCTAGCCAGTTTCCCATGACTGGTGCAGCATGATGTTCTGGTCTCCTCTGGCACTCAAATTCCTCTACATGTTGTCAAACTATATACTACCCAAATAATCTTCTTGTTTTAATTAAAGTGTTTACCAGTTACTCAGCAGGACTGTATCTCTTATACTTTCTGAAAAGAGATCATATGTTTCTCCTATGCTGTTACTATGGCTGTTTGCTGTATGTAGAACATTCTCTGCCTATCATCTATACATCAGGAATCTTTCTGTCCTTAGAGCTCGGGCAAAATGAGCCGTCTTCTATGCAAACACGCTTCAAAGTCATCTGATAGTATTTTTCAATTCTTTAAAATGTCAAGATATTTTAAAACAATTTTCTCTCATGGAAGATCACATGCTTAGTAACTATTTCATATATATTTTTTTCTCTCATTAGATATTCATTGAGTCATTAGTATATGAATGAATAGGAGGAGGGATTATTAATCAGGTATTTTTCTGTATAAGTTTCTTATTCTACACCTCCATATTTCTGCATTCAATTGATAATTTTTAAATCATATTTTATTTATCATTGTATGTGTGTGGGTTTTTTTGTGTGTGCGTGTGTTCATGGTGTGTAGCATGGTATGTTTGCAGAGAGCTTAGGGCATTCTCTCCTCCAACCATAGTTTTCAGAAATCAAACTCAGGTTGTTGGGTTTTCAAGGCAAATGCCTTTCCCCACTGAGCTATTTGCCAGCCCAGCCATTCTTCCTCTCTCCCTTAAAGACTCATCTGATGGAACTTCGCCACCTGTGGGATCTGCTGTGGGAGTTGACCCAAGAGAAAAGTGATGTGCTTCTTCGGGCACTGAAGTTCTATCAGTACTCACAGGAATGTGAAGACATCTTGGAGTGGATCAAAGAAAAGGTACAAGGTTGCATACTCTTGGGTACTTTGAAGGCTCTGTCCAAGCACTCTATTGTCACTCTCTACAGTATAATCAAGTAGTCTGGAGTAGTTGAGGAATCTATTCATGGACTTCATTCTTTAGAGAAAAGGTGAATTTTGGCAAAGATTTGGAGAGATTCTGGAGATTAATGTTGTAGGGCATAAGCCTAAATCTATGGGTGTGATTATGGTAAAGTCAAGACTAACACCATACTTTCAGTATGGTCTAGACTCATTACCCCTCTCTCCCCATGCTGTTTAACTCCCCACTTCAATGGTTTTCCTTACACTCTGAGTCTTGGCTGAAATAATTTTCAACTTTTGTTTCTTAGTACCTATAACTACTTCAAGCATAGTCCCCCAGTTGGGACTGAAGTCTTACACACACAAGAGCTCAGTGCAGTGCTTTTTGCAGATGCTTGATTCAAAGGGAGGCAGAGTAGGAAGAATTGTTCACTTGTCTTCTAAAGCATAGAGGGAACTTCTGGAGACTCCCAACAATCCCCCTGAACTCACCAAAGGATTATCCCAAAAGACACTAATCCCAAGATCAAGGTGTCATCCCAAGACATTCTCCTGCTTCTGGCTTGTCTCAAGAAAGGGGCCCATATGAGTGATCCTGAGAAATTAACAGGGGCTTGAGACTTCAAACCTGCAAAGAAAATTCTAGATTTTTTTTTACTGGTGATTCCGTGGACTTTTTCCTTACTTACAGGAAGCTATAGTGACATTAGTGGAGCTGGGCGATGACTGGGAACGAACTGAAGTCCTGCATAAGAAGTTTGAAGAGTTCCAGGAAGAACTGATGGCTCGGAAGGGAAAAGTGGACAAAGTGAACCAGTATGCTAATGAGTGTGCCCAGGTGAGGTGGAGACAAAAGAGGCATTCCAGAGAAAGGATTCTGGTCGTAAAGAACTCATGGCCACTAGTAGGTGGGATATGAGGAGAGTGTGAGAAAACAGAGGGATGCACCTCCATGGACTAACATGTCATGAGAAGCTTTTTTTCTCCTCTGGTTACAATCTCCCCTTTCTGATCCATAAAAATGCCAGTGTGTGTGTGTGTGTGTGTGTGTGTGTGTGTGTGTGTGTGTGTGTGTGTGTGTGTATGTTCCATGGCAATGGTCTCCCATTGCCTATGAAGCCATGCTTCTTTATACGACAGTGTGACAAGGTATGATATATAAGTTCAGTGTGAAAGTTATTTTTGATATGATGTCATCTTTGTTGGTTTTCTTTTTTAGGAGGAACATCCTAAGTTGCCTGAGATAAAGTCAAAGCAAGATGAAGTAAATACTGCCTGGGATCGTCTCTGGAACCTGGCTCTCAAGAGACGAGAAACTCTTTCGAATGCTGCAGACCTCCAAAGATTCAAAAGGTATGATGGTGAAGGTACAGCACATTGGGTAAAGGCCTAGTGCACCAGAGGCCCTGAATCTGATCTCCATCACTATCTAAAGTAAGGGAGTAGAGGCAAACAATCCTAGCCATCCCAGAAGTGGAAGCTGGTGAATAAGGACTTCAAAAAGTGTCATTTTGGCCTTGATAGGTGTGCCTCAGATTTATTTGTATTAGCCTCTGTCTACTCCTGTTAGCAATTACTTATCAATACCTCAAAAGCCAAAGGCCATCATTTTTTCACCATTGAGATAGCAAATGACTTAAGAAGGCAAAGACCAACTTGATATCCAATATACAGATTTTGGTATCCAAACAATAAAATAGTATAGCTCTGCTGCATTGGCACTGCAGAAGCAAAGAGGTTATGTAAGAATTAGATGAGTTAGAGGGAAAGAGAACGGCATTCGTGAATAACTGCTCACATGTCAGATACGAGAAGTGTCTCTGGTAGCTCAATAGTCAAGAACCCTTGGGCTAGAACATTAGACAAAAAATAACTGACAAGCAAGTACATTTTAAGTTACTTCATGCCAGTTTGTTGAAAAGTAGAGATGTTGCTACTTGTGGGAACTAAGCTGGTCCTGTGGGTCTGTTTGCCCTATCATGCCTGCCATCTTGGTTTGTGGGTGCTCATGACACTGTCTGGTAGGGATGTCACTGAAGCCATCCAGTGGATGGAGGAGAAAGAGCCTCTACTCACCTCTGACGACTACGGCAAAGATCTTGTTAGTTCCGAGGCACTGTTTCACAGTCATAAGGGGCTCGAGAGGAATCTTGCTGTCATGGATGACAAGGTAAGTCTTTGCTGGAGAGATGGCTAGCCCCAGACTTATAAAATGTGTGTGGTGATCCTCCTGCCTAGCACCATCCTCAAGAAGACATAGTCATTTTACACTTTTCAATAAAGGATGGATTCTTCTGTGCTGTTACAGTATTCCTCCTCATTCTAATTCATGTTTGTTCAGTGAGACCACAAGTCTTTACTTATTATTCAAACTGCTTTTATTTTAACACACACATCTGTTTCATATGCTCTCGTAATCTGTGGTATATTTTGCAACTAAAGAAAATACTTCCAAGAAACTCATTGATCGCTCTCACTAAAACACCTTGGGACTAGAGTGTTCCCTCTGAGCACATTTTCATCTGTTGCAGCTAGATCCTGGTTTTTGTCCTTCATATACTGTAAATCAGGAACAAATTTTCTTCTTTCATAATAAACTGAGAGACATTAAAATCTAAATCTATCTTTTCACTCCCTTCTAAAAACTGAAAAGCTCTCATTTCTATGTCTAGAGGAACAGACATAGGCATACTAGAACTCAGAGCAAGCCTATATTTCTGGACAACTTCTGTCCTTTATTTCTTTCCTTGTTACTGACATTTCTGCCACTGTGACCACAATGTCCAGCAGAAACTATGTAAGTGTAGACATGCTTATTTTAGCTCATGATTCTAGAGATTTCAGTCTATCATTTCTTGGCTTCATGTGCTTTGGAAGGGCATCGTGGTGATGGAAAAGTGGTGGAGGACAGCTGTTCACTTAGTGGTTGACCAAGATGTAGAGACAGGAATATGAGAAATGTGTGGAGTTAAATAGAATTCTCAAGAACATGCTTTCCTTGACCTGCTTCCTCCAACTACACCTAGTCTCTTACCTTCTATTACCCTATTCCCCCTACACACAATACCAGATTATAAATCCATCAAGTGATTGAGTAATTAGAGCTCTAGTTGTCTCTAGAAACACTGTTCTCACAGACAGAGAAGTGCTTTACTAGGTTAGGCGTTTATTAACCCAATCATGTTGGCAATCAAAACTTACCATTATACTCCATTTTACAACTTTAGCTACAATTAAGGCAGAAACCCATATGTTTCCAATAAAGAGGCAGAGTACAGAAAGACCACACATGCTTACTCTGAATAAAGCCCTGTCTCCAGGTCCATTTCCAGTGTCCTCTTCCACTATTGTTCATTTCTTGGATTTTTGTTGTTGTTGTTATTGCTGGTCTATTTTCCTCTAGTAAGAAATGCTGAAACTATAGGATTATATGTGTTATGGTAATGAAACTTCAAACTCTCAACAATATCTGATTATGTTTAAATAATTAAAGAAATAATGATGGCATGTGGAAAGTCACCCATGTCTATATTATACTATAGTATACCTGGCCTAAAGCTCAAAAGGAGTCATGTGGTTTTCTTACAAAAGTGTCCTTTATGACTGTACAATAACATCTACAGAGACATCATAGAGAGATGGCGAGAGATAAACTTTGTTCCAAACCTTGCTTCAGACAACGAGCAGAATTACTGAGTGAATAAAATAGTATTTGTCTGTTGTTACTCATATAACATAGGAATAGGAATAATTTCTCCAAAAAAAAGAAAAGAATATTTCTGATGATATTATTGAATGAACAAACATAATATGAGAAAATGCCTATAGAGTATGGAACATAGTATGGATAATAAGGATTTAAAAATTTGTCATTAACATAGGATATTTTATATTAGTAAAGTATGTTCATATAAATATACTTATCAGTTATTACTATTCATGTGATTGTTTTTGTTATACTCTCTCCCATAAAGTTCTGTCAGGAGTCACAGTGCTTGATTTTTTTAGTAGGTTTCTTTCTTATTCCAAAGGTGAAGGAGTTATGTGCCAAAGCAGACAAGCTGATGATTTCCCATCCTGCAGATGCATCTCAGATCCAGCAGATGAAAGCGGATCTGGTCTCCAACTGGGAACGCATTCGTGCCTTGGCCACTAACAGATATGCAAAGCTGAAGGCTTCTTATGGGTCAGAAATTGCATATCTTGTTCTACCTCTTCCAGGGGGTCCCAAAACAGAGAAAGGGTGAAAGGACTCTCAGTTCTCCTGCCTGCTCTGTAGAGGCAAATGAAAATTTAATTTGTCAAAGAAAGTTCTTGTGTTAACTAGTATACTACTCAGTATCATACATCCTTAATCACACCCCTTTATTGTTCCTGTCTGGATAGTTGTAAGATTTTATAAAGCAGACTATAAAGTTGGAAAGATCTTGACTCCAACAAAAATTGTAAATAAGGTTTCAAGCCAAAAAGTCAAAATGACTCCAGAATTGTGTTTTGGCTACCAGCCAAAAGTTATAAAAATTTGTGATAACAAGGCGTCCTTTTAGTAGTTAATTCTTCGAGGTAGTAATCCAACCATCAAGAGATAGAAGATAGTACTCATGGTATCATTATGATTTACAACCAAATGATGAATATTTAACTTTTTGAATGGATAATGACCTTACTAGTAGATTAATAGAATAAATATTATCGAAGCTATTTTTGAGAAAATCCAACTCTCTCCCTACTCTGAGAGTTATAAGACATGTATCCATTTTCTGGCTGCATCATGAGACTTTACTCTGAGGTGGATGTGACCTTAAGGTGACAGAATTGGAACACCCACACAATGATACACCTGTTCTTGGATCTACCACCCTGTGTAGAAAGGCTTCATAACCTACTCCACTGCAGGGGGAAGGGAGAGAGACATGGTATTAGGACAAGGTGAACCTTACATGCCATTACTTATGCCACTCATAACCTTTTGTTCACAGTCCTTTCAAATCAGATATCTCCTTCCTGTCCTGTATCCTGTTTTTCTCACAGGTACCATCGGTTCTTATCTGAATATGATGAGCTCTCAGGTTGGATGAAGGAAAAGACAGCTCTGATCAATGCTGATGAGCTGCCAACAGATGTAGCCAGTGGGGAAGCACTACTAGCCAGACACCAGCAGCATAAGGTAAGGAGCAAAGGCTTCCCTACTAGGAGAAAGGATGGAAGGATTTTGTTCAATATTGAGAAATCCAGGTCATTTCTTGCTGCATTTGAGACATTCTGCTTTGTGACCACAGCATGAGATTGACTCCTATGATGACCGATTTCAATCTGCTGATGCAACTGGCCAAGATCTGCTGGATGGCAATCATGAAGCTTCTGAGGAAATTCGTGAGAAGGTAAGCTGCTTTCACACAATGTGTAAAGTTTCAGTAATATATTCAGCCCTAATCTATCTCATGCTCATATGGTAATCTCTCTTTGAAAAGAGGGAAAGAGACACCTAAACATGTTAATGGTGTGTCTGGAGTCTACCTAGTCCTCATCACATATGCAATGGCTAAGCCGAGTCACTCAAAATCCTCACAAGATGAATGATTGCTCTGCTTTGGATATTACTACATCAATTCTCTGACTAAACACCTCATTTGAAACCTTTATACAATCTTGCATCATTGCTTTATTTTATCACACCATCACACTCATCTCTAGATGGTAAATTAAGTGATGTGTGTACCTTAATAATCTTTGGGTCTCCTACAATGTCTAGTCCAGTGATGTGCACCTGGACCATTTCTGCTCTCCTCTATACAACACTCAAATTAAGCTGATGTTTCACCACTGATAAGGAAATCATCAGATGTCCACCCATTTTTCTTCAAAGTGAAATGGATAACATAAGTATTCATGACATGGCAATATAATTTTCTTATGGTCTGATGTTATTCATCATCCCTGATGCTCCTCACTAACTCTGTAAATTTCTTGGTACAAAAGTCCTTATACTCTCTGTAGTTTCATTCCCTAGGTCTCCCTACCTGAATTAATCTTTTCTTCTTTTTTTAAACATATAAAGCGTGTTATGTCTCTTTCATGGCATGTATCCTACTTTTCCATACTGCACTTACTTGCTTGCCTGGTGGGACCTTAGAAGAATAGCTCATTTCTTACTCATTTTCGCACTTTTCAAATAGCATTGCATTTATTAGCTGCTCAGTAAGTGGAGGATAAAATTTATTAGTTAATTTTTTTCTGATACAATGTCCCTTCCTTTGCTAAGATGACAAAACTAGCCAACGACTGGGCTGCCCTGCTGGAACTATGGGACAAGTGTCAGCATCAGTATCAACAGTGCCTGGATTTCCACCTCTTCTGCCGAGACAGTGAACAAGTGGATAGTTGGATGAGCAGACAAGAGGTAACAGGAGGCACCGGGCCAGTCTTCAGATATCACTTCTTCCATTCTTTATTTACCTCTTTGACTACTATCAGCACCCGAGAAGTTATTTCTTTTGGACAAAATTGTCTCAGGAACTGCAGTATGATCCATGGCAAAAAGTAAAGACAAGTTTGCTCTCTAAAGCTGCTGCTACAATCCCCTTCATGTGCAAAAGCATAGAAAAATATTTAATTACAAGCTGAGCATAGTGAGCATGCATGCAATCCCAAGACTCAGGATGCTGAGTCCATAGGAGGGTCAGAAGTTTGAAAACAGTCTGTTCTGCCTAGTGACACTATCTCTAAAGCTTTGTTTAAGTATGCAGCACAGAGATTTTTGACTACAGTTAAAGAAAAATAAAATGAATACCAAATTGGTAAGGGCTCAGGAAGAAAATTTTATAATAAGTCAGACAGGGTTAATGAACAGACTTCTTAGAGAAAGAATGTAGTCTTCCTGGAGTAGTTTTGAGAACTCTAAATAATATTTAGTTAGTTGTTGAGAGAAATTCATGTGAATAGATCCAGAGATAAAGGTAAGAAAGTCGCATGCAAGCATTAAAAGACTGAGAGTCTAAGCTCATGGTATTTGAAGTTAATTTCTACATAATATTCTTATCTATGCAAATTCTCACCTTGCTCTCCAGTTCCCTAGACTCCTTCCTTTGTCCTTGTCTCTGAGAAACTCCAAGAGGAAAGGGTCTTACCAGTGAGGAAATCTAGGATGTGTCTTTCTGTCTTCTACAGGCTTTCCTAGAAAATGAGGACCTGGGAAACTCAGTGAGCAGTGTAGAAGCCCTTCTTCAGAAACATGATGACTTTGAAGAAGCGTTCACTGCCCAGGAAGAAAAGATTATAGTAAGTAATGATTCTGGTTGAACATTAGTTTCTTGTTTCCATACACTGTTTCCATACATGCCTCTAAACAGAATCACCGTTGTGACTATAAAACCTAACATCAGGGCTGTTGTTGTGAATTGCCACCCCTTCCTTTGTTGTTGATAATATCTACTTACATGTCTTAAAATGCTGTGGTTTGGTTCTGTGAGCATATAGATTGTTTATAGTATGAAAGTGAAAACCAAATCAAGATTTATCTTTTGGGGAAAAAAGGAAAATATCCAAAGCAGTGATAATAATACCCATTTCATCAATAAATTTCTTGGTCTACAAAATACATTTAGGAAGAGGTTTCAAGATGGTAGGACATCTTCTAATGAAGCACATACTTTGTATTATGTATTTTGAATTGTAAATAAAAATGCTAGATCCATATTCAATATAGAATCATCATTTAACTATTTCAAATGTTTTTCCTTTTAATAATATTTTAATGTACTTTCTTCTCTCAAAGTTTTCATGTTTAATCATATACATTTTCCTGAAGCATTACTTTCCTTTAATATATTATCATATTCATTTTTATTTTTTTCATCTAATGCTAGTATAGAGATTTTCTGTGAAACTTAGGTTACAATATGCCATAAAATTTATCAATATATGAGAAGGACTTCAAGAGCATGATTAATATGTAAGGGATAAAATACACTGTCTATCTTTAATTATCTCCTAAAGTAGTACACAATAGACACAGACACACACACACACACACACACACACTATGTATATATATATATATACATACATACACACACACACATATATATCATCACCAACACTTGCATAGAAAATAATAAGTGAACTCTAAATCTCCCCTACTAATTAATATCACAATAAGGTGACATTTTATTAATTAATTTCTATATCTATTATACATACTCACTGGTAAAAAGCTGAGTATAGAGTAATTCATATTATTGCATTATAACATATTTTATATATTCCTATCCCAACTAATAAATACATTCTGAACTTTAGCAATTTGAGGGACTGATGAATGAATATGGATAAAAGTTGTTTTTTATACTTCTTCTCCCCTTATTTCAGTGTAGCTATAAACAGAAATATAGCTACAGATGCATATAATAGATTGCTGGATGGGCTAGACAGAATAACTGATAAGAAAATGATATTGGTTCTAGCCTTGATAGTTCTTCTTCTGTGTCTACTCATAGTGACATCTAAATTCATGCACTATAACCTAGACTGGAAAAAATATAGTGCAGAAAAGATAATCATTAAGCCTAGAGTATACTTTCTGAAGTACAAGCATATCAGAATTTATAACTAGGATCCAGGCCTTCTAATCTTCAAGATTAGATTGTTGTACTTATACATTGGTATTCTTTATCTTAAAGAGGTACTCGAACTGGGGCCACTCATTTAACTGTTGCTGAGGCAAAGTCATTGTATTTTTTTTTCAGACCTTGAATGAGACTGCAACCAACCTTATTGAGAATGACCACTACGACTCTGAGAACATTGCTACTATTCGTGATGGGGTATGCCCAAGGCCCATGGCCTCTATCTGTCTTTCCTTCTCTGTTGCTGTGGTAAAACACTGACTAAGCCGGGCGGTGGTGGCGCACGCCTTTAGTCCCAGCACTAGGGAGGCAGAGCCAGGCAGATCTCTGTGAGTTCGAGGCCAGCCTGGTCTCCAAAGCGAGTTCCAGGAAAGGCGCAAAACTACACAGAGAAACTCTGTCTCGAAAAACCAAAAAAAAAAAAACACTGACTAAAAGTGACTTGAGGGAAGAAATGGTTTATTTGGCTTTCAGGGTACAGTACATTATAAAGGGGAGCCAAGGTAGGAACCTGGAGGCAGAAACTGAAGCAGAGACCATGGAGGAGTGCTGCTTACTGACTTAATCCTCATGGCTTGCTCAGCCTGCTTATTTATAAAACTGAAGACCACCTGACCAAGGGTGGCACTGTCCACAGTGGGAAGGGCCCTCTCACATTAATCATTCATCAAGAAAATGTCCCCACAAATATGCCCACAGGTCAGTCTTATGGATGCAATTCTTGAAGTTTGAACTTTCCATGTGACTAGTTTGTACAAATTGATCAAAAGTAACCAATGCATTTCCTGTGTGCTGGGATCAGGAAAAGCATTGGGGGAAAGACGGTCAGGGTGTGCAATAACCTCAACTGTCTATATTTGCTTTTGTTGGCTGTGGGCTTATTCACAGATTAATGGATGGATGGGTGTGTGTGTGTGTGTGTGTGTGTGTGTGTGTGTGTGTGTGTGTGTGTGTGTGCTTCACAGCTGTTGGCCAGATGTGACGCCCTGCGTGAAAGGGCTGCTGCTCGACGAAAATTGCTGGTAGATTCACAGCTTCTCCAACAACTGTATCAAGACTCAGATGACCTAAAAACCTGGATCATTAAGAAGAAAAAGTTGGCTGATGATGAAGATTACAAGGTAGGGGGATTTGTTCAACCTTGTTTATACCTATTGGCATATCAATTGGATTCACAGAATTGTAGTTTGGAGCTAAAGGCACCTGATGACCTTCATTTACAGATGACAAAACAGAGCATGAAAAAATGTGATGGCTCCCCTAGGGCTGTACGCTTAGATAAAACCCAAGGGTCTGGATTCTGGTTTTGCCATACCCTTTCTTTCTCCTCTCTCAACCGGACCACCTTTTAGTGTCCTTAACGGATGATGGGCAAGGATGCTCCATGCTTGGATATTTATAGTCCCTCTAGTGTACCTTCTGCTCTTCTACATACCTCTCTCATTGGTGAACCTTTAAGGCATATTCTTTTTATATTCCCAAGAAGGTCTCAAACTCAAAATCTTCCTACCTCAGTCTCCTGAGCGGCTAGAATTAAATCTGTGTGCTGACACCATAACTGATCCTTCTATATACCTTTGCAATTGATAATATTGTGCCTGGTTCAAGTCATTCACTCAAATTCTTTTTTTTTTTGGTTTTTCAAGACAGGGTTTCTCTGTGTAGCTTTGCGCCTTTCCTGGGACTCACTTGGTAGCCTAGGCTGGCCTCGAACTCACAGAGATCCACCTGGTTCTGCCTCCCGAGTGCTGGGATTAAAGGCGTGCGCCACCACCGCCCGGCTCACTCAAATTCTTTAAAGCTAAAGTAAGTGCAGAAGAAAGTTAAGCATTTTGGTAATGTAGACTCACTCCCTCAACTTTCTGGCTGGAAGGAACCAATTCTTTATTTTATGAATGAAGAAGCATGCTTCTGAATTGGAAGGTGTCCAAAGCTAACTAGTTATTTAGAGCATGTTACCTGTAAAGATTGAAAGCATAGACTCTCACATGCAACCTGGGCTTGAAATTTTGCCCTGTAGTCTTTTAGTTTCTATGACTGTGAAAGTTGCTGGGGAATCTTTAGACTACTGATTTCTTTTCATTAGAGTTGTGCCAATGCATGCTTTCACTCACATATGTAATGACAAGCTATTATGTGCACACGTGTATACAGCTTCTAACCTTTCACATTAACTATCAAGGCTCAGATTAGTCTCTCAGTTTCTAGGCTAATATTGAAAGTATCTACTTTTCTATATTTGCTTTATTCATATATGTATACTTGGTTCATACCTTAGGTAATTGTGAACATTTTACTTCACCTTTCACTCTATGGAAGTACAAAGCACGTGTTTGCATTTTCTATAGAAGTAGCAGTTCTTGTGTGCCCAGAGTAAACAGAATTCTAAAATGCAAATGCATAGGTGGTATATGTACTGAAAAAGAAATGGAAAAATAATTTTCATCTCTCACAACAGCTCAGACTGATGACTCATGCTTGCATGGGGTCTTGTTAATAATCTTCATGACCTAGTGATGGAAGGCTTAGACATTCTTCCTTGTGTATAGGAAAAAATGGCCACATGAGTTTCCTAAGCAATGGGAAAGAATCCTTTTCTTTGTCTTCCCTTCTTTGTTATGTTTACTTTATTGTGATACTTCTTTACATGAGTTCTGTATTTATTTCCCTACCACTCTCCCCCTCTAACTCTTCCCTTGCCCCTCCCTGTATTCTTTTCTTAACATTTATAGCAATGTAACTCCTTGCCCTCAAAATCTCTTTTTTTAATAACTTTTATTGAGTTTTCTCTTTAACAACTTCATGGATTATGAATTGCATTCTTCCTTTTTTCTTGTTATAACGTCCAAACTCTCTAATCTTTCTCCCACACTATTATTCCACCTTGCCCCTACAAACTCCTTTCCCACATTCACGAAATTTTCTGTTATTGTTTTATGTTTGTGAGTTTGGTTCAAGGATTTTATTCCTTAGCTTTGGCGGGGGGGGGGGGGTTGTGCTCGCATGCACACACGTGCACATGCTCCTGTGGCACTGACTTTATTGACCTGAATCATCTGTGTGATCATGGATTTGGAGCTATACGTGCATTGGAGCCTAGTGAACTCATTGGCAGATGAACAACTAAAGACAGTAAATACTCTTCCTGCTGACCTGTGATTGACTGTTGATAGGCCCACTATAACGCAGCCCATTGCAATCATCAGTCACACTTGCAGTCAGATCATGACTTCATTGGCTGTGCTGTGCCCAGCATTTCGCATCCCTTCTCCCTACCCTTTGATTCTTATATTCTTTCCACTCTCTTTTTTGGATGTTCCCTGAGCCTTATATAGCTCGCAACCTTCATTTATTGTCAGCACCTTCATCAGCCATGTATCTCTGCATTTACCATCATTTATTGCAAACATGATTCTCTGATTAAGGCTGGGAGTAACATTTGTCTATGAATATAAACATAAATGTTTATGAGGCAGTTTGACACTGTGACGATTTACATGAGTAGTTACCCCTGGAAAATAAGACCGCCTCAGCCATGCCCTTTTGACTAGCTTTATAGCACCAAATGTGAGTTCGCTTTGGGAGAACAAGCTTCAAATCTAAGCAGAGAACAGTTGTTTACTCCAGTGGCGGTCCTGCCTCCAGTTCACCAGTAGGTGCGTTCATCTTGCATGTTAGTGTTCTACGTAGTAGAATTCACAGCTGAGTAAGATTGTTGCTGCCTTCTCTCTACTAGCCAAGGTTGTTGATGCCTTCTGTCTACTAGCCTGATTGGTACTATGAAAGATAATGAACATGGAATCTTCCAGCTCAGTTCCAATTTGGTTTTTCTATAGAGTCTCACCATCTTCCTTGTTTTTCTTAAAATGTCTGTCCTTCCTTCTTCAAGCAGTGATTTCCTTGATTTTCTCATCTTCTCTCAGGATGTACAGAACTTGAAGAGCCGGGTTCAGAAGCAACTAGACTTTGAAAGGGAATTGGCAGCTAATGAGATTATGCTCAACAACCTGGAGAAAACTGGCAAGGAGATGATTGAGGATGGTCACTACGCCTCTGATGCTGTGGCCGCTCGCATGAGTGAGGTTGCCAACCTCTGGAAAGAGTTGATGGAGGCAACAGCACAAAAAGGTTAGGAGCAAAGGTTTGCGTAAAGGATAATTCAATTCTTAAGTTCTGAAATCTACTATTTCTCTCTTTAGCATCAAGTTATTTGGTGAACTGTTTGCAATGGGACCCTAGCCATTTGCTTCCCCATGTCCTCTGGTCATCAACATTTAAAATCTAGTCTAAATATATCACATTATATATTTAATCCTTTAAATGTTTTCTTTATTTATACTGGGGTTTTGTTATTTTTGTTGTTGTTGAAACTTCATTTTTTCTTCAATTTTCTCCTAAATTTTTATTTTCTTTTTTAAAATATTTTTATTTTATAATTAACTTAATTTCACATATCGGCCACGGATTCCCCTGTCCTCCCTCCTCCCACCCTCCACCCTTCTTCCCCCCCAATCCACCTCCCATTCCCACCTCCTCTAAGGCAAGATCTCTGTTAAAATATTGAAAGCCACAAATTTGGTATTGGTTTTGTATCTAAACCTAATATGCTAGAGTTTTTTATGCTATTTTTTAACTTATTTTGGTTATGTAAACTAGATATATAAAAGGGTCATAATATAAAGTGTTAAAATTGACATTAAGAGTTTAGGAATGAGAAGATTGTTGATATTACACACAATGGTCCTATATATTTTGTTCTTATAGAGTTTAATAAAATGCTTCTTTTTTTGCCTATGTAGAAATTGAGCAGACCCTGTTGTAAGTTTTCAAATACGTATCTCTAACCTATTTTTTCTTGCATCTTACATTTGTAAATTAGCCATTTGTCTGTCAGTAATTATTACAAATGATGTTTTCTCTATCGATATCTGCGTTGTTACAACTTTCATCTGTAGACAGGATTTTGACCTGGGTATAGAAAAGGGTGTAGAAGATATTACATTAGTTTCTTTGAATGTTATCCTGATTTGGGGCTTAAGGAAAAAAATGTAATGTTTTAATAAGATGTAATGACTACGTTCCACAGCAGGAGACATAGTAATTGTTTTGAAGAATAATAATGCAAATAACTCAAGGTAATAGAATAAAGAATTAGCCAAATATAATGGGAATCATGAAGGTAGCTCTAGAAGATAAAATAATGAATCATGGTTTTTGATGAAAGACAGTCACTAGTAGTAAGGCTAGCCATACTCCAAACAACCTCAGAATTTCAACTTACCCAGCCTCAAAGTTTAGAAAATGTGATGTTTGGATTTGAATCTCATCCAAAGAAGGGTCTGTATAATGTAAGTGTTGACAACTAACAAGTAGAACTACATTTCACCAGACTATGTAACTTATTGTTTATGTTTTGATAACATCTCCATATTTAAAACCAAATACCACCAAAATTAGTACTAACTTAAGATGACTTCTTCTATAATGGGATGTGAGATTGTAACACGAATCTTAAATGGTCTTATTAAACAAAAAACACAGAGCCAGATATTGGGGTAAATTCTGAAAGATCAGAGGAATAGGACAAGCCAAAACCAACCTTACTTTACCTACTTCCTATATACCCATGCCTATATTCCTTTCTGTTGTGCTAACTCATTTTCTCTCTCCACCCAACTACATCACTTCCTCTTCCTGCCCAGCTATGTCACTTCCTGTCTGTCTGTACAGACTTCCAGACCTTTATGGTTAACTAGTGTTGGAATTTAAGGCATGTGCCACCACACCTGACTCTGTTCCCAGTGTAGCCTTGAACTCACAGAGATCCAGATGGATTCTTGCCTCCCGAGTGATAGGATTAAAGGCATGTGCTACCATTGCCTGACTTCTATGTTTAATATAGTGGCTGGCTTTACCCTCTGATCTTCAGATAAACTTTATTGGGGACACAGATAAAATATCACCACATGAGATGGTTCTCTAATTTTTCTCTTTGGAATGTCCAAATATATTTCTCCCTAAGTTGAGGGATGGGGTATTATAGTGTGCAGAGAAAAAGCCATAATTCTCTGTGTCTTCTCCCCTAGGGACTCAGCTACATGAAGCTAACCAGCTGCTACAGTTTGATAACAATGCAGAAGACCTGAAGCACTGGCTAGAGGATGTAGAATGGCAGGTTACCTCTGAAGATTATGGGAAAGGCCTGGCGGATGTGCAGAATCTACTGAGGAAACATGGACTTCTGGAGTCAGCTGTGGCTGCTCGTCAGGTTTTTAGTTTTTTTGCTAATTGTAGAAAACTGGACATATACTCTATGCATATGCATAATCTATAATTATTATTATTCCTACTAAGTTATCAGGAAACCAAAGGAAATTTTTCAAAAACTTAGTTGGTGGACTGCCTCTTTCCAATATCTCCCAAGTCCTTTCATTCTCCTGAGCATGTCCACTAGAAACTGATGACCAATGTAAGCATTTACTGACTCTTCTAAATATTATGCCAATTTCTCAGTCTAGAATCCTAGGCTTTTTTAGACAGCCACTTTTCATTTGCTCATTTGTAGCTCATTTCACATTAGTCTGTACCAATACTATCACCTATAATGTAAGAGCTTCCCATTCTGGTATTCTGTATCCATGTAATCTTACTGATCATTTTTAAAAATATTATAATCCTACCTTCACAGAACATTAAATTAATAGGGCCCCTATTATTAATATTAATATTATTATTAATAGAGTATTTGAAAAATCTCATCTCATCCATTCTTTATAAATTATATAATTTCCCAACACACATTGTTTTTCTCCACCAGAATCAAGTGGACAACCTCACAGACTTGGCTCTGCATTTTGAAGAAATAGGCCATCCTGACTCTGGGGACATCCGTGCAAGGCAGGAATCCTTGGTGTCCCGCTTTGAAGCTCTGAAAGAGCCATTGACCATGAGGAAGAAGAAACTCACTGACCTACTCAAGCTACTTCAGATTTGCAGAGATTCAGAAGATGAGGAGGCCTGGATCCAGGAGACTGAACCCTCAGCAGCTTCCACCCATCTGGGTCAGTGAAACATAATCAGACTGAGCAGTCAGGAAAGGACCAAGTTCTCCAGATTGAGAGAACAAGATACAGCAGTGACGGGATAAAAGTTTACTCTTGGCTCTTCCACACCAGACTCATGAAACTTTGTTCTGACCTCCACCAATGTTTAATATTTAAAAATTGTGCCAACAGATGCACCTTATAAGATAGATATGAACAATGGCCTGAATTCAGGCCTTTGGAAGCTGTGGAGTGCTTAGCTTTCTGAAGATTGAGCTGAAATTTGTTTTGTCGATACTTCTTTACTGAGAAGTAATGGTTAATGCTTGAAGTATCAAATATATTTGTCTGGGTTATTGGTGACCCTTTGAGAATTATATGACCTACCATAAAGATTCAAAAGTAAAGTGTAGATATACAATTGTCTTACACTTTAGAACTTATTAATTAATAAGTGTGACTTCCAGGATAGTTGCCTTGATGTTCAGGAAAAGCACACACAAATATTGCACAACTTTACGCAGATGTACTGGGAGTATCTATGAAAGGCCACAGAGGGATAAATCTGCAAAAAGTTCATAAAAAAAATCCTGATTCTTGTTGAAGCAGCATGAGAGTGTCTGGAGAGATATTGTTGTTGGGTTTTTTACTCTTTTTACTCTTTTGGCTCTTTGTTCTTTTGAGGGGTCCACCACCTAGCTCCCAAATAAATACACACAGTGGCTTATTCTTAATTATAAATGCCCAGCCTTAGCTTGGCTTGTTTCTTACCAGCTTTTCTTAAATTAGCCTGTCTACCTTTTGCCTTTGGGCTTTTACCTTTCTCTATTTCTGTATACCTTTCATTATTTCTTACTCCATGGCTTGCTGTATAGCTGGGTGGCTAGCCCCTATGTCCTCCTCCTCCTTTTCTCATTCCTTCTTTTTTTCCTTCCAGATTATCCTTCTATTTATTCTCTCTACCTGCCAGCCCCGAATATCCTTTCTCCTGTCTAGCTATTAGCTGTTCAGCTCTTTATGAGACCAATCGGGTGTTTTAGACAGGCAAAGTAACAGCTTCACAGAGTTAAACAAATGCAACATAAAACAATGCAACACATCTTTGCATCATTAAACAAATGTTCCACAGCATAAACAAATGTAACACATCTTAAAATAATATTCCACAACATACTGTAATGCCAGGTACAGGGAAGAAAGTCTGGAAATTAGAGGGGTTAAGTATGCTGAGGAAGCAGGGAAGGTGAAGATAGATGAAATTCTCAGTGGTCATATTTGTGTGGTATTAATATTGGGCAGCAGGTGAAGCATGTTTTATAAGCAAGTCCTATTCACATGGATAATATCAAACCTTGAATTCTTTTTCTCCATAGGCAAGGACTTGGTTGCTGCCAAGAATCTTCTCAACAGACATGAAGTCATCTTGGCAGACATTGCCAGCCATGAGCCACGCATTCGAGTAATAACAGAGAGGGGAAACAAAATGATAGAGGAAGGTATGTGTGATTGATTTGCCCAAAACCTCACCATGACAGACCTTGGGGAAGAAATTTAGATAATCTTAGTACTTAAAGTGAGTTTCAAAATAGATGGCATCACTTTCCAATTTAATAAAAAAATTCCCTTTGAGTATTTCTGATAGAGCAGTATTCATTGTGTTTTTATAATCCTTCTGTAGAAGATGTTCAAACACTTTTGAGGATTATTTATTGCATATCTAAATTCATTAATATAAATCAATTTTAGTCTAAATTATCAATATGCTTCTTTGGAGAAGTTGCAAAATTCAAATCTAAGTTTCAAAGCCTTGTAAAACACGAGATTTTTTTCTATGTAAGGCCTTCCAAATATCTAAAAGCTTTGCTTCATCATTCCCTTAAATTTTTTATTTTATAAAACTTTAGTGACTATTCACATGCTTGTCATCCATACTTAGAAAGCTCTACTCTCTAAATAGAATGTTCAGATTTGAGCATCATATGCCAGGTATGGACAAGCAACCCAGGTTACAATCCTCCTGTTAACTAATCAATTATTAGTATCTAGTTTTTAAAAGTGTAGGTTGAAATAGAGTTTGCTGAGAAATTTTGAGTTCTGAACTCAGTTACTCAAACCAATGAAATTTATTTACCTTTGTTGTTGTTGTTGTTTAACCATTTGTTTGTTTTATAATTCTATCTTGCCATAGCACATAACTTTTTGATTCTCTAAATCTCTGACTATAGATGCTGATATTTTTCTATTTCTTATTATGTGCTCATCAGTTCTTATTTTATAATGTTTTGGAAGTTTATTATTATATGCAAATACAGCTGAGGTATTTGTCTTTCTGATCACTTGTAATTTCTACAAGATGAAATATCCATCTTTGTTCCCAGAAATATTCCTTTTTTCTGAATCTACTCAATGTTTTTTAATGTGATCATTTGGTTTGTCTTTTAGTTAGTTTTTACCTCAAAATTTCATGTTTAACTTCTTATATGGTAGCTATTGATAAATATAATCATATGTGTGGCAGCTTAATAGGGGTACTCCACATTGTTTTAAGTTTTTATAGGTATTCTGAGAGCAAAACATTGGGAGCGATTATTCTAGGATCTAAAATACATATTTTAATTTATAACAATTTAACCTTAAATAATATAGCATTTCATGTGTAATGAAACATCTTCTAGTGCACTCTTCCATTTTCATCTTTTTCCTGCTGTTACACATTTTAATTTTGTTACCTTATAAATCTTTCGATGCTTTAACATTATTTTGACTTTAATTTTCAATTAGCTTTGAATAATACTGATAAATAAGAAATTTCTCTCCATATGTTTACCTCTTCTGCTTTTCCTTGCTCCTTTGTGCTCATTGAGCTTACCATCTGCACTGCTTTCCTCCTACTTGAACTTCTGGAGGACCTTGTAGTGTGATCAGCTAACCATAAGTCCCTTTGCTTCTGTTCATACGAAAGTCTTCATTTATTTTACATTCATTTTTTTTTCAAATGTATTTTCATTGCGTGTCAAAGTAGCTTCCTTAGGCCTTAAAGATGCAAGTATGTTGCCCTCAGGGCTGCGGTTTCTGATTTGAAGTCTGATGTTGTACACTGTCTGCCATGAATCTTCGTTTCCAAGCTACTGAACCTTTCCTCTTTATCATTCATATTTGTTTCTTCGGTATAACAGCCATAGGGCTTCTTGGATCTTCATTGTGATTCTTCAGACAGACTGTACCATTGGACTACTTTAGAGATAAGTCTAGTACTAACATACCTTTCTAATGACCCTACTTTGCGTTAATGGTATCCTTTCAGTTCATTGGGTTGTAGTTTACCTACCTGCAGATTTAGATGAGTCCTAAGGACTGTATGACGGCTGCCTTCACACCACTTCTCATCTTCTCTTTGCATGTATACAAATGACTCATTAGGCAGACATCCTAAGGGACCTCACTGAACATCTTTGAAGCTCCTCCTCTGTGAAGACCCCGTCTCTTGTGTTCTCTGTCTCACAAGTTCTAGTTCTTGAATTTCCCATTCTCTATCTCATTAACTTGGATTTAGCTTGGGTTAGTTTCCTGGCATAGAACCTCCAAACTATCCAGGACATAAGCTATAGCATCATGAGAGCATGTCTCATCTTTTCCTTTTCCTTTCCTTTTAGTAATGCTCTGAAAATCATTATACTTTCCATATTGACCAGTTTTGTACTTTTAAGGCAAAATGGAGATCTGCTAGTCCTTCTGCTGAATCTAGAGAACAAATGGTTTTCATCCTCTGAGCCTTATAGCACTCATGGGTGTCTTATTTTTGTGTATGTATTTCTTAGCTTAAACCAACTCACTTTCTATCACATATATACATCTATCGCCCACCTATTGCTGCTTAATCTCACTTAAGACATTCCAACTCCCAGGAATTCTATTGTAAGCCTTACTAAATTTAGCATCATCTTCTTGCCTCTTGTTTTTCTCCATGGTTTGATGAGGATTAGAACCCAACAGCTATGAACCAGGGTCATACTCACTGTGCCTATACCTACTCCACAGGACACTTTGCTGCGGAAGACATAGCATCTAGGGTTGAGAGCTTGAACAAAAATATGGAGTCTCTCCATGCTCGAGCTATTAGACGGGAGAATGATCTCAAGGCCAGTGTCCAACTCCAACAGTACCTGGCAGATCTGCATGAAGCAGAAGCATGGATTAAAGAGAAAGAACCAATCGTAGACAATAAAAACTATGGAGCTGATGAAGAAGCAGCTGGGGTAAGATGGGGTGGAATGACCATGGTCCAGTGAATAGTCACCAAATTCCATCAAATGCTAGATTATCTCGTTTCAGCAGTGATTTTTTTTCTGTTTGCCTTGATCTGCTACAATATACCCAAAGTTAATAGAGACCCCAAAGGGACATGACATTTTTTTCTAATCTCACAGAATTCCATAGGTCCTATAAAGAATACTTAAATCCAAAGTCTGTGATCAAAGATTTATATCTGTCTCAGTCCTATTCTGAACTTCTCAGAGTCACCCAGAGTCACTTCTATAGGCTAACTATACCTTTAAAATGGGAACCTTAGACGTTAAGAGCACTGGCTGTTCTTCCAGAGGTCCTGAGTTCAAATCCCAGCATTGTGAGATGGTGGCTCACAACCATCTACAATGAGGTCTGGTGCCCTCTTCTGGCCTGCAGGCTGAACACTCACTGTATACATAATAAATAAATAAATGTTTAAAAAAATGGGAACCTTAACTCTTTTATTGAAGAGAAATAAGACAGACATTTTGGGACAGGAGGAACCTTAAGGATCATAATTACTTTCAATCACTCTTACATCCACTGCTATGTTCAGTGTCATATGGAAAGCATCATATCTATAAAGTAAATTTAATTAGCTTTAGAAATAGTGTGTGTTTTAAGTTTTTCTGATATGAATCCTACAAAGCAACATTATCCATAGTATTGTTTACAGTCACACCCTCTCACAGCTGTGATATGTCTTGGTTACAGTTTGTGTAAATCTTAGTTAATTTTGATTTGAGCAAATACATTGAAATTGTTATTCATTTGTTTACTGAAATTTCCTTGAGTTTTGCTTGCAAATGTGATATGAAAAGGAATTTTCTATTACAGAAGTAACTGATTTAACCCAATCACATAATCCATTAGTAATAGTCACTGAAACACCTCCCTGGCATTCTTGCTGTTTCTCTGATATTTGCTCTAATTATCTTTCCATCAATAAATCCAGGCCCTTCTCAAGAAGCACGAGGCCTTCCTGGTGGATCTCAATGCATTTGGGAACAGCATAAAGGCTTTGAGGGATCAGGCAGAAGCCTGCCAGGTGAGAAGTGCTGGGTTCTGACAGTAATCACACCCCTCACTATAGATGGAACAGAATTCTGTTGCTGACTCATCTTTTTCCCCACTTTCAACAAACCAGAGAAGAATTACAAAGAAAATACTAGTTCTGTAATGATTTTAGCTAAGAATTCTAACCTCTTAGTAGCATCTACAAAGATGTGTGCCAAAAGAAATTTTCAATAAGCATTAGGTTTGGTAACGTACATTCTGGCTTTCTCTTTTGCTCCTTTTTATCTCTTCTCTCCATACCTTTCATTTTTATTCCCTTATTCTCCTTGCTTTGTGACTTAGTTTTTGTTTGAACATAAGACTTTTGAAATATAGAGATTCAGGTTTTGATTGAAATAATCATATCACAAATTAGTTTGTTAATGGCTAGAAATAGTTTTAAAGTCTATGTATAAGCAGAAAACAAAAATGGGACCACAGTAGAAAAGAACCGTCTGTTCACATGGAACGTGAGTGCCAGGAAAGAGAAACATTTTTATATTCCAGATATGGAAAGGCTCTTTTATAGCCCATAATCTATGAGAATAGATACACCAAGACACAGACCAATCAAGTGTATCTGGGCAGTCAGAAACATGGTTAGCTGAGAGTGTTGGGATGCTGAGAAGTGGGATGAAAGGGGTATTCCAGAGTGATAAACTTGGAATTAAGTAAATGATAAAACAGCGTATTTCTTATAAGGGCAAAAGGAAAGGAGAGAGAGAGAGAGAGAGAGAGAGAGAGAGAGAGAGAGAGAGAGAGAGAGAGAAAGGAGAGATTGAGAGTTCACACACTCAGACTAGACACACACTGAGCACAGCAAGTCAACACAGGTTCAAAGCACTCCTGCTTGAACCAGGCTGTACCCAGTAGATGCCTGGACACAGACAGACAGATTGATGCATCACGTGTCAAGAGCAAATGCAACAGGTGAGGGGCATTAAGTCAGAGAACCCATTATGGCAGACTCACCTTCAACAGCAACCTGAAGGGAGCATGCTTAGGAGACCACAGCACTCAACAGAAATTAAAACAGAAAGCTTATCCTGGAACAGAGGGATTTCTTTAAAGAGAAAGAGAGATTTTTAAGTAATATGCTATGTTCACACTTTTTCAAATTCTGTTGCTTTTTCTGTGCTGTAGGTTGTCAATCTCTAAAGCAGAAATTTCACAATTCCTTAACAAAATGAATTAAAGACCAAGCAGGTGGGAAAATCTGACAGTGAAGACCCAGGGAAAGGAGAAAGTGATTACAGAGAGAGAGTCTATTTTTGTATGATATTTAAGGGTCCAGCCTTAATATTATACAATTCCAGGGGCCCAGGAGAGATGCTACCGTCGGCACAGGAATGAACCCAGTTGCACAAAGTTCTTTTGTCCATTTCATTTGTCAGTCACCATCATTCAGTCACCAGTTCAACTGTCTCCATTCTCTTAAGTCCCTCAGTTCCAATTCTCTTAATTTCACCCTCCTTCTCCTGGGACTGGTCTATATCCTATCCCAAGCAGCAACACCTCATGTTTTGCATGCAACACAAGATTGTAGGGGTCTCTGCCAGAGGCTTCCTGGCAATTTTATTTGCAACCTAAAAGGGGAGACATAAGAGTGGAGTCAGTTAGCAGTTAGAATAAATCAGAAGAGGAATTTATGTGCTAGAAATATATCCTTACTGTGGTTAGGTGACGGCATTACAAGTCTATCATAAATGTGTTCAACTGTAGACTTACAGGTGACAGGGTAGGGAAAGTCTGCAGGTCACTAAAAGTTAAAACTGTCACTTTTTTCCTCTGCTTCCAGTTTCCTGACAGGGCAGGGGAAGAGTACTGATAGCTAGTTAATCTGCATCACAGCTTGAAATGCCTACTGAGAGGAAACCCCTTTGATCTAAGACGTTCTCTGGGGCGGGGAGAAAGAGGGGGAGGCCTTGATTTACACAAGAAACAAAGCCTGTTCGTCTAGAGGGCAGGCACTAGGCCTGTGAGACAGGTAAAAGGATGCTTTACCTTAGTTCAGGGCGGGGGGGGGGGGGGGGGGGGGGGTTTGGGTTGGGTGTTCAGGCGTCTAGCAGATGGCCTGGTAGCTATCTGTTCCTTGCTTGTTTTTTAAGGCTTTGTTTGGGGTTGACTCTATCTTAGGAAGTAGCTCAGGGATGGTATTTGCAAAAGGCAGATACCCAAAACAAATGCTAAAGAGAGGCCTGGAGCTCAGAGGCAAAAGGTTCTGTCTATGTGACTATCCAGATACTTTGAAATGGAGGTTCACACACACATACACATTTTAGAAGAATTATGAGCACAAGGAATTCATAGCAAGGCACAACTGAATATTAAGCTGCGTAACACCAATATTCCCTGCTAATTGGCTTCCCACTCAACTGACCCTTGGTCTGGTCAAGGTATAACTTATAATATACAGCTTGACTTTTATTTCATATTCCTGTGGCTCAACACAGTCTATTGTGTTCTCAGGTTTCTGAAATATGGATGTATGTGGTCCTTTTGAATCTGCACAGAGAAGTATATTGCCCTTCGCACTAAAGAACAGTAGCATATTGCCCTTCCCACTAGCACATTCAGTGCTTAGAAAAGAATGCCTACCTACTGTTGATTGTGTTCATATTTTCCAGCCTTCAGGCTTTCTAATAGGTGCTTCATGGTGCAGCATCCCTGATGATGACCACTGTCAGACCCAGCAGCCACATCAGAACTCCAGCTACTCTCTCCTGGGAGATGCTGGAAACTGCCCACCATTGGTGAGGTACACAGGGAAAGACTTCCACTGTGCAACTGACATCTCCTTTGTTTGTTTTTCTCCAGCAACAGCAGGCAGCACCAGTGGATGAGGCTGGTAGAGAAGCTAGGATCATAGCTGAATTTGACTTTGTGGCCCGCAGCCACAGAGAGGTCAGCATGAAGAAGGGCGACGTCTTAACTCTGCTCAGTTCTATCAACAAGGTAATTTTTCTTAAAATTTCTTACCATCTGCAACATGGCTCTTCCACAGCTCCTTCCTGATTCCACTAGATAGTTGGGGTTTGTTTTTTGTTTGTTTGTTTGTTTGTTTGGGTTTCTTGAGGGGGGTTGTTTTGTTTTCTTTTATCAAGACAGGGTTTCTCTTGTAGTCTTAGCTGTCCTGGAACTCGCTCTGGAGACCAGGATGGCCTCAAACTCACAGAGATCCACCTGCTGTTAGTTATTTTTCAGCGCTGTGCTCTTAACCTGAAAGGGAATGTCACGAAACACGACAGAATCAGCTAGTAAGAGTTTTATTAAGATGAAAGGGACAGAGAGTGCCCAGGCCTGTGGAAGAGACACGTGTGTGGAGAAGAAGAAGAACCGGGAACATGGCGCCGGCTTTTAAAGGCTGAGTGGCATACATGCTACATGCGTACACAGGTCGATGTAACCGTTCCATGCCTACGCAGATCACATGGCTACGCTGCGCGCTTACGTAGCCATGCAACGTCACGGATCCTGGTCACGCGAGATGCCCTGACCCGGAAATGGCTATCCTGACCTGGAACTGGCTAGGCGGAAGTGTCTGCGGGGCATATGCAAACACACCCAACCGTGGGGGTGTATTGTGAACCTGTCACCTGCCTCTGCTTCCCAAGTGCTGGGATTAAAGGCTCAGATAGGTGTTTTAACATTCAACAATTAATCCTTTTTCTCTTATAGTTTAAGTAATATTTTTCTCAAAGTATTGTGCAAGAGAGAAAGATAGATAGATAGATAGATAGATATACTTTTGGGGTTTTTTTTTTTGAGTTCTAATTAATTTTAGCATTAAAACAATGAAGCAAAAAAAACTTATGGAGTTAGCTTGAAGATATATAAGGGTTGAGCAACCATATAATTGTTTTTTGTATATACAGGACTAAATTGTCCTTTTCTTCTCATATCCTTGCTTGTTCCTCTTCTGTGACAGGATTCTTAGTGAGTAAAACAACATCTTTAGGGTTAGGAGAAGCCTGGTGAAAAACAATATGTACCTTGCTCCCAGGCACTTGGAAGGCTGAGGCAGAAGAATCTCTTGAACACAAAAGTTTGAGGTTAGCCTAAGCAGTGTAGAGATATACCTTATTTAAGAAGGAAGGAGAAGGGAAGGAAGGAAAGAAGGAAGGAAGAAAAGGAATGAGAGAAAGAAAGAAAGAAAAAAGAAAGAAAGAAGGAAGGAAGGAAAGTTTATCTTCCAGTGACTTGAATTCCTATATGCTTATAAAGCCAGTGTTAAAACAATGAATGGAATTTTATAGTATATGTTCCTTATAAAAATATTTTAGTGCATCACTACTCTCCTAAAGATATTAATAAGAAAAGAGAAGAATTTTGATTTTTGTTACTATTATTGAAGGTAAGTGAATGCTTCAGAAAGTCAAGATGTTTTCTTATCAGAAAATCTAAGTAGTCCTGCTTCTTCTTTGCCGGGTCACATTTCACAGCTTTTTCTTTAAGAAACTGAAGTGGTTAGTGTGCTAGTACTATAAGAATTTGCATTAATGAATTTCAATGAAATTAATACAGTTTAGTGCTGTTGCGGTAATGCCCGTGCTACCGCCACCCGTTTACCATGTCCGAGTGAGGGGCTGTGGATTAAAAAGTAAAAACAAGAAACAGCGAGTCATTCGCCACAGCAGAATGCCGAATGCCGTTTATTGAAGGAGGGAGGAAACCTTAAATACAGGCTTACAGCACAATGGAGGATCCCCGGAGGGCAGAAGTTCGCTACCCAATGTTCTACATTCTTGCATCTAAGCTGTTTACATCAAATGCAGGGTACACAAACAAAGAACCTCCGGTGAGCATTCAGAAAGAAGGAAACCGGCAGGGAATCATCATAGGGAGGACATCTGGTCAAGGTCGGCAAGCAGGCAACCGTTTACTCAATATGGGGAGCCAGGGCCCTACATAGTGCCTTGGAAGTGGGATGTGAGGAATCAGTTGTCACACACTGCTATCAAACATAGATCCCACCCCCAAGAAGGCAAGCTGATTCCTGAGCAGCAAAGCAGCCCCTTGCTGGCTTTCGAGCACCATGCCCATCTGACATCAGATACTACATTCATTGATTTCATGGGCTGACCTCTACAAATTCTTGCAATTCCTCTTCCACTTTTTCTATAATGCATAGAAATTATGTGCCATCCATGAGTGATTCTTAGCCCTCATCCGCCAGCTGTTCCTGTTCCTGGGGTCTGTTGTGAGAGCTGAAGACTCTATGGTTTGTGAGTTTTTGAAGGATTAAGGAAGGAGTGTGAATCTGTCCTCCCTTTAGGACTGGTGGAAGGTTGAAGCTGATGATCACCAGGGCTTTGTGCCAGCGAACCACGTCAGGAAACTGGCCCACGATGAGCTACCTGGATTCCCACAGCGACGACGAGAAGAGCCAATCAATATTCCCCAGCGCCAGCAGCAGATAGAGAGCCTGTAAGTTCACAGAATGGAGGCTTTGATGGGGATTGGGACATGAAAGGACCTGCTTTTTCCTCCCATGGCCCTGTCTCTTTCAGTTCCGAGATGTAAATTCGTAAGTATTAACCTTCACACAGTTTAGTTTGTATATGAAGAAAGGAAATTCCAGGAGCATTAATTGTCTCAGTGTCAGACACTTTCTGAAGCCATGTCTTCCAACTCATTGGCCAGCTTCCTTCTAAGTCTCTAGACATTCATAAGAATGTTGTACACTCTTTCCTATCTAGCTGGCATGTAAAATTTCTCAAAAGACACTTTTTTCACCCATTGATACTTTAAAGGTTCTTTTTTTTAAAGATTTATTTATTATATATACAGCATGTATGACTGCATGCCAGAAGAGGGCACCAGATCTCATTACAGATGGTTGTGAGCCACCATGTGGTTGCTGGGAACTGAACTCAGGACCTCTGAAAGAGCAGTCAGTGTCCTTAACCTCTGAGCCATCTCTCCAGTCCACTTTAAAGGTTCTTAATTAAAATATTGATACATAATTTCTTTCCCTTTCCCCTCTACCTCCTCCAACTTCTCCATGTCCTCCTACCATCCCTCAAGTTGATGGCCTATTTTTCTTTGATTATAGATACACAGATGATAGATGGGCAAACATGTAAATAAAACCTGCTAAATATATTTTTGCTGGGTTTATATGATTTCATGGCTGATCATTTCCTATTGGATAGTCAATGAGGAGACTTATCCCTGGGAGAGGCTAATTCTTCTTCTCTCAGCTGTCATGAGTTGCTGTAGTTCTTTGTCTAAGGGTATGACTGCATGAGATGTTTTCCCTTCAGAGTTAGCATGTCTAATGGTAATGTTCAGGTCTTGTTTAGAAAGCTATTTCTAGAAGATATAGTCTCAGAGAAGCCTTCCTGATCCTCTGGCTCTTACGATCTTTCTGCCATCTCTTCTAGGATGTTCCCTAAGTCCTGGGTACAGGAGACACTTCAGTTTTTAAATGTAATTAATACTCTTCACCCCTCTGCTCTTCATGTCTGTTTTATTCCCATTTTATTTCTCTTTTTTTTTTACTGATCTTATTTTAATTTACTCTTCTTTTCCTTTCCCTCCATTTCTTCCTCTAGTTTTCTCACCCAGGCTCTAATTTTTTTATGCTTTCTCTGTTTTTCAACCCATTACTTTCCCACCTCCTCAATTCCTCCACTCAGTTACCATTCCCTCCTGGACCGAGCAGAAGAGCAAAGGCGTCGCCTGCTGCAACGTTACAATGAGTTTCTGCTGGCCTATGAGGCGGGAGACATGCTGGAGTGGATCCAAGAGAAAAAGGCAGAGAATACCGGGGTGGAACTGGATGATGTCTGGGAGCTGCAGAAGAAGTTTGATGAATTTCAGCGGGTAAGCGAGGGGACTTTGCTTAAACGTCTTTTTTGGAGGTGTTTGTTTCGTATTTGTTAAAAATTCTCCACAGTTTTTGAGACCTCCACAGGTTAATACCCTCAATGGTTATTAATAACTAGAAAGCAAGGATATCTGAAACTAGACAATTTAACTTTTCAACTTCAGTGCCTGGCTCTCTGAAAATCTGCTAGGGAGTTGAGGGACACACACACACACACACACACACACACACACCCGCCACTGCTGTGATTCTTCAAAATTTGCCCTATGACACACTGTACTGCTGAATCCCAAACTGAGATGGGGTGTCACAGGACTCATGTGGACTCCAAATATGAAGCATCAGTTGAGATGGAAAGAGAAATGACCTGATTTCACAGTCAGAAAATTACTATTTACCTCCTGAGAACTCTTTCATCAATTTTTCCTCACTCATATTTATTTTATTATCTCAAATAGAACAAAGAATAAATGTGCTTCATCCTGTCTTTTCTTTTGCTATTCTCCATGTGGCGATATACATATATATTGGCATATAGACATATACCTGAGGTATAGAATGTTTTGATAATATAAATAAATACATGGAAAATTATTTAAGGAATTTAAGATAAATAGATACACTTCAGACTAAAAAAATGGTGGTTCTGGCAAATTTTGGATGGCTGTTGAGTATCAGGGTGTTTAAGGGCACAGTGCAGTGGCAAATGAGAGAGCAGCATGTATATCACAAATGATATTAGCCATTTGCTTTAGTAACATTTAAGTAAATGTGGGCCCAGGTGGCAGGCATGTATGGAAGGTCTAGGAATAAGATTTATAGTGCTTTGGATAAATTTTCTTACCCAGGATCTGAAGAGCAATGAACCTCGGCTCAACGATATCAACAAAGTGGCTGATGAACTGCTATTTGAAGATCTCCTAACACCAGAAGGCGCTCACATACGGCAGGTAATCACAGGCTCCCTCCATCCCTCCTCAATGCCAGCTGGGCTCTGGAGTCCTCATCTCAATGAGTCCTCATTGGTTGATTTAGCTTCGTATTCCAAAGACCAGAATGGAAAGGCAGTGTGAAACTGGTTGTAAGGAGAGCAGACCAAATAGTCCAGCCAATTTTATTGGTTCAGAGAACTTTAATAAAGCAGATTTACTTAGTGACATTTTTCAAATATCTTCTGTGTTCTTGCACATAATTTTTTGGAGTGTGAAGAACAAAAATTCTGAGACAATAAATTCATATTTAGATTCAAGAGGCAGTGTTAAGATGCTTAGTAACGACAGAGATGTTCCATTGGTAAAGGACTTATTGAACAAATCATGAAGACCTAATTTTGGATTTCCAGAACACATTTGACAACCAAACACCAAAGAGCATGGTTTTAGTCCCAACACTAGGAGAGGGTGGGTGGACACAGGGGGAGTCTCCAGAGCTGCTTGTCTAGTCAAATTGATGAGCTCTGAGTTCACTGGGAGACCCTGTCTCAAAAAATAAGGTGGGAAGTAACTGAAGAAGACACCCAACATCAACCTGTGGCCTGCAGATGCACATCTATGCATATACATGTGCACATGTATACTCACATGCACACATGCGAAAACACATCTCACACACACACACACACACACACACACACACACACACACACACACACCAAAAAATGAAGTTTAGAAGATATTGCACTGGGCATCAGGAAAGTTGGATTTAGTCTTGACTTAACCCTATCTATGTGTTCTTTGTAAAAAACTGCAGAATTTGAAAGTACCTTGGTGACTGTGTAAAACAATCTCCAAATATCCTTTCAACTTATATTACTGGGTTCTAACAAATGGATCATGAAATTCCTATCTTATGACCTTACCCCAAATTAGATATTTTGTATTGAAGTTTTAAACGATATACAGTTTAACTAGCCTGAAATCTGTAAAAAGGGACCTGTACTCACCTACCTCTTACTGCCAACCACATACTAAAATTTCAGTGCTCAGATGCAAGAAAGCAAAGACCGCACACACAAGAGACTGGTGGTGGTGGGGAGATGTAGCACGGATCTTAACAGTTCTTATTAATAAAAACAAACCTGGAGCCGGGTACTGGGGTGAACGCTGGAAGATCAGAGAAGCAGAACAAGCCACAGCCACCTCACCTCACCAAGCCAATTCCTCAGCTGATCCTGTTTACTCAGACTGGAAGCCTCTGAGTCCTCATCCAGAATGAATCTCAGCTAAACTGCTCCTAGAAGCCTAAAAGCTTAACCAGGCTAGTTCCTGGTCCTCACGCCTTATATACCTTTCTGCTTTTTGCCCTCACTTCCTGGGATTAAAGGCTCACTTCTTGGGATTAAAGGCATAAGTCACCATGCCTGGCTGTTTCCAGTGTGGCTTTAAACTCACAGAGATCCAGATGGATTTCTGCCTCCCAAGTGATAGGATTAAAGGCATGTGTACCACCATTTTCTGGCCTCTATATCTAGTGGCTGTTCTGTTGTCTGACCCCAGATAAGTTTATTAGGGTACACAATATTTTGGGGAACACAATACCACCACAGGAAGAGGCTAGTCAAGAAAGTTTACTAGAAGTGACTGGTTTTGACAAGCATAAATGAAGGAGAATTTAAGTGTCTCTTTCATCATTTGTAGAGATAGGGGTGGGGTTCTTCACCTGCATTGTATTTTGACCTGCAGTTCTATTATAAATTTGATGAGGATTTATTGTAAAGACTAGTCTTGCAGTCTTGGTTTTTATAAACCAGTAAGGATGACTTCACTTCCTCTTTCTTATGGTAGTTTTCCTGAAATTGAACATAGAAGGAAGAGATATAAAAACAGTGTACTTATCCCCTACAGAAAGCAAGCAAGGCATTGTAAGGCTACTTCTGCTTTTGAATTCAAAGTGCAGAAAGCTATTTTTTACCTAAATAAATGAGCTAACATCCAACTACCAAGTCAATGCTTTTAACTCATTTTTAGAGGTTCTAATGTGCCCTTTGTGACAATAGGCATTTATACTTGCCCTAGGGCTGATGGTCCTACATATAACATCAGTTGGGATGAAAGCAAATCCGTTCCTCTGTGGCACTGTCTTAAAACTATGCAAGAGAGAAGCAGAGCTATATATGTTCTGAAGAGCTACCAGGAAAGCAGGAGGTGACATGCCAACATGAAGCTGTCTGAACTAGCTCTCTGACTAAATCCGTATGTCTATTTCTTTAAGGAGTTGAACACCCGCTGGCATTCCTTGAAGAGGCTGGCCGATGAACAGCATCAGCTGCTAAGCAGTGCCCATGCTGTTGAGATGTTTCACCGGTAAGCACCTTAATGCCTGAATGGTGCTGCTCCACTGCAGCCCCCTCACTGGGCCCTTAAGTCTAGTCACTGTGGAGAAAAAAAGATAGTATATAGCCCTCTTCCTCAAAAAGAGACAGTTTACTAACAGACAGGATTTTTTAATTTTTCAGCAGATTTTCCTTGCCTGACACACTGGATACTCCAAGATAACCAAGTTCAATATTCAATTAGGCATAGCACATACTTTGAAATTTAGATATGATTCTATAACAGAGAATCAAGTTTGGAGTATAAATCGGGCTTAGGTCATTTTGCTCTTGAACTAGAAACAGAAGGTAAACGGCAGCAGATATCATACCTCATATATATATATATATATATTATGTATATATATATATATATAATATATATACATAATATATATATAAAATTTATTCTCTCATACAATGCATCCTGACCACAGCCTCCCCTCCCTCATCCCCTCCCAGGCCCTCCCACCTCCCTTCTCCCTCAAATCCACTGCTCCACCATTTCCCTTTGAAAAGGAGCAGGTTTTCCAGTGATATCAACCACTCTTAATCTACTCTCACAATCTTTTTAATGCTTCATTCTCAAATTCACATCTATACTAAGAAACACACACACACACACACACCACTTAAAAGTAAATAATGATGCAAACAAAAGAGAAACTGAATAATTTCCTGCAAATGAATGTGGTTTTGAGGATGCAAAGAGAGAACAGAGACATGGATGGGTCTGGCTATTTAGAATAGCTTACATTGCAAAGATGTGAAATGTACTGTTTAATGAAGTGGTTCTGCAGTTAGTGTACCAGGTTCAAACTTGAGCTCCACCATCTGACAATGATAGCATCTTGAGAAATATTTAAACTCCTGTTTTCTGATACATAGAATGGAAATAATAACAATATCTGTGCTTCTAGATCAAAGCAGCCTAAATGCTAGTATATCACAAAGGATGAGAATGATGTTGAAGGTGATGGTGGTAGTAGCCTCCTTGTGAGCCAGCCTTCTATGGCACATTATTACTCCTATATTCTTTACTCTTTCGTGTTCCAGAGAAGCAGATGATATCAAGGAACAGATTGACAAGAAATGTCGGGCTCTTAATGCTGCTGACCTTGGTTCTGACCTGCTCAGTGTCCAGACCCTCCAGAGGCAGCATGAGGTCTTTGAAAGAGACATCATCCCCCTGGGAGAAAAGGTGAGAAATGTGTTTTCAATCTTTCTCAATACTTTCTCCAAGTTTATGCCTGTAACAGTCAGTGTGCCTTTCTTTGATTCTCTTGCCAAACCCATTATTCTTATTCACTTTTTAAATCTTGCATTATACTAATTTTTGTACACTCTCCCTCTGGAAAAAAAAAATTAAATTATCATGCTTCCATGTCCATCAACATAGGAAAAACTCTATTGAACTTTTACTGTCTAAATGAATAGTTTGTATTCCTTTGCCTCCTTAGAGAATGTCAAGTGAATAGACTTGTAGCCAACTGAGGAAACAAATGCCTAGGAGAAAATTAATACTCATAGCCAGTAAAGTCAGACTATGTCTAGATATTGGGAAGTGTTTCCTCAGTCAATAATTAAATAAGATTATTCCCACCTCAAAGCTGAAAAGAGAAGAAGGAAATTTTCCAAATACATTGGAGGCAACCTATAGCTTGGCATCATCATCCAGAGCACAAAGAATATCTTCACATGAAGAATTAAGGCCCAGGGGGTTGCAGAATTGAAGTACTGCTGAGGAGCAGGGTCACTCATCTCCTCTTCCCTATAAATTCTTTAAAAAAGAAAAAAAAAACAGCAAAGGCAATTTTTACCAATTCAGAGAAATACCACGTGGTTATCAGAATACTTCTGTTTATCCAGGTGACCACATTGGGGGAGACAGCTGAGCGTCTCTGTGAGTCCCACCCGGATGCCACTGAGGACCTGCAGAAGCAGAAAACAGAGCTGAATGAGGCCTGGGATACCCTGCAAAGTCTTACAAATGATCGAAAGGAGAGTCTGAATGAGGCCCATAAATTCTTCCTCTTCCTCAGCAAGGCCAGGTAAAGCTCAAAAGGCTGGCATTCAACAGGCATGATGGACAGTTTCTACACATTGCCCTGTGTAGAGACCCTACGAATAGCCTGGGTACACATGTTATTCACTGCTGGGTTATGAAGACAATGTCCAAGTGTCATCTCCAGTAAGGCACAGAAAAACCAGGTTTAATGCTCAAAGCCCTAAAATACTGTTGCTTTAAGGAATGTGAAGTAAACAGGCCAATTAAGAAAGCTTCTATATAGTACATATTATATACTAGGTGTTGCCAGGAGAGAAGTTTGGGGTATGGATTTTCTTTCTGCTGGAGGCAGAGAAGAATAAGGATAGCCATGATTGATCCTAATATATTTACTTCTACAGTGATCTAGAGAGTTGGATCAAAGCCGTTGGTGGCATAATATCATCACCGGAGCTGGCTGAGGACTTAACTGGCACAGAGATCTTGCTGGAGCGACACCAGGTACAGCTACTAACCATGAATATAAAACTCTCTTCTCACTTCAAAAGTTCCTACGGTCTTCAACCAGCACCTTTCCTACTTTCTCCACAGGAGCATCATGATGACATGAAGGCAGAAGACCCCTCCTTCCAGGCTTTACAGGACTTTGGCAAGGAACTTATAGACAGAGACCACCGTAACAGCTATGAAATTGAAAACACGCTTTGGGATATTAAATTAAAGAGAGACGAGTTGGAAAAGGGTTGGGAAAACCGCAAGAAGATGCTGGACCAGTGCTTAGAACTTCAGGTACAGCATCTTCTGGATAGTTGAGGTTTTTGCCTCAGTTCCTTTAGAATGGTTTTATATGTTGATTTGTGGGCATCCACTGTGTTAAGCTCTGTGAGCTTTAAACACCAGTACCTCTTGATTGTTTTATACTGTACTCCGTTTTTTAGACTGAGTATCCTTATGCTCTGTGTTCTTGTTCCTGTTAAAAGAGACAAACCAGTGTCTATGAAATGGCTCAGTGGGTAAAGGTATTTGCTGAACAAGCCTGATGACATGAGTTATAGTCAGGAACACATGTAGAGGGGAGAGTTGACACCACTAAGTTGTCCACTGATTTTCACATGCACACCATGGAAACCCCCTTACCCCTGCCACACACGCAACCTCTCTCTCATATACACACAGACTTACTACTACTAATAATAATAAAAATAAATAAATGAAATTTTAAAACTAAAAGCTTTTTCAAAAGAGAGAGGAAAAATATGGTAGTCAGTCTTGTACATGAATGGGATGATTATCTTTACTTACTATTAAGTAATTAGCTGAAGGATTAGTTTTCATTAAGAACTGCTGTGTGCAGGTCATAGTACTACAAATATCATTAGAGTTTCTTTACACAAGAAGTACAGATCATTGTAATATAGGAGATGTTTACTAATAAAATTGAATGAATGAATGCTTTGAAGATAAAGAGGAAGGCATGATCACAAAGTTTGAGGAAATTGTATAGAAATATCAGACACATCTACAGATAATATTTGACTGATAACCAGCTGAAAGTTAGACACATAGAAAATCTCAGAACTTAGATCAGTAGTTCATGGTTATCTTCAGCTACATACTGAGTTTGATGCCATCCTAGACTATCTAATACTCTGTCTCAAATTTTAATAGAGAGAGGGGGAAGAGAAGGAGAGAATGCCAGTCAGTAGCTCCTAGATGTACCATATAGAGGAAGCATCCTCACATTTACTACATTGACTATGGTGTATAAAACACATAAGGTATGTTTGAAGCAAAAAGTAAAGTGACAGTATACTTAAGATTCATTAAAAGAATGCTTCATGAGAGACTACAACAGCCCTGGCAAGATGCTTTGTGTCATAACCACTGAAGAGGAATAAGATCATTTCCTTGGCCCATGTAGAATAACCACATGTATGCCTCTGATTTCACCTACTCACCCCCACTACAGTTGTTCCGAGGGAACTGTGAACAGGTTGAGAGCTGGATGGTGGCACGTGAGAATTCCCTGAGGTCAGACGACAGGGACCACTTAAACAGTCTGCAAACTTTGATGAAGAAACGGGATGATTTGGACAAAGCAATCAATACCCAGGTAAAAATAATTATAAAAATTCCAATTACAACTACTTTTGGGAGCCACATGGCCTAGTTTCAGATCAGCATATAAACACTTGTCCAATGGATCTCCATGAGGCAAGGCCCTTGGAGATGGTCTCTCACTTGGCCAAGACCAGTGGACCTTGAAACAGCACAGAATACTGCTAGGAACACATGGCCTACACACTCTCTTTTCTCTCATGATATTGATGATTCTCTTGGATGCTTTTAGTTTCACTTTGTCAGTCACACATGTGACAGATGTAATCATTCCTGGAAACCCCATTTTTTTCTCCAGTATTTTCTAAAATTCTTTGGGAACTGATGCTTCTCAGGTTTCTTATAGAGACACTTAGGCATGCAGGACCCTTTTGTAGGGTAAGAGAACAGTTAACGAAATACAAGCTAACTGTATGCAAGAAGTTTACAACAGATCATCCCTATTTCTGTAAATATGCTTTATTAAGTTTTGAATGACATTGTTCTTCAGAATGTGTGCCTAAGTTTATCACCTTTTAGCTTTGTAAGGACAGGATATGCCTGGCTTAATATTCAGCCAAGCTAACAAAATGCTGAGCATTGTTTTTGGTTTAAAAGTTGTTTTGATGTATAAGTTTGGGTAAAAAAATGTATTTGTTTTTAACCAGAGGTTAATCCTGGAGGCTGGAGAAAACATGCTTGTTTTTAAAGTATAAATAAACACAACTCAAGCTATTCGGGGCCAGTCATTTGTGTGAAATTCATCTGGTGGTCAGACACAGTTCTTTTTCTGCTGATGTTATGTCTAGATCTCGGGGGCCGCCAAAAGACCACCATGGAGACCAATTCCCGAATATAAAAGCAAAGAGCCTTTATTTTCAAGCTCTGGGTCTTGGTCTGTCTGTCCCATACAGTGGTGAGAGTGGAGAGCCCTGAGCCCAGGCAGGGTAGGTTTTTTATCGTAGCAGAGGTTGGGAGGAGGGGATTTCCAGGGTTCAGGACCCTGATTGACTGACAATTGTCTAGAGGTATCTGTAAAACAAAAATAGATGTGTACTAGACTCAGGGACATCTGGCACTTTATCTAATGGTTGGAATGTTTGGGATGTTAGGTACTTCCTCATCCCTGGGTGGATCCCTGGGTGGTGTCAGCTTATGGCATTTTCTGTATCTGGGTATTATCTACCAGTAAGCCTGTCATAGAAGCTGTGTCTGGGCCCCTAAGCCTGTCATGGCAGCTGTGTGGTCAAGCTGTTTTGGGGCCACTTCACACTGACATCCCTTTCCAGTCTCAGGGAACCAAGGCTGTGGCTGGACCATGACAAACTATTAGTAGTAATCACAGATACTCTATACTCTTGCCTGGTTTTCTGATTTTTTTTTTTTAATTTTTGTTTTGCAATACAATTCAGTTCTACATATCAGCCACAGATTCCCTTGTTCTCCCCCCTCCCGCCCCCCTCACCTTCCCCCCAGCCCGCCCCCCATTCCAATCTCCTCCAGGGCAAAGCCTTCCCCACAGACTGAGATCAACCTGGTGGACTCAGTCCAGGTAGGTCCAGTCCCCTCCTCCCAGGCCAAGGGACCCTGCATAGGCCCCAGGTTTCAAACAGCCGACTCATGCAATGAGTACAGGACCCGGTGCCACTGCCGGAATGAGATCTACATGAACAGCCTGGACATGAGTGGGGGTAGTGAAGGGCGAGGGTCGAGGGAAAGAGAGCTTGGGTGAGTGGGAGATCCCAGCTGGATCAACAACAGAGAGGGAGAACAAGGAATAGGAGACCATGGTAAATGAAGACCACATGAGAATAGGTTTTCTGATTTTTAAGGCATTTTAATTTCCACTTGCTTCTCTTTACGCATTGTTTTATTAGCATGTTAATTATATATACTAGTGAGTTTCCTTATGATACTTCCATGTATGTACACAGTGTTTTAAACATATTCATCTCCTGTTACCTGTCCTTGTCTTCCTCCCACTCCAGCCCTTATCATCCTCTTCCTCTCAACTAGCCCTGATTAATTCTACTTCCATACCTTTTGCCTTTTCATTTTTAATGGCCCATAAATTTCGTTGACTGGAACATGGTATAATTTTGTTTGCAGGAAGAAGAGCCCCTCACCAGTGGCTACACCACAGAAACAGATAACTCTCCTTCACCCACATAACTGTACACAAATCCCCAGGGAGGAGTGGGAATTTATCAGCCCTATCTAACACAAATGTCCTTTCTCATATGAGGACCCTTGATTCTAACTTTTGTACGTGTGCATTTGTGTGGAAGTGAACATGGATAGAAAGTTGTCTATTGGAGAGGAAGAAAGATTCCTTAAGCACATGTAGATCACATGTGATGTGAAATGAAGCAGTAATACGTGTGTGTGTGTGTGTGTGTGTGTGTGTGTGTGTGTGTGTGTGTGTGTCTGTGTGTAAAGCCTTAAAGATATGGAGAAGGTACAGGGATATGGGAGAGAGAAAGGGATGGGGATAAGGGTCAACCAAAACTAAACATGTATAAAGTGGTCATAGGGAAATTTGATACTTGATAAACTAATCAAAAAATAAAACGGAATAGTTAGAACGAATGTACCCTGTGTGGGTGGATGGCATTACTCTCAGAAGCCGTAGGCTATTAATCCCCAAGTCACCTTTGCTTCTTATGGGAATGATGGGGCAGGAAGGGGAGGTTAACAAACTACATATGAACATTTGACTTTCTCACATGAAGGCCTCCATTATTCCAAACCAGTCTTTAGGACTCTATGTGACTTCATGTTACTCTATTTCAGCATCTTACACAACGCAGGATTCATCTTCACAACAGCCACAAGGAAAGTTTGTTCTATAGGGAAGTTTGTACTATCCCAGCAGAGTAGATGTTTCTCTGTGTGCCAGGAGTTTACTTTTTGATGCTGATACTGTCATCTGAAGAAACTGACAGACAGACAGACAGACAGACAGATAGACAGACAGACACACACACACACACACACACACACACACACACACACACACACACACACAGAGTTTATCTTTAGGGTGGAGCCTGGCATTATATCAAAGACCTAATCACTAGCCATTTCCTTTTCCCCAGGAAGGGAAGATTGATGACCTACAGCAAGTTGCTACAAGGCTCATAGATGATGACCACTATGCCAAAGAAGAGATTGCTGCTCGCCTCCAGCGTGTGCTAGACAGGTCAGGCCTGCAAAGTCCCCTCTCTGCATCAGCATCATGATAAAGAGATACTTTTAAATTCTTGTCCTCTTGATGTGTATTTCTTAGGAGACTTCCTGTTCTAGACTTATAGAATGAAAAGCGTGGAAGACAATTCATAGGTTACTTAAACACTGTTGTATGTATGAAAAAGTGAGAGTCTATGAAAGGCCAAGGGTCAGGTTGGAAGATGGAAAATATTATGTATGTGGCATCGAAGCAAAGGCTTCCTGGGTGGAAAATGATCTGACCTCATCCTTTAGATGGAAAGCTCTCAAAGAACAGCTGCTTGTTGAACTGGGAAAGCTTGGGGACTATGCTGACCTGAAGCAATTCTATCGTGACCTTGAAGATCTAGAGGAATGGATCAATGAGATGCTGCCCACAGCCTGTGATGAATCTTACAAAGATCCCACTAACATTCAGGCAAGTTCAATACAGAAATCTTGAAAAAATTCACCACTCTCACTGTTGGTTGAAGGATCACCCTGATACTCAACACTTCCTATGGTGGTTGGTTTAGTTTTGTTGTTGTTTTGCCGGGAATATGGGGGTTTGGAGGGAGATAGTTGTTTTGTTCCATTAGTCTAATTATGCTTCTCTAGATAAGACTCTAATAATGCTTCTCTAGATGAGCAACTGATGTAGTTTTTTTTTCTTTGCCTTCAGAGGAAATATCTGAAACATCAGGCCTTTGAAAAAGAAGTCAATGGTCGTGCAGAACAGGTGGACGATGTCATCAAACTTGGGAACTCCCTGATTGAGCGGAGAGCGTGTGATGGTGATGAAGAGAACATGAAGGTAAAGTTTGTGCTTAGATAAGTTTGGCTTCCAGAGGCATGTGAAGAGAAGTCCTCCACTCTTTCAGTAGAAATAGAAATATAGTCATACTTCCTGGAATTCCAATGAGGCTTCTGGCTTAACCTTGTCTATTTGACATTTTTTATCTTTTCTGCCAAGAACCTTTTGGCATTCAGACACCAGTCACTTAACACAGCTCAGCATCCTGGTTTTCAGACTTTTCCTTTCACCTCACCTGCTGTTTTCCCAAATTCAACATGACTAGTTTGGAATGTATGACATTCACATATCACTATTTCATTTATAGCAAGACCCTCCCCACAATATTCCTTCAAGTTCTTACAGGGCCCATGATTCCAAAGACTGTAATGAGTTCTCACTCTCTTGGAGCTAGGAGCAACTGGACAAGCTAAAGGAAAACTGGGATTATCTCCTCGAGAGAACAATTGACAAAGGGCAGAAACTCAATGAGGCCAGTCGCCAGCAAAGGTTCAACACCAGCATCCGGGACTTTGAGTTCTGGCTTTCAGAGGTAATTGTACCTGAGAATGATGTAAACATTAGAACTTAATAAATACCTGTTAAGTAACTTAATTTATATTTGAATTGTTTCCTTGACCCTTCTTGGGAAATATCTGATAATGTAGATTGCTAAATCTTATGTGCCTTAAATGCAGTTTTTTCCTAAAATCTTTCCTTCGTGTTTCTCTATTCCCAGGCGGAAGGCTTGTTGGCCATGAAAGATCAGGCCAGAGACTTAACCTCAGCAGGAAACCTACTCAAGAAGCATCAGCTCTTGGAGGCAGAGATGTTGGCTCGAGAGGTAACATGTGGTGGAATCTCACTCCTCTGGACAAGGTGGAAAGAATTCTGACCTCCTATCTTAGGAGAATACTTGAGATGACAGCCTTGAGGTCACTGACCATTTTAGCCAGGTCAAATCCATGGGCTGCAGAGCCATTGTGACAGTCATTATCGATTAGCACTAAAGCATAGGATCTAAGACTCTGGGAAGTGGATCTTGAAAGTTATCTCTATTTATCATTTTACTGGTGCATAAATTTACTGCTTTCTGAAACTACAAAGTTGAGCTGGTCTTTGAAAGAAAAGTTGACTTTATAAAGGAAAGAAAAGAAATAAAACCAAATGGGAGAATGCAATTGTTTGAAGCACATAAGTACATATGTAAGTCCTGTGGAGGATTCCATTTGCAGCCTAACCTGGGGCAGTACCAAAATTCTGACAGGATTAACTATCAATTACACACCAGATAATTATATAAAATTAGTTTTATTTAATAATAAAGATATACGTTAAAAGGTCAAAAAGCCAAAGGCTCTCTGGTTTTGATGTGTCAGGATTTTGTAATAGTTCCAACTACATAATTATTGGGCTGCTCTAGATTGAGCACATGCATAAAAGGCCGTGGATGTGTTGTATGCTCAGCCCAAGAAAACTACAAAACAGGGTACTGCTGAGTGTTTTGATCAGTTGGTTAGTAACTATCAATTGCAGCACTATGAAGACAGTCGTGTGTGGGACAAGTTATTATTCTAGTTGGTGAAAGCAGGAGAGAACATAGGAGGAGGGTTAGGTTAACAAGGAATACATGTGATCTGGAGTAATATAGGCATGATATCTATATTGCTGATGTATCTTTTACCCAACCACATTTGTGTGAAACACTTAATCATGTATATCAATTCAGTGTCTTCAAAAGCAGTCTATTGAACCTAGTCAAGGAAGTAGAACCACTGAAGTCTAGGTATGTATAACACCATACTCCATTCAGTAAGCATGCTGGGTTTTCTAGGACCCTCTCAAAGATCTGAATAATCTGGCTGAGGAGCTGATCTCCAGTGGAACTTTCAACATTGACCAGATAGAAGAGAAAATGAATGGTGTCAATGAGCGCTTCAAAAATGTCCGGAGCTTGGCAGCTGCACACCATGAAAAACTGAAAGAGACCTATGCCTTGTTCCAGTTCTTCCAAGACCTGGATGATGAGGAAGCCTGGATAGAGTATGTATCACCACCTCACTGGAGAACCCACCAAACAGACTCATTTTATGTAATTGATTTGCATGTTGATAATACTTTTAAACCTCTGCCTTAACTGAAAGTAAACATTGGTTTCACTTTTCATCTTCAGTCGATGCAGGCAGGAAATCAAGTGCAGAGGGAGATAGGAGGAGCAGTTCATCCATACTCTGGGAATAAAATTCAGACACCATACACATTTGTTTTAAATAGTACATTGGATTGTAGGGCACAAATAGCTGACCCTTTGCAGCTTATACAGAAGACCACAACATTGCCATTATCATTTCCTTTTAAGATTCATTTGTTTTTATATATGTGCATGAGAGTATGTCTGTGTGTATGTGTACTTACATGCAAGTGCCATGGAGGCCAGAAGAGAACATAGGATTCCCTAGAGCTAGAGATGCAGGTGGTTGTTAAGCCTCCTGATGTGAGAGCTAGGAACCAGTTCTCTGCAAGAACAGCAAGTGCCGTTAACCACTGAGCCACTTCTCCATGTTACATAATACATGACACTAAGCAATCACATTATCTGTCACAGTTTTACTGCTGATCCCATCCTTTTAAATAGGCCGAGAAATTCTTAACAAATCAATATTTTTTGCCTGCTTCATAGTTACTTGGTTTCTCATCTGCCAATCTGCAGATTCTTACAAGTAACAAATAAATTAGCTAAATCATGGTTTATACAGTGTCAAGTTGGACCTTTTAGTAGTCAAAAAATACTATAACCTTTTGGTGTTCAAACATTTCATGTAGTTTGTAGTGATAAAGATCAAACTCAAGACTTTGTACAAACAAGGCAAGTTCTCCACCACTAAGCTATATTCCCAGATATTGTTATTGATATTAATATACAAAAATAATGAAAGTAATATAATTTTTATAGTTTTAAAGAAGGGAACATTAATATATGTTCTAGAGTACCAATGGGAAGGCTGTTACAGCTATATTCATGGTGGATGTTGCTATGTTATTTTAATTCTGTTGATATAAATCAAGTTTTCTGAAATTCTCTTCCACTGCTTATCTTTTTGGTGTTGGTTCCTGGATCAGTAAAGGTTTCTATTACTTTGATAAAACACCCTGACCTAAAGCAACTTGGGGAGGAAGAGGTTTATTTCAGCTCACGGTTCAACCGCACTGTCCTTCACCAAAGGAAGGCAGGGCAGGAACTCAAACAGGTCGGGAATCTGGTGGCAGGAGCTGATGGCAGAGACAATGAGCGTGTGCTGCTCGTTCTTCATAGCCCACAGAGAACTGGACCTTTCTATATCAGTCAGCAATCAGGAAAATGCACCAAAGGCTTGTCCATGGGCCAGTGCTGTAGGAGCATCTTCTCAATTGAGAGTCTCTCTTCCCAATGACTCCAGTTTGTTTCAAGTGGACATAAAACTTGCCACCACAGTCGTAGAGTTCATCAGAATCTCCCAGCTTTCACCACACATACACTTAGAAAGCTATTCCTCTGGGTTGATCTCAGATACATCTAACCTCTAATTTTTCCATTTTCTTCCTGGTTCTCAGGGAGAAGTTGTTACGCGTGAGCTCGAAAGACTATGGGAGGGACCTTCAGAGTGTTCAGAACTTACTGAAGAAACACAAACGCCTAGAGGGAGAGCTGGTGGCCCATGAACCTGCTGTCCAGGTAGGAATTGAATGCCAGACCAAAAAGGGATAGAAATCACCTAAACGCAGTTTTTCACATCATAGATAAATCAATACAGTAAAATGCAAAAGCAGTGTTCAGACATAGCTATACCTCATTTAGATCATGGGAATTCTTCTCTTGTGTGTATTTTGTGTCCTCAGAATAGGAGGTTCTAAACAGGATGCCAAGATCTTTCCTAGAATGATTAATTCTGACATTGATGGACAGTCATTGACAATTGGGATGTGGGTTGAGATGCCTGGAAAAGATAACTCTGGTTCTGAACTGGCAGTACAGTCCCCCTGTGATTGTGAATAACCCATAAGGCAGAATAAAAGGAGTAGCCTACTGGGTTTCCAGGATGTTTGTCAAAATATTTGGGAAAGCTTAGCATGGAAGATATTGCTATAGCTTTCTTCATATTCCCAGGATCCCGGGACCACCTCAAGTCCCAGGAGCACATAGGTAATCTGATGTTAGGAAAGACTAGATCTCTTGCCATGAATTATAACTGACTGAGAGGAGGAGATTATAGAATGATAGAATGTGGAATATGTGTTCTTCAGAATGTGCTGGATACAGCAGAGAGCCTGAAAGACAAGGCTGCTGTAGGGAAAGAGGAGATCCAGGAGCGGCTGACTCAGTTTGTTCAGCATTGGGAAAAGCTCAAAGAGTTGGCCAAGACCAGGTGAGTTGGACAATAGAAATCCCAGTACGGTTCCTGTGTTTGAAGAACTAGACTGTTTGAAGGATGCTTATGTTGCAGCTCAACATGGCCTACAGACCCTAATCTAGTTTATTAGTTCCCACTCAAAAACCAAGTTCTTCATGAACCTTCCCTCTGGTGACTACGGAAGCAGACAGTTCTTTCTGGGGAATAAGAGGAATTTATCAGAGCTGGAGAGATGGCTCAGCAGTTAAGAACACTTGATGCTCTTGCAGACAACCCAAGCTCAATTCCCAGCATCCATAATTGGATGCTTGACAACCATCTGTAATTCCAGTTCCCAGGGATCTAGTGCTGTCTACTGTCCTCCACAGGCACTGGTATACACATCGTGTACCTTCATACTGTCTTAGTTAATATTTCTATTGTTGTCATAAAACAAAGCAACTTGGAGTGCAGAGTTTATTTCGGTGTACAATTCCACATCACGTTCTATCACTAAGGGAAGTAAAAGCAGGAACTCAAGCAGCACAGGAACCTGGAGGCAGGAGCTGATTCAGAAGCCATAGAGGGGTGCTGCTTACTAGTTTGCTCCCCATGGTTGCTCAGCCTGCTTTCTTATAGCACTTTGGATCACTAGCCCAGAGTTAGCACTCAGGCATACACACATGCATATAAATTTTAAAAAATAAATATTTTTTAAAAACAAGGATCTTTTCTGGATTTGCAGTACTTTCACCAGATAAGAGGAAAGATAGTCCTTGACTCAGGGAGCCACTGCCTCACTATGGTGTGTCTACTGCACTGAGACTTTTGTTTGGGTGGGATTTCCTTCATTTATCAAAGTTTCAATGCTATTGTAAAATAAACTTCGAGGGCACTAGTGTCTTCTGCATCACGGAGGATCAGCACCACTGACCAATAGGCATGTAGAGTGTGTTCTTGCCCAGTTAAGCTGTGACTGTCCTGAGAACTAGTGGTTTTCTGAAGTGGGGAAACCTGCTGTAGCTCCACAGTTGACCTGTTCCTTCCTACTCCTGTTGGGCTAACTGCCTTGTCACAGAGGGGCACAGTTGGAAGAGTCTCTTCAGTATCTGCAGTTCATGGAGAACGCAGAGGAAGAGGAAGCCTGGCTGAGCGAAAAAGATGCTACGGTCAGCCGGGGGGATTCTGGAGACACACTGGCTGCTACTCAGGTAAAGAAAAAGCAAAATGGGTCAATTGTGTCATCCCTATCATTGGAAACTTCCCTTAAGAATGTGGTGTTTTCACCTGTGAAATTAGAACCCATCTCCTGGGTTAGAGAAATGTGGATACTTCTGTTAGTTTTAGTATGAGAAAACAAGATCTGACTTGTCTCAAGTCATGGAGCCAAACAGGGATGAAAGCAGAATTCAGAGCTGAACCTGTGTGCTGACTGCATAGAAAACATCACAGTGAGAGACCTTTCCTTATAGGTGTGAGTCTTTACAGGGTGTAAATATTTTTTCTAAAGATTCTATCAAGCATCAATGTTCCATTAATATGAAAAAATTAATAGTCATTTATCTTGAATTGGCTACAGGTCCAAAACACAAAATTCTGAAAAAGAAGGATTTTAAATGCCTATTAACAGAACAGTTCCACATTTAGGGACATCCTTTTAAGCTATCTTTATTGGGTTTTGTGAATAAAGAAATTAACAAGTTCTATGTGTGCTCTTTAGTTAATGTGCATTTGGGCAACTATGGAGAAAGCCTTCACAGAACAGTAATGTTCTGATGACTTTGAGTCTGTTTCACAGCCTTACATGCAGAGACTTTGCTAAGAGCTCTGTGTGGAGATGAATCACTTCTATGTGAGATCATAAAGGAAGACTTAGATTTGCAGGAAAAGATTTAAATTCTGAAGGCCAAATGTCTCAAATTATCAGCCTTTTATCTAAAAACATAATTTGTAACATGCCCTGTACAAGCTCTAACATTTTAATATTTCATATCAAATACTCCCAAAGGCTTCTCTTTTTAAAATTTAAGCTTTATTAGTTATTTTTTGGGTTTTGGTTTATGTGAGACAGAGACTCACCATGCAACAGTGGTTGGTCTCAAACTCATGTCAATCTTCTTAACTCAGCCTCCCAAGTGCTTAGAGTGTGACTGTGCAGTATCAAAGCCTTTTATTTTGAAAACCAAAATGTATATACCTTAGAATTAATAATTCAGAGAAACTATCCATCATTTATTGAATATATTCTAATTGTGTTAATATAATCTAATTAATATAACCTGTTAATATAATCTAATACTAATATATTCACATTTAAAAAGAGCTACAGTATAGTATCAAAATATTCACATTTTCAAGATGGCCATCACAAAATGTCCCCCTCCCCATTTTTCATCTATAACTGTTTCCAATTCTTTCCACCTCAAACTGCTATTCTTGCTGTTTTGGCTGTGAGTCTAGCTTTTAATAGCTGACTCATCTCTCCAGCTCTTGAATTGATTGATATTCTTAACTCTTTTAACCTTCTAGAAAGAAAGAAAGAAAGAAAGAAAGAAAGAAAGAAAGAAAGAAAGAAAGAAAGAAAGAAAGAAATGAGGGAAGGAGGGAGGGGAAGGGAGGGAGGGAGAAAGAAAGAAGATAGATAGATAGATAGATAGATAGATAGATAGATAGATAGATGATAGATAGATAGATGTGTGGATAGATAGATGATGGATAGATGGATGGATAGATAGATGTATAGATAGATAGATGATAGATAGATAGATAGATAGATAGATAGATATAGAGAGATATAGATAGATGGAATAGATATATAGATAGATGGTAGTTAGATATAGACATAGACATAGATAGCTCTTTCATCTTGGAAATTAAAAGTAGGGCCTAACACTTACGGGAATACACTCTATCACAGCTATAATCCCAACCATATTACTTTAATTTTGAGACAAGTTTTCATGAAGTGGCCTAAGTTGGCCTTAAATTCACTGTTAGACCAGGTAGGCCTTCAACAAGTAATCCTCCTGCCTTGCCTCCCAAGTAGCTGGAATTAGAATCTCATGACAGCAGGTCTGGACCTCTTTTACATGTCTATAGTTTTGTCATTTCAAGATGCCTTGAGCACTGTGGTTCACAGCTGCAATCCTGGCTCTTGGGAGGACTGAGGCAAGATAATTATTATGAGTTCAAATCTATCTTAGGCTAGACAGCTGCTGTTTTGATACAACAACAAAAGGATGGATATGAAACCATAAGCAAAAGAATCACTGACATAAAACAACAGTCAAATAGATAGGAAAACACAGGAGGCAGATATTTGTAACTTTTGAAGAAGTTTGGAGTTTTCATGCAGCATACTTTAGTGATTAGTTCAGGCTGCTGTGTACAATAAAGTTCATTTATTTTTATCCCTGGGTAGTTTTAATGTAGCAATGTACTACAGCTTAACCACTCCCCTGGGTTGTTGTACTTTCTGTCTATTTTTAAAAGAGCTGTTGTAAATACTGTTGCACAATTTTTGTGCACACATAAGTGATTATTACTCAGGAGTTGGATTGCTGGACTATGTATATGCTAACGCCTGCTTAGTTTTGCAACAATAAATTAAGCTCAACTATTTTCCAGTATGGTTGATCATTTAACACTCTTATCACCAATGCATACGTGATACAGTTTCTCCACATGCTCACTAGCATTGTGTTTTCATTATTTTTACTTTATCCCAGTCAGTGGACAATGATACCATGCTGTGGTTTTAATGTGCATTTCCTTAATAATGTTTTTTGTTTGACATCTACATATTTTCCACTGTGAAATGTCTCTTCACACCTTGTATCGATTTCTATACATGATAGCATTTAATATGAGATATATCATCTTAATAAAACTATACATACACAAAATATTATTGGTGAAGATAGGTACAGTGTATATTAAAACTCTTATCCTCTTTGTCTGATGGAAACTTATGATGGATCGTTAGCAGCAGGTCACTTTCCCTTCCTAGTTCCTGGTAACTGCCATCCTACTCTGTTTCTATGCATTTTCCCCTACAAGTTAAGTCACACAGAAAATCTTTAACTGGCTCATCTTATTTGGCATGATTCCACAATGTTTATCTTTGGTCATCATAAGTTATAAAAATTTCTCTCTCATAATTTTATAAAGTGAAACTGTTATCTCTTATATGTATATAAAAGTTTGTACTACATTTTTGTCTATACATCTGACTAACGTTTCTCAATCTTCCTAATGCTGCCACTCTTTAATACAGTTCCTCATTTTGTGATAACCTCCAACCATAAAATTATTTTCATTTCATTTCTATTTCAAAGCTGTAATTTTCTTACTATTATGAATCATAATGTAATTATTTGATATGCAGGATCTCTGACATGTGACCCCTGTGAGAGGGTTGTTTGACCCAATCGGGGTCACCACCCACAGGTTGAGAACCACTGCTCTAGACTTTCAGATTTAGTTTTTCACACCTAAAGGTGTGACTTGAGATGAACACTCCAGTGAGCATAAAAATGCCAATGTCTTTTCAAAACCCCAGTAATATACAATAATTGCACTTCTGGAGGATAATGGACATTATACTTAAATTGTCTTGAACAATATCAATAACACTTCTCAAAGCAGTTAAGTCTGCATTTCTGCCAACAGCCTATCATGGCTCCCGTCGCCTTTTGCTTTTGTCAATCACCACCCTCCTAGGCATGAGGTAATGGATAGCCCATTTCGCTTTAATTTCCACTTCCTCCTGATCAGTCATCATGAACAGATGTCTCATGCACCAGTGAGCTGTTCATGTCTTCTTTGAAGAAGTTTCATTCAGATCATTATCCTATTTTTTAAATCAAACCATTGAGCATTCCTTTTTAATGTTCCTGTCATTTATTTCTCTACTTGCTTATTCCAGTAGTGAGTTGAAGGTTTGGAAATTAACCCTTACAAGATAAACGGTTTGTGTGTTTATCATCATTCTGCAAGTGGTACTTGAGCTCTGTTGATTGTCCCCTGGGCTGTGCAGAGCTTTGGAGTTTGATGCAGTCCTACTTCTCTATTTGTGGCTCCTGTTGTCTGGGATTTTGTTGTAAAACCCACGCAACTATTGCCAAAACAAATGTCTTGAAATTTTCCCTGTATGTGTCCTCTCAGAGAGAGGGGGCATACTTTTCACTATATATACTGAAGTCTTTAATCTATTTTACTTGATTTTTAAAAAACATTATTTAAGACAATGAGCTGATCTATTTCTTATGCAAGGGTAGATACAGGATTTTAAGTACCATTGAGACTATCCTTACTCAGTGGTATATTTTTGAGACTATTAGAGACTGCATACATATGGTTTTATTTCTATTCTATGCACTTATGTCTTTCTTTATGCCAGTTTCATATTGTTTTCTTTACTGCAATTTTATGACATGCTTTTGAAATCATGACATGAGATCTCCAGTTTTATTCTCCTTTTCAGGCTTGGTTTAGCTATTTTTATTCTTCAGTAGTTCCACCTGAATATTAGACTTGATTTTCTTATTTCTGTAAAATATGTCCTAAGAATTTGGATAAGGATTATGTTGAATCTGTAGATCTCTTCATGTGATATGTGGATTTAACAATTTTCATTCTTCTAATCAATGAAAAATGGGAAGTTGATTTATTTACTTGCACTGTTTATTATTTCTTACATCAGTTACCTAAATTTCAATATATACCTTTTTGATTCCCTTGGTTAAATTTATGGTCAAGAATTTCATTGGTTTCTATGAGATTTATATAAAGAAGAATTTTTAATTCATCTTTCATGTAGTTCATTATTAATATATAGAAATGGAGTGTATTTATGTGTTGACTTCTATTCTGAATTTTTTCTATTAGTTATTGGTTTCACAGTTTCTGTGAAGTATAGAGTTTTTAACATGTTACATCATTTGATTCCCAAACAGACTATTTTACTTATTCCTTTCTTATTTAGATCATCTTACTTCTTTTTCCTACTTAATTGCATTGGCTAGTACTCCCAGAATTATGTTGGTAAAAGTATCACAAGTACATATTTTTATCTTGTTCCTGATTTTAAAGGGAAAGTTTTTGATTTTTTTTAAAAACTATTTCATACAATATTATCTGTGTACTTTTCATATGTGGAATGTGTTGAGATAATAGCCTGTTTTCATTTTGTCAAGAATTTTTCTTTTTTTTCTTTTTTTCTTTTTTTTTTTTTTTTTTTTTTTTTGGTTTTTCAAGACAGGGTTTCTCTGTGTAGCTTTGTGCCTTTCCTGGAAGAATTTTTATATGGGAAAAATTGCTGAATTTTGTCAAGTGCTTTGTTGGTACTGATTGAGGTCTGATGTGATTTTTCTTTTCTTCTCTTAATGTGATGTATCCCATTTGTTAATCTGTATATGCTGACGCATATTGGCATCTGAGGAGCGAATTCCATTTGTCCTCCTGTAAAAGCCTTTTTATTGCCCAGCATGTTCAGCTGCAAAGCATTTTGTTGAGGAGTCTGCCTCTCAGTTCACCAAGGACATACACAACATTGAATAGATGGATGGATTCCTGGGAATGTAAACCTACCAGGAGTAAGTCATTAAGAAATACGAAGTCTGATCAGTAGTCAGAAATCAGAAAATTTCAACACAGCAAAAGCCTCTCAGTTCTTCAAGATCATGAGCCTATAACTTTCTCTTATTCTGATGTCTTCATCTGACTCTGATAGCCATAAGGCTTTCCTCATAAAAGATAATGGGAAATATACTCTTTTCTTAAAGTTTTGAACAGTTTATAAATGGTTGGCATTATTTATTTAAGTGTTTGATTGAATTAGTCAGTGAAGCCATCTGGTCCTAGAATTTGCTGAGCTGAAATTTCTGATTTCTGACTACTGTTCAGATTTGCATTTCTTAATGACTTACTCAAGGTAGGTTTAATTCCAGGCATCTATCCATCTATTCAACATTGTGCATTTTATTTTCATTTAATTGTTGGCAGTTATTTTTGGAGATCCTTTCTCTTTGTGTGGGATCAGTTTTCTTTTATTTATTTATATTTCAGTTTCTAAACATATCATTTGGAAATAGAAGATAAAAATGGTAAAAGAACTTTATTTCAAGCAGTATACATGATATACACACACAATTCAAGGTTAACTAAAGCATTCAGTCTTACAACATGAATTACCTTTCAAATCTCCATTACAAATTTTTTAAAATGATATAAAAACCACAATGTATCCTATATTATTTGAAAATTAATAAGCATGTATTCTGATGCATAGGCACCTGATATGTTGAAATTTATTTTCAAATTAGGATTTAGTAACGGTACAGACATTCTTTTTATTTAATTAGCTTGAGTTATGATGCCACATAGGAAAAATAAGTATTAATAAGATGCCTGTATGAAAAGACATAGATAGGAGGTGGTGAGGGCTAGCATAAATATTTTTGAGGAAATTTCATAAGGAGATAGAAACACTATTCAGACTCTATCCTCACTTCCCTTTCCATCTTGTGAGCTGCACAAATTGCCTGATTTCCAGAAAATAGTTTTTAACAAAGAAGGTTTGGGATGAGATTCAATGACGCCATGTTCTCCTTAACGCCTATCTTTAGGAATAGTTCTTAGTTTAGGATGTTCTTAATATTTGATATTTTCTCAAGGATGGAGTATTTGTAGAGTTGTATGAATCTCAGTGTTGAGAAATCCTCATATTTCACCTCAGTCTTCTGATTCCAAGATAAAAAGAGAACAACTCTTCGAGGCATGTGGGAGGTGAGAAACAGTGTCCCTGGATTCCTGTCACTCTTTCCAGTGAGATCACCCTGTTTGGCAGGAAAGAGTTTTTAAGAGGAATTTGATAGAGCTGTTGCAGAGGAAGTGCACCCTCATCTAACTCATTAATTGGCTGGGCCAACTCTGTTGAATAACATACTATGGACTTGTGTGTGGATGGAGGTTGACCGTTCTTGAACATCATGATCTTTGCTGATCTGTTCATGCAGAGTTTGCTAAAGAAACTTGAAGCTTTGGAGAATGACTTTGCTGTGCACCAGACCCGGGTACAAAATGTGTGTGCACAAGGAGAAGAAATTCTTAGTAAGGTGAGTTCTGAAAATGATTGGCCCAAATACAGAAACAAGAACAGTGATGAAATCGCCTATAGAAAGTAATAAAATAGAATTATAGAGAGATTCTTTTGAAATGATATGTCATTGTGTAACTCTTGGATGGCCTAGAGCTTGGTGTGTAGACCAGGCTGGCCTCAAACCCATAGATCTCTACCTCCCCCTTCCTCTGTCTCTTCCTGTGCCTCTCAAATGTTGGATTTGAAAACCTGCTCAATCATACTCAGCCCATAACACAGAATTTTATTAACCTCTTCAAAGCAGAATTTAGTTGTTTCCTGCAGCAACCCTTTACCCAATCAATTGGTGTTTTCTGAAAATTGTTTACAAGTCCTTATATGTTCTTTCATCATTCCACAAAAATACATTGTTGGGATTTTTGCCAATCTCCATAAATCCTAAAACAAGTTTTGACTATTATATTAGTTAGAGTTTCCATTGAGGAAGAAAGGGTTTATTTCATTGTATGCTTCTAGCTAACAGCCCATCACAGAGGGAATTCCAGGCAGTAACTCAAGCAGGGCAGGAACTTGGAGGCAGAAACTAAAAAAGAGGCCAAGGAGGAATACTGCTTACTGGCTTACTCCCCTTAGCTTTCTTAGTCTGTTTTCTTGTAACACACACAACTGCTTGCCCAAGGGTGGCACTGCTCCCAGTGACCTGGGTCCTCTTACACTAATCATCAATCAATCAAATGCCCCCACAAACTTATCCACAGGACAATCTGGATGTGACATTTTCTCAATTCAAATTACCTCTTCCCAAATGACTCTAGCTTCTGTCAAGTTGACAAAAAACTAGCCAGTACATCCGTAGAGTACCCCAAAAGCCTTAGTTCATTGTTTTCTAGGGCTCTTGAGAAGAGGACCACACAAGAACCTCTTGATTATTTGTGAATCTTTCTTTGTTTGCATTATCTTTCTTTTTGTTTGTTTGTTTGTTTGGTTTTTGGTTTTACGAGGCAGGGTTTCTTTGTGTAGCTTTGTGCCTTTCCTGGAACTCACTTGGTAGCCCAGGCTGGCCTCGAACTCACAGAGATCCGACTGCCTCTGCCTCCCGAGTGCTGGGATTAAAGGCGTGCGCCAACACCGCCCAGCACATTATCTTTTTTTTTAAAGATTTATTTATTATATATATTATTCTGTCTTCATGTATGCCTTCAGGCCAGAAGAGGCACCAGATCTCATTATGGATGGTTGTGAGCCACCATGTGGTTGCTGGGAATTGAACTCAGGACCACTACAAGAGCAGCCAGTGCTCTTAACTGCTGAGCCATCTCTCCAGCCCCACTTGCATTATCTTTACAAAGCCTCATTGATCTCTAAACAGGGATGAGTCTGTCTTCCAAAAACTTCATAAATAATATCACATTTGAGTAAACAAATATGTCACAATTGTCCAAATGCTAGAATGGAAATATCATTCTTGAATACATCTGAGGAATGGAATCATTGCAATATACCTAGAGTATACCAGTTAGGTGTTTTGGATAAGAGAATTGAAAGCTTTTTACTGGTGAAAAAGAATCATGTTTCTAGCTCCTCGGCTTGTCTGCCTGACTCCTTCTCTCAACCTTGGCATTACAGGAAGAAACTCAAAACAAGGATAAGATTTCCACCAAGATCCAAGTTCTGAATGAAAAGACAACTTCTCTGGCCAAGGCAATAGCTGATTGGAAGTCACAACTGGATGAGGAGCATGCGTTCCAGCAGTTTAACTGGAAGGCTGATGTGGTGGAATCATGGATAGGTATGAGATGCTGGGGGGCCCGAGGTCCTTGGTTCAAAGACTACTATTTGAAGAACGGTCTCTGGATTTTACCTTTACCTCTGGAAATGAGGTGAACTACTCATTTTTATTCCTTCTAGACACAATCACACACACACACACACACACACACACACACACACACACACACACACACACAGGTATTAGGTAATTAAGTGTCATAAATCCACAGAACAGTTGTTAGGGACTGGTAATTTCATATATGATATACCTGTTGTGAGAATCAGGAAGCTTTCTCACTGACTACTACAAATAGCCGTCTAATATTCCCTCCTGACTTTCCTTGCTTTCTAGGTGAGAAAGAAGCAAGTCTGAAGACCAAGAGCAATGGTGCAGACCTCACTGCCTTCCTCACATTCCTGGCAAAGCACGTGAGTGAGGGATGCCATGTCAAATGGGGCCAGGGAGGCCAATATTTACCATTTAATTTGTTTATAATTTACATTCTCTCTCTCTCTCTCTCTCTCTCTCTCTCTCTCTCTCTCTCTCTCTCTCTATCTTTATCTCTCTTTCCCCCCTCTCTCCTCTCACTTCCAGGTCCATTCCCTGCTATTAAGGTGTATGTGTTTGACATCTTGAATTTTGTCAAGAGTCAACTTTTGGCTTTTCTAATTTTCTCCATTTGTGCATTTTACTAATTCCTGTAATTCGGCCATTTTGTTATTATAATTAGACGTTCCATGGAGAAACTTAAGGCTGAGGGGATGTCTCAATGGGTAAAGTGCTTGCTACCCAAACATGAGGACCTGATTTCAGATCCAGCACTAGCTCTGGGAGGCAGAGACAGAAAGAACTTGGGAATTTATGCGGCTGCATTCAACAAGAGAATCCTGTCTCAAAAAAGACAATGTAGGGAAATGAGGAAGACACCTGATGCCAACCTCTACCCTCTGCATGTACACAGACTCACACATATAAACACCCCACACAGACAGAAAATGAGACTTGGACCTTCCAATAAGTGCACAGGTAGCTTGTTTTAAAATGAGTATTTCATTTCAATCATAGTATAATGCTGTTAGTTCAGACAGTACAAGAAATGACAAAGTCACTGGCAAATGAGAAGAGCATGGCAGGAAGGATGAGATCCTAAAGGAAGTGGGAAAGAGACAGGGAGGGGGGGTTGCGGGGACGATGCATATCTTTCCTGAGGACATTGGTTCAAGTGACCTAAGGACTACTTGCTCAGCACTGTCTCTTAAAGAACTCACAGTATCATCACTGCACAGAGGATGAAAAGTTTCACATGGGTGCCTTACCAATATTATATATTTGGATAGCATGCTACTATCCAAAATTTAATTTATTAAATTTTGTTGGAAAGGTGAATCTGTTTTTTGTTTTGTTTTGTTTTTCGAGACAGGGTTTCGCTGTGTAGCTTTGCGCCTTTCCTGGAACTCACTTGGTAGCCCAGGCTGGCCTCAAACTCACAGAGATCAGCCTGGCTCTGCCTCCCGAGTGCTGGGATTAATTAAAGGCGTGCACCACCACCACCCGGCCATTTGAAGCTTTAACACCTGCTCCACCAAACCCTCTATTTTTTGGTCATGAATTAAAAGGATACAAAATATATCCTCTGTGTGAGGACTTGCACACCTCATTCGCTCTTTTTCCTAAGCGCTTTAACTAGAGCATCTGCTTGGTAGGTCCTGCAGTCAGCACGCTGACACCACAAGAAACCATACCTAGCATCTGAGGCTCTTACTACTATTTCTGCTTGACTCCTACTTGGACACTGCCTGCTCCTTTTTGGAATCTAAAGTGCCTTAAAATACAGAAGAATAGTGACTGTACATTCCTGCAGTTCTCTTTCTATATCATCTGCGAAACTGGATGCCCCAATTCCCCGGAATGGCTATTTCTGTCCTTTTAACTGCATGTGATTGCCAAAGGCTCGGAGATGCTTTTCTATGACTGTCTTACCCTGCTCAGCTTATTCTGAGAAGGGAAACGTGGAGTGAATATTGCCATTACTGCAATGCTCTTCCTTTCTCTCAGGCATTGTGGGCCATTCATTTGTAGCTTCTTCAGTTGTAGTCTGATTCCACTTAAACAATAAATGTTTTAACAATTTTTTTTTTTGGGGGGGGGGTTTCGAGACAGGGTTTCTCTGTGTAGCTTTGCGCCTTTCCTAGAACTCACTTGGTAGCCCAGGCTAGCCTCGAACTTACAGAGATCCGCCTGGCTCTGCCTCCCGAGTGCTGGGATAAAGGCGTGCGCCACCACCGCCCGACGTACAGTTTTTAAATTGTTCTCAGTGGGTCTGGAGAGTTGCCTCAGCAGTTAAGATTATTGACTACCCTTCCAGAGGACCTGGGTTTGGTTGCCAGCACCCACATGGTGGTAACAACTGTCTGAAATTCCAGTTCAAAAAGACCTTCTTCAGGTCTCCACAGGCGTACATGCAAATAAAACACCACACACATAAATAATAAAATAATAAAATGAAATGTTTAATTATTGTCAAAAGGAGAATTAGTCTAATGTGCTGGGCATGGTGGTACACACCTTTAATCCCAGCTCTGGAGAGGCAGAGGCAGAGGCAGAAACAGGCAGAGGCAGGCAGATGAGGGCACATCTCTGAGTTTGAGGCCAACTTGATCTACATAGTGAGCTCCAGGCCAATGAATGCTACATAGTGAGAACTTGTATCAAAAAAAGAAAGGGGAAAGAATAGGAGGAAGAAGAGGAGAAGGAGGAGGATGAGGAAGATAGAACTGTTCTAATGTAAGTTTTGTTAAAACTGACTTAGCATTCCTGAAATTTGTGACTTTGATATTAACATTTCTGCAAAAATTTAATTTCTGTAACCAGCATATACTGGGCTTTTGTGAGTTTGTGTATCCAAGGCCCCTAACAGTACAGTGTAGAGTATACTAGAGTGTAACAATTTAAGTGTGTTATAAGAAGTATTTCATTTTAATTGTAAATATTTGAATTATCATATCATGTTCCATCCCCTTAGCAATTTTATCCCTAATACATAATCGATAAAACATACATACACTAGTACTTAACCATAATTCCAAGCTCAAATGTTCATTCTAATCACTAAATTATTTTTTCTTTCTCTTGGACAACATTCTAATCATCTTTTTTAAACATACCCTATCAAGTCAACAATTGTTATTAACCATCACACCATGATTAAAATCTGTTTGGACACAGACAATGAGTGGTCCTTTGGATGCTTCACTGTGCCTGTTCATTACTTCTCTTTTGATCTTCTAAGGATACGCTGGATGCCAGTCTTCAGAGCTTCCAGCAAGAACGACTTTCGGAGATCACGGATCTGAAGAACCAGCTGGTGGCTGCTGAGCACAGCCAAAGCAAAGCCATTGAGGAGCGGCATGCAGCCTTGCTGAGGCGCTGGGAGCAGCTGCTGGAGGCCTCTGCGGTCCACAGGCAGAAACTGTTAGAGAAGCAGCTGCCTTTACAGAAGGTGAGAAAGGAGGGAAGGGAAAAAACAGAGTAAGGTGAAAATGAAATGCAATGAGGTAGGATGGGACCTCAATGATCTGGTTGTTAGCCAGAGAATTCAGACACAGTAACTAGAAACCCAATGTGTAAATTTTATAGACATTTCAGGACAGAGAAAAAGGTCGACAAAACATTCTTACTGAGCAACAAGGAATTCATTTTCTTAGAATGAGTAGAAGCTCTTTTTGTTTGGAATGGATTAAGAAACTTGGTAGTTGACTGTAGTTACAGCTGACCTCGGACGGAAGCCAACCACATACAGTGAGAGAGGTGGATAGAACCAGAGTGTGGAAAGACTTCATACACAAAACTAAAACTGGCAGCAAAGCTAGTCCTGTGCATTTCTCTAACCCAGATAAAATGGTCACTGAAAAAGTACCTGTAAAACATGTTCTCAGTATATCTCCTTCACTAAGAGGGCATCCTTGAATGGGTGTTTTACTTAGTCCTAAAATGTGTGCCTCCCTCTTAAGAAACAGGAAGATATTTTCATCCCCTTCTGCTTTTCTGAGTTCTTATTATTAAATGAGATAATGAATGTAGAAGTGCAGTAGTCTGTGTAGATGTAGGAGACTACAGTGTTCCTTATAATGGTAGCTTCTGAGGCATATTAAACGACAATCATAAAACATATCAATAATAAAAAGAAGCCAAGCTGAAGGCAGTGGTGTATGCCTAAAATCCCAGATTTCTGACTCAGGTAGAAGCAAAAGGATCAAGAGTTCTAGGCCAGACTGGACTGCATAGCAAGATTCTGTCTAAGAAATTAAAGACTAGTAGTGTATCCCAATGAATAAGTCTGTAGTAGAATACTAGCCTAGAATACACAAGGCCCTGGGTTTGATCTTCAGCCCCACAGAAAAACTGATTCAGAATGGTCAGTGTTGTTACTATTTCTAGATGACAGAAATAATTGTACTTGATAATAATTTAAGGCAAGGAGTTTGAAAAATATACAGTCTCAACCCCTAGTTAATTCTTACTCTATTAAAGGATATAGACACAGCAGAAATAAATCTTAAGTGAAAAAAATAAAACAATTATATTGGTAGCTTTCTGTGCATATATACATTCAACATAGAAAGTTACTTGACTTTCTTATTCCATTTTCTTTAATTTTAAATAACAAAACATTTATTTTAAATTTGTATTATAAATATTCAATTAATCTATAACACTCTTAATATAACATGAAGTGGCCTATAGATTGTGTTCATTTTCTTTATGTTGATTTATTTTAGTGTATGGATTACTAAAATTAATGTAAGATAGTTCCCTTCTCTATTTGGATGAATTTTCTTCTAACTAGTTTAAATTTGAGAAAGAAAATTCATTTTCATAATTGCTGAGACAAATCATGTGGACAAGTCAATCAGTTCAGTTAAAAACCTGTGGTGTACTTAGTATCTGGAGTCATTCCTTATCATTTGCTGCTTAGAACTGTCTATGATTTTTCTGTCTCCCAGTCACATAAGTTCAGAGTCCTTTAAGCATGTGAGTAGCTCTGACCACAGTGCTGGAAAATGTAGTTCATGCACAGGGTGTAGGTCAATGTGTAGAAGGTGGGTTTACTCTGTGACTTTTAAAGTTTCAGTTAGGCATCAGATGAGACCACAAGGTTTAGAAAGGAAGGTAGGAAAGTGGCTTGGTGTAGTCAAAGAATTGTCATGGTATGCATCTACAAAAGCTGAAGGGGAGACAGAGGGAGTAGGTAATAAATAAAACAGAGTTGCTTGGTTTATGTCAGTCATTTGCTTAGATGCTCATTGAATACTTGTTTCTGAGTGTTTCCTGTGCCAGGTAGGACTACAGTGCAGACTTCAGAATAAGAGACAATGTGATTGAAAACTACCATCGCCACCTTCAAATCAAAAAGGTGAAAGAACTTCATGAGCTAGTCACTTTCTTCATCTGTAGACGGGGAACTTAAGGAATTTCACACAGTGAGAAAAGGCTAAACCCTGGCAGTTCCTCTAACTTACATTCATCCCACCCTATCACAGTGTCCCTGCTAATTTTAGTCTCACTAGTTCAGACTGCTGCTCTGCAAATATTGGAAGACATTATTTTTATCCTCAGTATTCTCTTCTCCTGAGGGACATTATCAGAAGCAATGGGGGTGTCTTTTCTCTGCAGGCTGAGGAGCTATTCATGGAATTTGCACACAAGGCTTCAGCCTTCAACAACTGGTGTGAGAATGCTGAAGAGGACTTGTCAGAACCTGTGCACTGTGTCTCCCTGAATGAGATTCGGCAGCTGCAGAAGGAACACCAGGACTTCTTGGCCTCCCTGGCTGGGGCTCAAGAAGACTTCAACCATTTATTGGAGCTAGACCAGCAGATTAAAGCCTTAAATAAGCCATCCAGTCCTTATACCTGGTTAACAGTGGAAGTGCTGGGCAGGATTTGGAAGCACCTGCCTGACATCATTAAGGTATCTTGGGGGGCAACCTAACATCCTGTGCTATAAGAAGCATGACCAGTAAACACATATGAAAGGTGAATGTGTTAGAGGAAAGAGGGGAATGTTGTCATTAATTAGGCTGTGGCAGAAATCAAGAACCAAACTATCTAAGGAAAATTGGAGTATATATATATATATATATATATATATATATATATATATATATATATATATATATATATATATATATATATATATATATCTGTGTCGCATTAGGTGTATCTTATGGTTTCTTGTCTTGTACTTTGTGGGAAATTGAAAAATGATTGAAAGAAGCAAAAGAAGATGAGAAATGATAGATAGACAGAGAGAGAGAGATGACAGATAGATGATAGATAGATGACAGATAGGTAGGTAGGTAGATAGATACATACATACATACATACATACATATGTACATACATACATACATTGATGTGCACCCATGGAAAACAGGTTAGCATTGGAATAGAAATGTGCACCTATACCTACTACATAGTTCTTTTATGGTAAACAAAGCCCTTCCATGTGTACCAGCTCTTCTCTTTGTCGCTTTGTAGGAGCGGGAGCAGGAGTTGCAGAAAGAAGAGGCCAGGCAGATCAAGAACTTTGAAATGTGCCAGGAGTTTGAGCAGAGTGCCAGTGCCTTCCTTCAGTGGATCCAGGAGACCAGGTATTCTGTGCTCTCTTCAAACCAAGACCCCCCACACACACATGCTGTTTTAAGTAGGGATGGCATAGGTGGCAGGAGGAAGTGTTAGGTACTCTGTCCCCATCACCATATTTTGACTCTGCTTTATATTTGTATTTAACAACTTTCACAATTCCGTATTGTGTCCATTATTCTCACCCATCCTTTTTATGTACTTCTTGATATTCATGCTTCCCCTCCTATTGTGTACACTTACACTTCAAAACAACAGTCCTGTGACTGCATGCCACATTACACTTTATAAAGTACTTCAACAGCCATTATCATACTTAACTGTCAGAGCAACCTTGAAAAGTGCAGAATGTATCTTATTACCTCTGCTTTCAAGTGCACAAAGTTCACATAGTTAAATTGTCTTATTCAAGGTCACATATGTATTTATTGAAATGACCAAAATCAGAATGTACTGTGAGCACCTATTGCACAGCTATTATGCTGCCTGCCAACTAAAGCCATAATGAGAATGGAGTAGTGTAATATAGCCTAATTTCATTTATTATATGCAAGATGTACGTGAAGATAATGTGTATTACATCTTCTGAGTAAATGACCAGGAAAAGAGGATGCATAAAAAGTGTAATATGTTAGAATAAATGGTTAAGGTATGAAGATTATGTCCATTAGGTAGGTCACTAATGTGCTATTTTGAGGTTTAGTGTTGGCTGGATAATCCATAATAATGCTTCTAGAAGAAGAAAAATTGAATTTTATCTAAAACCATACATCTGACTGAGGCTGTAGGAATCAGTCATCCTCCTTTGCCCTGCTTTTGTTTCCTTTATGTAAACCCTGTTATGTATGCTAGAGACTCAGCATACTCATTGCTATGAGTGCTCTTTCTCCCAAAGAGGGGAGCTTCACAAAGTCTCTGAGTTTCCCAGAGTACCAGAGGATTTGAAGTCAGCATGTGGGTGTATGGGTTCCTATTTTGTGACCAAAACAGACTTAAAATGATTCATCAACATGAAGAAATGGAATCATTATTTGTGCTAACGTATGTCTTCCTTTTTTTCTCTCTCATGATTCCTGCTCCACTCCATCATGTCCAGGGCTTATTTTCTGGATGGGTCAGTATTTTCTACAATTATGTTTGTTTTCTTATATTGTCCTAGAATAATTAGTTAAGATAACTTTGGGGCAGAGGTATCCTATCTCATCACAATCTGGTAGTTCCTAATTAAAGATGTAGAGCAAGAATAAAAACTCATGTTGACTCCTAGCCCTACACTCGTAGTAGGTGGTACCTCTCTCACATGTCTTAAATGTGTAGAATAAAACCTTCCTATCCAATGAGAACCATATCTATATGTTCAACAACTATGGACTGAAAATACTCAAAAAAAAACTGTGTCTCTACTGAATATATAAACATATATTTTGTCATCATTCTCTTTAAAGTACCTAACAATTATTGAAATTATATTAGGTATTATAAGCAATATAGATTACATGGACATACCGTGTGCCACATTTCCATTTTGTAACTGCAGCATCCATTATGTTGGTAACCATAGAGACCCCCAAGGGAGATACCAAGGGAGAGTAGAACTAAGAAAGACGTGTGACACCTTCCTCTAGACACAGAAGAACTAGGATTGGCTTTACTTTCCTTTTTATCTATCTAGAAAGATTGACAGCTAGAAGGCTTGTTTATTAAAATTTGGCTTCATGAAACTTTATTTTATGGATTCTATGTAACCTGAAAGAAGCAGAAACAATGAACTGCAGAGGCTTTAAGCTAATGAGTCTGTGAAATATGGATTTCTGTTACAACAAATAATGTTTTCTTTTGATTCTTAATTAGATCGTTGCTCAAGGAAACAGGAACTCTGGAATCTCAACTTGAAGCAAATAAAGTGAGTAATGTTTGTTCACTAGCTGAAGACACTGCTTGAATTTTAAAAAGCATGGGGAAAACCACATAGAAGCAACCCAGTGATATTTCAGGTAGAGGTTACCTAAGGTCAAGAAACCAAGGTTGTAGTCCTACTCAGATGTCAATTTGCATTGCAACCGTAGACCACCATATTATTGATACAGGCCTCAGCTTAATTAAGTCTTTGCATCTCGGTTTCAACGATGCAACTGAGCTAACATATACATTAAAGATTGCTGATGCACTCAACCAAAAGAGCAGATATACACGTTCCTAGCCTATAACCTGGAGCATCAACACATTACTATTATTTGATATGGTCAAATGGTATAACTAAATGTAAATCTTCTCTTTCCAACTGAGGGAAGCAGCGAGTGAATTTCTCAGGCTTGTATACTTTATTGCCTCTTTCCAGGATTAAAAAAAAATTAGTTAAATATAAATTTTTCTTAATGAGAGAAGAATAACATGTCAGGCAGAGTTAATCTGCTTTATAACATTGAAGTTTTCACCCATCCCTCAGAGCCACATTGCCCATTGACTCCTCAGTGAACAGTTTCCCCTTGTTGGAATGCTCTGGAAAAATGTAGAAAAATTTTGCATAATGTGCTTGGATGGCAACAGCAGCCCATCATCCCTGATGATAAGGGAGTCTGGGAAGTGGACACACTGAAGGCATTAGATGAGCCAGACAGTTCAGCCCCAGTGAATGATGGGGATAATTCACAGTGCAATGACTGGAGCTGGGGGTGTCTGAGTTCCAGGATGACAGACATCATCTCTCGTAGACTTCTTACTGTTTTTTACAAAGGGGTGATTGTGAAAGTGAAGTACTTTTCCTGAGTCATTCGTGTTTCATAGAGAACTATGAAACTTTGAAAATGAACAAATTAGGGAAATTCAGCCTCTTCTCCCCTACCTTTTAGGTTGTAACTGGTGGCTGGATTGACTGCCTCTCTTCTTCTTTTTCTTTTTCCAGAGGAAGCAAAAAGAGATTCAGGCAATGAAGCGACATCTGACTAAGATTGAAGACCTGGGGGACAGCATGGAAGAGGCTCTGATCCTTGACATCAAATATAGCACCATTGGACTGGCCCAACAGTGGGATCAGCTGCACCAGTTGGGGATGCGAATGCAACACAATCTGGAGCAACAGATCCAGGCCAAGTAATGATGGTTTGAACCAGGGCAGGGAGAGGTGCAGGTGATGTTAGATGTTGCAGCTTAACTAGGCTGGGCTTAGGACACCTAATAAAGAGATGCTGAGAGATGCTATGCTTACCTACCATACCAATATTCTCTCTTTTCTGTTCCACCACTGGGCTATTTCTCTTTATACCGGAGTCTACTATGAAATAAGAGATGTACCCCTCCTTGTGTATGTACACATCCTCTTTCTAGACACATGAGTCCTCCATCCAGTTTTCAGGGTCCCTTTAATATCTTATGATCTTTCAGAAACCACTCCCTTTGATAAAATTCTGTTGAAGTTATAATATCTAGAATGGAAGGTTCAAACTACGGACTAATGGCATATAAGGGAAGAAATTAATCTTTCCTAGATAAATTAAACTTATCATAGAAGATTTCTGTCTCAATAGTCTTTGGAAGTATTTTTTTGTACATTTGAAATTGACAATCACCTTCTGTAAATTACCTCATTATAAATAATTAAGCCTTTTCAAATCATTAAACTTCTGTTGAAGCTTTTCAATTTTTCTAATGTACTGGAAAGCAGCCAAAGAAAATTTGTAGCTGAATGAACATGGCTGTGTTCCAATAAAACTTTATTTGTAGTCATTGAAATTTGAATTTCACCTGTTTTTCATGCTTCATAAAATATTTTTATTGTTTTCAACTATAAAGAAATTTCAAACCATTCTTGGCATATGGGCTGTTTAGAAACAGGAGGAAGCTAGACTCCTGGAGCATATGGCTCCTAGAGCACAGCTTGGCAACCTCTGAACTAGATAGCACAAGTAATACATTGTTCATTAAAATCCTTCTACCTTTCATATGGCAGTCTTTTGAAATTTCCTGTTTTATTTCCAGAGTTAACTCATATTTTTCCTTCCAGGGACACCATAGGTGTGAGTGAAGAGACACTGAAGGAGTTTAGTACCACATATAAGTGAGTATAAGTTCATCGTTGGGTGGTCCTTTTCTTCTAGAAAATTCAGAATAAGTTTACAAATAATGCCTTTTCCCCATGTGTCTTGATGGGATCTTCAGTGAAGATCTAGTCTAGGTATGTTAATTAACATCAGTATTGGATTTTACTATCTGGTTTTAATAATCTGTGAGATCCCTGGATTTTAAAAGTAAAGCGTGCCTTTAAAACAGTGCTCAACTGGTGATTATGTTTGCTCTGTGAATTTAAGCTGTTTCTGAGGGCAGAACTTGAGAGAAGAATATTCAATGCTTTATGTTAGTCCTCCCTTTACTGGGTGTAACAAAACACACAGATCTACAGATAGATTCTCTACTCTATTTTCCAGCAATCTTATGACATGCACTAAAGATCTAGTCAATACAACAGGACCTGATCTGTTCTGTTCTTACATGGATCTTTCTTGAGCTTGAAAAAATATTTTTGTTTTTCAGACACTTTGATGAGAATTTGACAGGGCGTTTGACTCATAAAGAGTTCCGGTCCTGCCTGAGAGGACTCAATTACTACTTGCCTATGGTAGAGGAAGGTGAACCTGAGCCCAAGTTTGAGAAATTCCTGAATGCTGTGGATCCAGGGAGGTAAGAAGAAGAGGCTAAAGGTTGGGACTTGACTGGAGATTAACATAGAGTGAAACAGTCCATGGAACACAAAATTAACTTGCTTGAAAATAGATTAATAAGACAATTGGGGAGTTTTATTTGCTTTTGAGATTGGCTCAGAAGTAAATGACACTGTCCCTAACTTAGTCCCAAGAACAACAATTTTCTCAACTGGTGATTATGTTTATTCTGTAAATTTCAGCTGTTTCTGAGAGAGGGACTTGAGAGAAGAATCCTCTCTTGTCCATGAGCTCTTAAGGAGAAATTAGTAATTCAAAGGCCACAGTTTATGGTGGAGTCTTGTGTGCTTGTGGTAGATATTACAGAGCCAAGTAAGTGCAAGGAACTAATTCTTTCTGATTCTAAAGATGGAGGAGGACAAAGGACTATTATCTGGGCTCTTACACTGATAGGAAATTCCAAAGAAACATGGTTGGTGACCCATATAGGCCCTTCTGGAGTCTCAGAGACTGAGTGTGTGTCTGTAAGAGGGTGATGGGGGTCAGAGTGGAGAGCAGAACCCAAGTGTCATAGAGCCTACTTGAAATAGAACTACAGAGGATCTGGCTTCTCCCTGCCCCTGAAACCTGAGATACTGCGCAGGATGGAAGGAATACACTTTCTTGTCTCGAGAAGGCTCAACTCCTGCTGTTTCTCCTACAGGAAAGGCTATGTTTCTCTGGAGGACTACACATCATTCCTGATTGACAAGGAGTCAGAGAACATCAAGACCTGTGATGACATAGAAAGTGGATTCCAAGCCTTGGCAGAGGGCAAGGCCTATATTACCAAGGAAGACATGAAACAGGTGAGATTCTCATTGCTGCTTCTTCTGTGTTGACACTGTAACCTTGGTTTGGGTCGTCTTAGCCTTGGCTGTTTCCTCCATAAGCTCCCACACATATACCCACTGTGTTGCCTCAGGCCTCCTTTTTCACAAGGTATCACTTGTTTCAGTTAAATCATTTTACCTTGCTCCAGCTCAAAACCCTCTAAAGGTTTAGCACTGACTATTATGGTCAGTTCAAAGTATGCAACTCAATTTTTCAACAATTTATTATCATTTCTACCTAATAAGCCAAATTTAGAAAATAAAAATATCTAAGTTCCAAATGCTCATGGACTATTGAATAGATAATGAAAAAAATGTGATATATATATATAATCGTTTTCCATTTTCATATATATATATATATGGCCATAAGAAAAAATATGAAACTTGCAGCAAAATTGATGAATCTAGAAATTATTGTATTAAGTGTGGTAATCAGGACTCAGAAAGGCTAATGCTGAGTATTCTTTCTCACACTGGAACACTAAATGGTGATGTTTGTAAGCATGTATGTAGGTTGGGTATGAGTAGGTATAGACCAAGAAACTAGAAAGCGAACTGCAGATAGGAAAAGAGGGTTTGAAGTAGAAGTGGGGACAGACAGAACACAGACAACACATAAACTGCGTAGAGGACTGTCGGGATGGAAGGGTACAGGACAAGCAGGAAGGTGGTGGGAAAGAGCGGGAGAGGGCGAGATCAGTAAAATCGAATTGTGTTTGAAACGCCATAATAAAACATAATACGTCATATATTCATTTTTTCTCAAAAACCTTTAAAGAAGGGGATATGAAGAAAGACTCAGAAATTTGAATCATTTTTAATTCATCAGAACTATTAAATTTATGAGAGAGGAGAGTGATAGGAACCAGGCTGCTTCTCCTGGAGTCCCTCCACCTCCTGTGTTTAATTAGGACAGGTAGGGAACCCACAGAGACAGCTAGTGTTGGATTTCTGTAACTGCATCTTTCTCTTTCCATTCTTTCCAGGCTCTAACCCCAGAACAAGTGTCATTCTGCACCATACACATGCAACAATATATGGACCCACGGGGTCGAAGCCAACCTGCTGGCTACGACTACGTCGGCTTCACCAATTCATTCTTTGGCAACTGATGAGCAGGTTCTTTATGGGACATAGGTCATACTGTGGCAGGAGGTGTTGGGGGATAAGAAGCACAGACAAGTGTGAAAGAAGAAAAGATGATGCTATGTGTGTGTGTATTGTGTGTGAGAGAGAGAGTTGGTGCGCGCGTGCGCGCGTGCGTGTGTGTGTGTGTGTGTGTGTGTGTGTGTGTGTGTGTGTGTTTTACATTTATTTCAGAATCAAAAAATTTTGTCAAGTTTATGGAGATGTTGCAAAGAGAGGGCAGACAGCGATGGGCTTATTTGAATATACCTAGTCTCTAATTCGGGCGCTAAGGTTTTAGTGTGTGTGTGTGTGTGTGTGTGTGCTCATGCACATGTATTCTGCGCGCCTTTAGTATTTTTCTGCATTCTGATTATAGAAGTATTTCTGTTTAAAGGGGAAACTTAACTAAAATTGTGCTTCTGCATTTTGGGAACCATATTATTACTAAATACAAGTAGTTAACTATGCCGTGAAGAAGGACAATAATAAAATAGTAAATAAAATTCAAGGTGATTTACAACTTGTAGCTTTAGAGTGTGTTTAAATCCTTACGATTTGAAAATTTAAAAAAAAAAAGTGTGTCATCTTATCTTATTCTGTGAAGCAGAACCACATAAAGATAACACAAAACTTCTTTTCCTGTTTTCATATTTCACCATTAGAGTGGATGTTTCTACTCTCAGAAAGACACAAGTCTGGCATATCAGAGTACCTTCTTGTGCTCTAAATCCCTGAATACTCTCTTATGTTTTCATATGATACAAATGATGCTTGTGCTTATTCATTTCTGTCTTCTCTTAAAAATCAGGGAAATTGTTCAGAACTTATGAATTAAGGGGAAAATCCAAGAGGATATGGTACTATATCTAGGTATTTTCATGACAGATATGTTTCTTAGGTAACTTTTTTACCTAATGAATAACATAGCATTTTACACAAAGAGTCCCTCACCCATGAATATTGCCCCTTACTTACTATACTAAATCTCAGTTCTTCCACTTGAGTAGAAATTAACCCCGTCTTAATTTTTGGAAAAATCTCATCACAGGAGCCAGTTAAAATAATTTTGGTTACAAGCACTATGCCAACCTCCAGGAGGCCAACTGAAGAGGGGGAGGGGGGAATGTACAATCAAGAGATCATGATGAGGGAACCCACAGAGACAACTGACCTGACCTAGTGAGAGCTCACTGACTCTGGACCAAGAGCTACGGCGCCTGCATGGGCCCAACCTAGGCCCTCCACATATGGATGACAGTTGTGTAGTTTGGTCTGTTTTGGGGCTCCCTAGAAGTGGAATCGGGACCTGTCCCTGGCACATGAGCTGGCTTTTTGGAACCTATTCCCTAGGTGGGATGCCTTGCTCAGCCTTGATGCAGAGGGGAGGAGCTTTGTCCTGCCTCAACTTGATATACCATGCTTTGTTGACTCCCATGGGAAGCCTGCCCATTTCTGAATGGAGGTGGAGTTGCGGAGTACACAGGAAGTGGGGGGAGGGAACAGGAAGAGAGAAGGAAGGGGAAACTGTGGTTGGTATGTAAAATAAATGAAAAAATTTAATAGAAAAATAATAATTTTGGTTACAAATAAAGATATTTGAAAATGATATGTAAGTATTTTTATAATATTTGCCCTAGGCCATTAACTACAGTGGAATGCAGCAATCAGAACATACCCTGAAAATAGTTGTTTACCGATATGTAAATCAGTTGCAAATAACCAAAATCTTTACAATGGAGGTGTATGACATAATAGATCATCAAAATGAGTATAAGCTCCTGTCTTAAAATTGTCATGTCTGACTGAACCAAGCTTGTGGGAACTCATGAACTTTAGACTGACAGCTGTGGAACCTGCATGAGACCGGACTAGGCCCTCTGCATACGGGGAACAGTTGTGTAGCTTTGTCTGTTTGAGGGGTCCCTGGCAGTGAGATCAGGACCTATCCCTGGTGCATGAGCTGGCTTTTTGGACCCCATTACCTATGGTTGGATGCTTTGCTCAGCCTTGATGCAGGGTGGGAGGGGATTGGTCCTGCCTCAACTGAATGTACCAGGCTTTGCTGACTCCCCATGGGAGGCCTTACCCTTTTGGAGGAGAGGATGGGGAGTTACGGGAGGTTTGGGGGGGAGGATTAGGAGGAGGGATGGGAGGGGGATCTGTGGTTGGTATGTAAAATGAATTAAAAAAAATTCTTAAAGAAAAAAAATTGTCCTGTCTGCCTACATTCATTTCTCAGGTCACTCATACTTCCATCTCTTTCATAAGTCTGGCAGATCGGGAGCTTAGCTTTTCAAAGCTTCCTGCTTCCTTCAGCTTTCAGCCTTCCCCTCTAGGGTTATAGCTATGACTCTTTCCTCACCCCCTTGCTTCTTATTTTCTCTGATGAAACTCTATCCCTGCTGCTCATGGGTTAATCTTTCTAAGTCAGTTCACAGATGCCTCTCAGCTCCATTTACTGTGCCCTGTCTCCCTCTTGGTGAAAGGATCCTACCTGAAGTGAGGTGTTCAACTGATGACCACCCTCAACAACACCCCCCACAACAGGTTAAAACATTTCTCACCCTCAATCAGCTCTGTTACATATTCACAGTGTCTTATGGCCCAGCTTCTGTTATTCTGTTATCTTCTCTGAAGGTCCCAGTCAGTTTAGGAAATGTTCCACCCATTCTTTAGGAACAAGGTCACATGCTACCGTAGGTATGAAGCCTTCACAGCTCCTCACCTAGAGTAACCCCTACCATGGACTAAAAGCCAACATCACTCTCCAGACTGCATTATTAAAAGTGGCAGTTTACATTTATTTAAAAAATGACTGACTCAAGCATATTGATAAATTCTTTATCTATGTACAACATATTTAGTCTCCAACACAAAAGTATGAGATGATAACTATCTTACAAATGAGGGCATTGAGGCTGAAAAAGTTAAGTGACTTACCCAGCTTAGCACAGCTAGTTAAGGAACTGGTGTTCACACTCCTGCCAGGGCACTGTGGGAGTTCACTTTTATTTATTCCTAACAATACCCAGCAGAACATATATAGAACACTACAGGTGGAATTTGGAGCAGGCAAAATAAATAGTTCTACAGCAAAGTCAGAAAGATAAGAGCTGGCTTGAGGAGTGAGAAGCAAATACAGCAGCAGGGCTTCTGTCTGCCTGGCATCCCCGGGACTGTTACATGCTGAGTTTCAGACATTAGAAGAACATTATTGGTCAAATATTCTCATTGTGTAATCATGTTACAACTCTCTACAATGTACCCGGTTCCTGACATCTTAGTCTTGAACTTAAACACTCTGAAATTCCCTCGTCTTCTTTAGCTCAGCTGGGAAATTTGTAATTATCTTAATGAATTAAGAAAATTCCTATTTCTTATTGAATTTTCACCACTGAGAGTGGCATCTATGAGACTGAGGGTGAATATTAAGATTTTCAGCTCACTGTGGGTTGAGCACAGTCACCAGAGCAGAAAATCCTGGCTTATCCTTTCAGGTATTGCAGGAGGACAGGCAGAGGAGAGATGTGGGCTTTGAGGTACAGCAGTTTTGCCAAAATTTTGGAATATTTGGCCCATTAAATTGAATGGTGCATTCATTACATGAAAGTACAACTTACTTGCAGTGTGGTAATTAGTAGAAGATGTATAATACACAATTTTTTATATATATATATATATATATATATATATAATCATGTGTTCCCATATTTGCCTACATGTACTTAGACATATAGAAGTTTATGTGAATTTGAATGTAATGAATGGTTATCCATAACATACACAGACATGTATAGGGTGGACCTATACATGCTTGCATCTAATGCAGCACATAATTTTCTAAAGTTTACTTACAGCATAAATCAGGGATTCTTTTGTGACTAGGACCTGCTTACACAAAGGAGAGTGTCATTGGACTAGCCTTCATCCTTTGCCTAGTAAATTCCCTCGGAAAGCATTCCTTAGAGCTGATTGCACAGCCCGATTTCTTAAACTATAAACAATAGGATTGAGAAGAGGGGTCGCCACAGTGTAGGTGACAGCAATAAGCTGATCCCTCTCAAGAGAGTAGCTAGCTTTGGGCCTCAAGTACATGAAGGAGGCACAGCCATAGTGAATAACGACCACTGTGAGATGTGAGGCACAAGTAGAGAAAGCTTTCCTCCGCCCCTCAGCAGAAGGGATTCTCAGGATTGCTACCAGAATGTAGGCATAGGAGACAGTAATTAAGAAGAAGGAGACCAAGAGGACCAGAAGACTGAGGATGAGGATTCCCAGCTCACTTAGTCTTGTATCCCCACAGGCGAGGCTTAGCACTGGAGGCGTGTCACAGAAAAAGTGCTGGATTTCATGGGAACCACAGAATGAGAGGCGAAAAATGACTAGTGTCATTCCTAGTCCAAAAAGGTATCCACTCAAGAAGGAGGTGCCAACTAGCTGGGCACAGAGGGTGGGATTCATACGGCTGGCATAGTGTAGTGGGGCACAAATGGCCACATATCTGTCAAAGCCCATGACAGACAGGAGGAAGCAGTTGGTACAAGCCCACGAAGCAGAGAAAAACATCTGGGTAGCACATCCCATAAAGGAGATAGCCTGTCCCCCCATAACCAGACCAGAGAGCATCCTTGGAATGATGCCCAATGTGTAACAGGTCTCAGAGAAGGACAGGAAGGAGAGGAAGAGATACATGGGTGTGTGCAGATGGCTATCCAGCCTGATCACTATGATGATGAAGACATTGCTGGTGATGGTGACAAGGTACAAAGAGAGGAACAAGACAAACAGCAGAAGTTGAAGCTCCCCAAAGCTAGAGAAGCCCAGGAAGACAAAGCCACTCCAGCAGGTGGTGTTGGTCTGTACCATTCTGAATGATAGTCCTGATGATTCTGTTGACTCCTTCCACCATGCCAGCAGATGTCTAGCCTCTTTAGATCCAGGTAAGAGGGATTCTCTTCTCTGTGTGCCTGTCAGGAATACACACACAAAAGAATCTCTGGTTTATACTGTAATTAAACTTTAGAAAATTATGTGCTGCATTAGATACAAGTCATGAATAGGTCCACTCTATACATATCCATGTATGTTATTACATTCAAATTAACATAAACTCCAGTATGTCTAAGTACATGTAGGCAAATATAGGAACACATGATTTTATATAATGCACTCGAACTATGTGTTACACATCTTCTACAAATCACCACACTGCAAATAAGTTGTACTTTTATCTAATGAATTCACATATATTCATATATAGGCAAGTTTGAAAATTCATGCATCATGTATTCATTTATCCTGACCTTTTACCTAAGAATACCCATTTAGACAAACACAAATACATTGCCTTTTAAAATATACAGTAGAGGTGGAAGGATTTTCGAATGTTTTGTAGATTAGGCAAGAAAGGTCAACAGAGGTAACTTTTTTGAAGTCAAACCAAAGCAGGACTGGAGAATAGATTTGCTGTGTTATAATTCAGCATCACTTTTTCACACAATGATTACTCTCTTCAGGCACCGTGGGATCATCATAAGTGTAGATTAAGTATCTTGCCCAATATAAATTGATTGTTTCTGTACAATCACTCCCCTCTAAGACATTCTAACCTTTGCAAATGCCTTCCCTGAGGGAAGCAGGCTTCTTTACCGACATGCTGAACACTGGAGGAAGAACAGGGTACAGCAAAGGTTGTGCATCAGGCTTCCATTAGCCCAGTGATCAGCCACCCAACACCACTACATTCCCCACCCTTAGATTTGCCGTGAACCCAGGCGTGAATGAGAGCAGGCAGTGTTGCGGGAAAAGGGGGAGTCTTCACTCACATGAAGAAGATCACAATGGGACTGAGTCCTGCTCTTTGGTAGCCATGCCATGCCATAGGCGGCTCTCAGAAGACTGCTCTGCAGGAGTAAGACTTGAGGTCCATCTCAGAAGCTCCTACTCTGAGCACAGTGATGTGTCCAAAGGATACCAGGAAGCTTCCTTCCTCAACTTTGGCCCCAGGTGGTGAATTGTATCTGCTTCTCTCCAAAGAGCTTCTCTCTCAGAGGGTTCTGTAGTCCCATCGGGTGCTGTTTCAGGAAACACATCTAATTGTGCTTCTTATTATCATTTGGGACTATCCTTTTGGGGAAAGCAGTGAAGAGAAATGTAAACAAAGAGAAGCTAAGATCATGATTCAAGCCACAATAGTTTGTGTATCTAGTATCCAATAAATATATTATTGTCACATACTAAATCTCCTTTAAAACTTGAAATAAGGAAAATAAGGTTAAGTTACATCTTCTGGACAAGGAAACTGAGTCCAGTAAAGTTGAAATGACTCATCCAAGATCCCAGTACTTGGGACCTTTGCTTTCAAATTCACAGATAAAATGTGTAATTTATAAAATATACTTATAAGAAAGCAGGAGCTCATATTTTCTTACTGTGGACTGAGGCACTTGTAGCAACTACTTCATAGTGTGTCCAGTCTCACGGCCATTGTGAAGACGATCTTGATCTCTGCGGGCCAGTACATTCCTTTACCCTCATCTTTCCCTTGGTCAGTATCACTCTTTTTAAAAAAGTAACATCGCCTATTTTCATATTCTTTCTTTTGCTACAAAGCTGAAATGTCTGTATCCAGATTTGCCTCCACTTCCCACCCTTTGAATAACATCAACCCCCGCCCCCAGAAGTCAGGATAGGTTAATCATTGTATGCAACTGACATTCTCAAAACACATTTCTTCAATTATATGCACCTGCGATGTACAGCTCTATTCTCTGATGCAATGGAAACTATAATAATAACTGGTAACATGAGTTCAACACTAGAATGATTAAATTCTATTTTATGGATTAAAGGGTTAATATGGATAAAATATTTAATTCCATTTTATGGATTTAGTATAATACTTAAGGATTAATGATATTATCACTATATTTGAGAGATAACTAATATAAGGAAAAATTGAATGCAATACCTAAAACATGATTTTATGATAAGAAAGCTGACTGGTGACACAGTAGCAAGAGGATTCATGAAGCCATACTATATCATCTTTTTAAAAAAAATTATTCTTTCTGCTTCAATACTTTTCCTGGTAACCTGTCACAAGTTATAAACATGAAAAAGATGAGAAATATTTGAAATAAAGTTAAGTATTAGTGTAAATACAAGTTTTATGACTGTTTTAGTTGGTGGTCTTGGAATGTCAGTATGCATTTTAAGCACAATCCAGTTAAAATTAATATGGAATTATTTGTAGTATTTCTAGACATGAGTCATTACAAACAAAGTAAGAGAAAGGTATAATTACGCACAGTGCTTTAGATTTAACCAGTGTCCGTCATTTTAGCAGCCTTCATTCTTTTCTGTAACAAGTTCTCATGGGTGAGTTCCACTCTGTGACTTAAAGGATGGACTTAGCATTTCTTTGCTTTTCTTAAGGCTTCTTTTTATGTATGGGTGTATGTGCACTTGAGTGAGTGGTACGTATGTGCAGGTGCCCATGGAGGCCAGACAAGGGCATCAAGTCCTTTGGAACCAGAGTTATGTGCAGTTATGAGCGCCCTGCTGACAACCTGACTCTGGTCCTGTCCAAGCACTTCCACCACCGAGTCAATCCTGTTTTGCTCATTTTGCTGTTTGTAAATAAAAACTCAACTTTAAAAGCATATTGATTTAATAATGTAAAATATGCACAATAAAGCTCAACAAAATCTTCTTGGATCATAGTTGCACACTGGAGAAAGAATGGAAGAAACATTTGCAGTTTAGAGATAATATACATCGTAAAATTACCTTGACTTAAGTTGGTATTTTAAGTTTAAAGGTAGTTTCTATTTTGAAGTAAGTCATGATTCTCCTTACTTGTAACTATTTTATGATGAGTAAGTTTTTAACTCAGCAAAATATTAGATTTGTCATTTCTAAAATAAGACATATGCTTTTTCAGACAAGCAAACTGCATTGTGTTGTGCTATTAATAATCTCTCACTGATGTGTTTGTTCATTATCTCTACTATTAAAAGCTTAAAATGAAATTAGTGCCAAACTTAAGTTATTTATATCTAATATTCAGAGAATTAGTAAGCTGAAGATGTTTGTTAATCTTGGAAATTGGTATTTTCTAAAATGTTCATGCTTTATTGATCTCCTGAGAATATGTCACTTATCAATTGCAAAAACAATTATCTCTGCAAAATCCTTCTTCGAATCCTCAGTTCCTCATGAGAAATCCGTGATGCTTCAATTTACTTTATCACTTGTATTATTTCTCTTATAGCTGAGACAAAATACATGACTAGGGAAGTCTACTGAAAGAAGGGATTATTTCAGTTACAGTTTAAGGGATGCAGTCCATTGAAAATGGAAATACATAGAGGCATATGCCTGGGGTTGCCATCATATTACATCCACAGTCAGGAAGGACATAATGGACAAGAAGTGGAGCTGTGCTATCAAACCAAGTCAGGCCAACACTCTCTTCCTCTAGTGGGACTCTACCTCCTCAATGTTCCACAAACTTTCATAACAGCTCCAGCAATAGTGAACAAGTATTCAGACACATAGGCCTATGGGACACATTCTACAATCAAACCAAAATCTTTTCTTTTCCTTAACGATTTTGAGGTGATTTGTCTTTGGGTTTTGTAAATTTTATTTCGACATATATTAGGGTGCATTTCTTTAGGTTTATGCATTTGAGATATACTCAGCAAATAAGAAATGTCACCAAAGAAATGGGAGATTTAAAAACAGTGACTGAGCTTTCCTGGTTGATATTATGAGTGGCTGGAAGCCTGATAATCACATCATAACAATTCAGATCTTACTTAAATCTCTCATTTTATCTTACTTCTTCTGGAACCACTCAAGCAGGGAAAGTGAGAAATCAGAATTTCACTACCAGCTGACCCAGAAGTCTAGTTTCCCACTCAGCCTCTGTTGGCACTGGGTGTTGGTTTTAAATAATATCAGAGCTTTATTAGGAGGAGGGGGGTAACCAGCCCTAGGAAGAAGCACATGCAGAGAGAAAGAGAGTGTAGGGTGGGAGAGCAGAAGGGAGAAGGGAGCAGTCTGTGTCGAGCTTTTAAGGATTCCCATGCGCATGTGCAGGTGAGCTTATGGAGCTACGCCACACATTTTCTCAATCACACAGCGCACTGATGATGTAAGATGTAAGACCCCTTACTTAGCTACTGAACTGTGCATGTGCAGTCATATAGCTGGAGTGGCAGAATCCTAACACTGGGGATGGAATGAGACTTCTCAGAACTGGCTGAGAGTATTATTTCCGGTTCCCCATTGTGTTTCTGTTTACACGACCCTAGCCATCCAGGAAGTTCTTATGTGACACTCACTCCAAAAGCCTCCATTTCACCAGGCACCTCTGGGAATGGAGAAATTCCAACTCTTCTTGAGTCCTTCCTAGTTTAAGTGGAAATGCCAGGTTCCACCTGAAAGACCCCCAGCCTCCCCGCCTAACATAGCTTAGCTCAGCTGTTTTTGAATAAAGCCTGAGAGGTACTGAGGAGTTCAGTTAACGGACATGGAATAAACAGAACATTTGTGGTTAGCCACCTGGCCCCAGAGCGAGGAACTAAAAGGTCAGAAAAACACCCTGTACCCTAGACAAAAGCTAGGCGTGGCGAGTTCCGGGAGAAACCACGAACTGTCCTGAGTTTGAACCTGGCCTCATTTGAATCATCCAATCAAAACCCTGTAACCAGGCTTCTTGCTTCTGTACCCGAGCTTCGGCTGCCCGACCCTATAAAAACCCTCTGCTCCAGCCCGTGGGCGCGCCAGTCCCTTGAGCTTCTTGAGAGACTGTGTCGCCCCGGGTACCCGTGTTCCCGAATAAAGCCTCTTGCTGTTTGCATCTGATTCGTGGTTTCGGTGTGCTCCTTGGGCGAGGGTCTCTCCTGAGGGAAGACTGCCTTCGGGGGTCTTTCACACCAAACTTCTCGTAGAGGAAATCAGAATCAGGAGGGGAGATTACTACTTACCTGCAGCAATCTTCAGTCTATAGTCAGCCATAATTAACACTACTCTGCAAGGCCACTTTGTTACAGACTCAAAAAGGTAGGTTAGCCTCCTCATATGACAAGAAAAGGCCTTTTCTTGTCATAAATAAAAATGGGATGACAGCATTTTCTGTGGTGTTTGACTGGAGTGAAACAGTTATCACCAAATATTTTCTATATTGACAGGCTTCCACATTTCTGGTTTTCAGAAAAAAGGAATTAGGACTTGAGATCTTAAACAATTATTTTTCATCTGTGTCTATTGGCATTTCTGAGTTGATGATTGCATCAGCTCCAAGATGGGATACATGGGGCAATGAAAAATGTCTAGAAAAGATGCTCCTGTGTTTCCTTTTGGTTATGGAGTCTGAACTTGCTCTGTGCAACCCCAACCTTCAGAGATGTTTAAAATCAATAAAACTGTCTTTCAATTGTACTAAGTGGCAGTCATGGGTTAAATACTTCATAGAAGTGAAAATCATACTGGTTTTAGTTAGGTTTTTATATAAATCACAAAGAGTTTCATAACTTGAATGAGTAAAATGTATACTGTTTTGCGGGAGCTCACCTCAACACCCGGCACCCTGGCAACCCTATACCCAAAGAGTCTGGGGTGTTCTGGTGGAAGATCCACCTCAACTTCCCTCCTCCCATCTCTTTCCCCAAACCCGCCCCTTCAAAGCCCGCCAAACACAGCTCCTTCTCCAGAGAGGCTCAAGACCAGTCCCACAAGGTGTATAAGCTGCATTCCCAAAAACAAACATGTGGTTTTCTGGTCTCTCCTTCCAGTCTCCTCTCTGCAGGGCTGGAAAATCATCCGGGAATGCTTTACACACTAAACCCGGGCTTTTCTAATTTGGTCTGATTTGGATTGCTGCATCAGGCAGAGAGACTTGTCTGAGTGCAAAAAAACTTATCATATACTTTTTACACATAGGGAAATAGAGAATAAATGTTAAAATAGGTTATACAATGAGGGAAAGCTCGTGAGCTGACCAACCCAGCTACCACTCAGGCTCAGAACCAGGACTATGAGTTGTCCCACCCCAACATCCATTGAGTAAATGAACCTGTGAAGGGGAGGAACCTACAGATGAAAAACAGCAGCATCTCCATGACAAAAACAACAGGATACCAAAGAGGAGCCACAGTGAGGGTCCATTGTCAGTGGTGTAGCAGAAACCAGAGGCCTCAAGCCAGACCTGGAAATGAACCCTTGCAAGTAAACTGTGTGTCTCAACAGGCCACACTACAGCAGCTTCCATGACAAGATTCTTCATTTTGTTTTTGTGTTGTTTTGTTTTTTTGTCTCATTTGGCTTTTAGTTTTTCTTTTAAATTTTGTTTTGTTTTGGGGGGGATTGCAAGGGCAGAGCACAGATGCTAGGGGGCAGGGAGACAAGTGGGATCAGAATGCATGATGTGAAATTCACAAAGAATCAATAAAAATTTAAAAAAATTTACAAACATTTATTGAACAAGTTGATTAAAGTCAATAGTATTTTTTTCTTTTCCTGGGTCTTCTAAGCATATAAAACTTAAAGTGCTTGCAATTGAAATATGAACTATTATTTATATAAGTTATTTCATGATGAATAGAAAACTTTTAGGAAAAATGTATCAAAACTGAAAACTATAGTATTAATTGTATTCAATAAATATAGCAAATATCACAGATTCTACACTGTTTATATAAAAGTGAAAAAGGCGACTAGTAAAATCTTATGTAATAATAAATTGTTTAAAGCCAAAATTTTTTATAATATCACTAGGTTATTATTTGTACACAACTAGAAGGAACTAAAATAATTTATATCTAAAATTAAATATTCTTTAAATTTTCATCTCTTGTATTATTGATTTAGCTAGTTCTTCAAGTACTATATTGAAAAGGAGTAGAGATAACAGACAGACCTGTTGTGTTCTAGATTTAAATGGGGTTGCTTTGAGTTTTTCTCCATTTAGGATTATTTTGGCTGTGGGTTTGTCATATATAATCTTTATCATGTTGAAGTGTGTTCCCTCCAGTCATATTCTCTCTAGGACACCTACCATTATGCTATATTAAATTTTGTCAAAAGGCCTTTTCTTTTTCTGTTAGTATAATCATGTAATTTTTGTCTTTAACTTAATTTATATGATTTTTTCATCTGTTGGCTTAAGTATGTTGAGCCATCTCTGTATCACCAGGATAAAGCCAACTTGATTGTATTAGATGATAATTTTTATACACTTCTTTATTCAGTTTGCAATTATTTTACTGAGGATTTTTTGCACCTATCTTTATTGGGGATATTGGCCTATAGTTTTCCTTTGTTGTTTTTGTGCCTTTACCTGGTTTTTATATTAGAATAATACTGGCATTGAAAACAACTTTTCACAGATATAAAGAGAAGCAGCACTATAAAATTGAGTCTATGAAGTCTGTATTACTCTGATAGTCAAACCAGAAAGAAACAACAACAAAAGAAAACTATAGACAAAGTTCCTTAATGAACATAGATGCAAAATTCTCAATAAATCAGTTGAAAATTAAATTAAGGAATATATTAAGCTCTTGACCACAACCTAGTCCATTCCATTCCAGGAATATAATAATGGCTCAATACATGTGAATCAGTAATACACATAATAAGTAGACAAGAAAAAAAAAACACAGGATAATGTAGCAGAAAAGGCCTCTGAAAAAGTTCAACATCCTGTTGTGATAAAAGCTCTGAGAAAAATAAGGATAGAAAGAACATTTCTTAACATAAAACTATGTATAGCAAATCTACAGCCAGCATTATACTGATAGTAAAATGTTGAAAGAATTTCATCTAACATCAGGAATGAAGCAAGGAAGTCCATTTATTCTGTTTTTAATTCAATCCTTGGAGGCTTAGCTAGAGCAATAAGACAAGAAAAAGAAACACAAGAGATGCAAGTAATAAAGGAAGAAGTCAACAGTATCCAAATTAATAGATAATATGATTACAGCTTAAATACCTGAAAGCTCCACCAGAAAACTTTTAGCATTGGAAACACTTTCAACAAAGCAGCAGGATAGAAAATCAACAGCTTTTCCATATACCAGCTACAAACTTATTGAGAAAGAAACATGATAAAAGATCTCATTCACCATACACTAGGGGAAAAAATAAATATCTAGGAAGAAACCTAACCATAAATGTGAATGATCTCTATAACAAATATTTCAAAAACTAAAGAAACTAAGTAAGGAAATCAGTAGAATATGGAAAGACCTCCCATGCTCTTGTATTGGTAGAATTTATATTGTTGAAAAAACTATATTATCAAAAGTAATCTGCAGATTCAATGAAATCCTCACTAAAGTTCTAGAAAAAAATAACAATGCAGGGGCTGGAGAGTAGGCTCAGGGGTTAAGAACACTGCCTGCTCTTCCAGAGGTCCTGAGTTCAAGTCTTCCCAGCAACCACATGGTAGCTCTCAACCATCTGTAATGAGATCTGGTGCCCTCTACTGGCATGCAGGCATACATGCAGGCAGAACACTGTATACTTAATAAATGAGTAAATCTTTAAAAATAAATAATAATGCTAAAATTTATATGAAACACAAAAGATACTGAATAGTTAAGCAACCCTAAGTTTAAAAGAGCACCGCTGAAGAAATTTCAAGCTGTTTAGTACTGACATAGAAACAAACATGTAGACCAACAGCATAAGATGGAGGACCCAGAAAGAAGCAGTAATATCCATATTCACTTTGGTTTGGGCAACGATGCCATAAATACACATCATATAAAAGACACCTTCTTTAGAACATGGAACTGGGAAAACTGGATATCCATGTGCAGAAGAAAGAAACTAAATCCATATCTTTCAACTTGTCCAAAGATCAATTCAAATGGTAATAATACCTGGACTGAGTCTACCAGGTTGATCTCAGTCCACGGGAAGGCTTTGCCCTGGAGGAGGTGGGAATGGGGGGTGGGCTGGGGGGAATGTGAGGGGGGTGGGAGGGGGGGAACAAGGGAATCCGTGGCTGATATGTAGAACTGAATTGTATTGCAAAATAAAAATTAAAAAAATTTAAAAAAAAACAAGTTACACAGTAAAAAAAAAAATTGCAACTTACAAAATGCTAAAGGTAAAACATTTTAAGTCATCACATAAACAAAGTTTTTTAGAGAAAGGACTCAAATATTTATTAACACGTGAGATTACACAAAACAAAAGAAACAATCACTATACCTTTGAGGCAGTCTACAAAGTGGAATAATGTGTTGGCCAGCTATGGTGTTATGAATAAGATGGCTCCCATAGACTCTTACATTTGGATGCTTAGTCACCAGGGAAAGGCAATGGCAACATTTGAAAGGATTAGAAGGATTAGAAAGTTCAGACTTGTTAGAGGAAGTGTGTCTCTGGGGTTGGCCTTGAAGTTTAAAAAGCCCACTCTAGGTCCAGCCTCTCTCTCAGCCTAAAGATCAAGAGGTAGCAGGGATTGGGATATTGCTGCAGCAGGACTGATCATGCTATTTGTTGGAGGAATATGGAAGACTTTGGGACTTTGAACAAGGAGAGTGGTTGAATGCTGTAAGCAAGGCTTATTGGGCCATACTGGAAGAAACATGAAAGACAGTGCTGGGGTAAGACCTCACTCAGGTAATATTTGAACTTGTGAAAAGGAATTAAAGAAAAGCTTGATCAGTGTAAAAAAAAAAAGTCAACAACAGAAAGCTGATATAAATGTAATTGAAAGAAGGGGTCAAGTTCCAGCCCCAGCAAACAGCAGAACCAGGCAGTTTCAGCCACATCATTCTGGCTTTAGAGTAAAGGATGCAAAAAAAGGGGATTGTGGAATCTTCCTTCCCCTCCATGCCTAAGAAAAGCCACTGAGGCAAGGTATGTGTCAGGGGTGTGCCTGAATGTAAGACCAGAGAGGTTACTATGTGAAACTTTGAAAATGAAACCTGGACTGCCTTGGAAGTCCCAAGGTATTGGAGATGCCAGATTCAAGGGATACCTACTGTAAACCAGGTATGAAACCAGCCCAAGAGACAGAAGTGTGTTTCAGTCAACAGAGCTGAAAAGAGTTGGAGATCTGAAGAGCTCTTTGACATCAGACATGGAGGTGCAGAATTTGGAGTCTGTCCTGCTGGGTTTCATTCTTGTTTTACTCCAGTATTTGCTCACTATGCTTCCTTTCTTCCTTTTGGAATGGTCATGTATATCCTGTGCCATTGTTTGTTGGAAGCATGTGATCTGATTTTTTTTATTTGATTTTACAGAGGTTACAGCTAAGAGATGGTCTTGTGCCTCAGAAGAGACATTGAACTTTGGACTTTTAAACATTGTGGTAACTGTGATAAACTATGGGGACTTTTGAAGATAGGCTGATAGTCTGTTTAGATTATAATATGGAGGCCAGTTAGTGGAATGTTGTCATTTGATTAGGAATGGCCTCTATAGGCTCATATATTTGAGTGTGTAGTCACCAGGGAATGGCACTATTTGAAAGGATTAGAAGTATTGAAGATTTGGCCCTGCTAGAGGAAATGTGTCACTGGGGTTGGTCATGAGGTTTCAAAAGTCCCTCTAGGTCCAACTTCTCTCTCAACCTATGGATAAGGATGTAGCCCCAATTAAATGTCTTCTTATATGAGAATTGTCTTGGTCAGGTTGTTCTACAATTCTCTTCTATCCATTTATACTCCACTACATTCTATCTCCACTGCCTCTATGGCTCTTTACCTCTGTGAGTGCTCCAAATGGAGAATAGAGAATACATATCTGAAGATTAAAAGCTAACATTCACAAATTATTTTTTGAATGTGTGATTTTTATCTGTCTGGATATGTTACCTCATACAGAATGATAATTTCCAGCCCCACCTGTATATTCCATAATTTCAATTTCCTTAACAGTTAAATAATATTCCATTGTGCCACATTTTTATTATCTATTCATTGTTTTTTAAGATTTATTTGTTTTTATGCGTTTCATTGTTTTATCTGAATGTATGTCTGTACAATACATGTGTGCAGTGCCCACAGAGGCTAGAAAAGGACATTGCATCCCCTTAGAACTGGAGCTACTGATTCTTAGTCACCCTTTAGATGCTGGGATTTGAACTCATTTCCTTTGGAAGAGGAGTAAGTGCTCTTAACCACTGGATATTATGAATAGAGCAGCAATGAACATGGATGAGCAAGAATATCTATACTAGCATGTACAATTCTTTGGGTATATGCACAGGAGTGTTATGGTAAATCTGTTTCTAGCGTTTTGAGGAAATGACACACTGATTTCCTTAGTGAATGCATCCATTAGCACTTCCACTGGCAATGAGTAATTTCCCCCTTTCCCTAAATCTACACCAATATTTGTTGTCATTTGTGTGTGTGGGTGTATGTGTTGGGGGGGGGTGTTGTTTTAAATCTTAGCCACAAGGAAACTTGAAATTTCAAAGTAGTTTTAAATTGTGTTTTCCTAATGGCTTAGGAAAATAAATAATTTTTAATGTTTCTCAGCCATTTGTATTTCATCTTTTGAGAACTCTAGTCAAACTACCAAAACAATCTTCAAGATTCATTGCAATAGCTATCAGTATCTCAACGCAATTCTCCATTTAAATAAATCTCAAATTTAATATGGAGACAAAAAGACCCAAGATTGTCAAAACAATCCTTAGCAATAACAAAACTTTAGGAGGGATCACTATCCTAGATTTCAAGTTATAGTGAAGGTTATAGTAATAAAAGAAAAACATGGTACTAGCATAAAACCAGACACATTGATCAATGGAATATAACAGAGGGCCCATACATAAACCCACACTTACACAGCCATCTGATTCATGACCAAAAAAAGGCCAATAAAGCACTTTGGAGGAAAGACAACATCTTCAACAAATGGTGCTGGTTAAACTAAATGGCCATATGCAGAAGAATGAAAGTGGATCCTTGTCTCTCATCTTGCATAAAACTCAACTCCAAATGGATCAAGGACCTCAACATAAGACCTGATACCCTGAATGTGATGTAGAAGAAAAAAGGGAGTAGGTTTGAACTCATTGACAGAGAAAAGGACTTTCTGAACAATACCCTGCCTGCTCAGACATTAAGACCAACAACTAATAAATGGGACTTCAGAAAAAGAAAATGATCCTATATAGCAAAAGACATAATTAACTGAGTGAAGAGGCAGGCTACAGAATGGAAAAAATATTTACTGGCTATAAATCTGAGAGATGGTTAGTATCTAGAATATATAAAAAACTAAAAACAAAACATCAAGAAAGAAAACGATCCACTTAAAAATCGAGCACAGACACAACTTTTTACACAGCATGGAAAAGCAGAGATGTAGCCATGGCACAGGGAGGGAGTTCTGTGGATGAGAAATTACTGAGATATATGATGGGTCAAAGGGGATTCCTGCTAAACTGGTCCAATAGGATTCTTGCTGAATGCAAGCTGGAATAACCAGACATCACCTGGAGGAAAGGAGTACATACATTTAATCAGATGTTGGAGGGGATCAGATGGGAGATTTTCACTACATTTACATAGCAAGATTTTTTTATTTTTATTTTTTGTTGTTGTTACAGCTGGCTTATATAGGCCCAATAAGCCTGGTCATTGCAGCCTAGGGCCAAACTCTAAATAAGAAGTAAGGGGAAGGAGGCTCAATAAAGTTTTATTCAAAACAGCATCTATGCCAAAGAAAACTCAATGAGCACTGGGGTTCCCAGTTTCCACTCGGGCTTCCTGCCAGACCAAAAAAAAAAAAAAAAAAAATCACTGAGCAGCAGAAAGCTTTGTTTGTGGGCATGATGAACTCTGCTTGCGGCAAATCCCCGTGGATCTGTAGAAATGTATCAGAGGTCGCGTATTACACAAAGCCCTATAACTAATGAGACCAAATTATAAAGTTGAGGAAGAAAGTTTTCTTCCTTCTCTGATGAAAGACAATAGGGATCTCCAGGGCTCTCCTAACCAGAACCATACAAACCTCCAGAGCTGGGGAGCCTCAGCCTTTGATAATAATCACAGCATCTCACAGTGGCAGGAAGCAATGACCCGTGGTCATTCAGTGGTTGGTGAGGGATGAGCACAGCCTACTTAGTCACTAACCCTCATATCACACAACTCTAGAACCGCAGAAAGAGTAAAGCTGCACAAACTCAGAAAACTCCATCCTTGCCAACTGCAGAAATTCAAATACAAAAGGCACAGCAACACCCAGCAATAGAAGAAGCCAGACCCTTAGAGCAGTGATGTTCATAACTCAGTTTGTATTTCTGATGAGTGGAGACAACGAATGCAGACGCCAAAACTGTGAAGAATATCTTCCAGAAGAATATACCTGTGACAGTGACTTGGCCTTGGGATTTAATGAAATGAAAGGTAGGAAAGTATTGTAGCTCTGCTGGCTCTCTTTTATTCATAATTGATTATCACCACAGAAATGAGACAGCACTGACCATGCCCCTCCTCATTATTTCTGGTTGTCATTGAAGAGCATAGACTGATAACCCAAACTAAACTGGGGACAGTAGATTTAGCGGCAACTTCAAAAATAGATGAAGGTAGGTGGGATCCGATAAATGGAGCTGTAGTTACAAGCATGTGTGAGCTGCCTTATGTGGGTACTAGGAACTGAGCTAGGGTCCTTAGGAAGTGAAGCAAGTGTTCTTAACTGCTGAGCCATCTCTCCAGCTCGTTTTAAAAAAAAAAAATGATACTATACTTTAACCAATACTGGCCTAGAGCTTCCTGTTTAGCCCAGGCAGGCCTTGAACTAAGCAACCCTCCAGCTTCAGCCTTTTGTGTGCTGAGATTACAGGATGACAGGCTTGAGCTACCACACCTGTGTTTGCAATTTAAAATGCTTCTATTTATGACAGCTTTGCAAACAACCCCCACCCCATGATTTTGTTGGAAGTAACTATATAGGTTGGATGAAATACGGAATTTGCTTGTACATAATATGTTACAGAGAAGTTATGGGTTTTGTTCTAAAGACACTGAAACTAAATCAGCATCCTTCTTGCTAATGTGTTATGTGATTTAAGAAAATAAGTTAACCCTCTTATTTTAGAATACATAGAACTGAATTTCTTACAGAGTTGCTACATGAAGAGTGAGAGAGCTTAAGAGTATTGGTGTGTGAGGTGTTCTACTGACTCCCACTAGTATGTTTGGGTGACAGATTACAACAGAAGAGGCCTTGAGGGACCTAACTTTTCTGGGAGGGGAAGAGGGAAATCCCAGATTGTTACAGAAAAGTAACTCTAGGGGTAATTGGAGTAATACTGTGTAAGCAAATTTTGAGGCCTGGAAGACTTACCGTATACTCAGACACTAAGGAGGCTTACACGGAAAGACTCATGAGGATGGCTGGGCTTTCCTAAAATGCAACCCGCTCTAAGATACCTACGAAGAGAACAGAACTCCCTACCTTCCACCTGAGAAATGATTACTCACAGACAAGAAGCTACTGAGACAATATGACAAATGGAAAAAAGGAAGGAAAATTAGAGCACACTGTTCATGCACAGCATGGAAAGAAGGATGATTGAAGCAGGTGGAAGAAGAGAGAAGAATCAAAGAAACATGTCAGGTGGAGTCCACAGGGCTTATATTATCTCTGAAACTGTTAATATATTTACATTGTTTTTCTGTGCCTCTTCTGACAGTGCAAGACAGATTCTGCCATAAGAAGCTTAATCTAGACTGAACAAAATCTAAGCAATATGGAAACTCTGAAACTCTAAATGTTCAAAACTCAAAGTACTGAAAAAGCAAGGCAGACACCATTTCTAGATTAGCCACTTTCTGATTCTTAACTTATCCACACAACACTTACTTGTCTTCTTAAAGTGCTGTGCAGTATCACCTCGAGAAAGGCAGAAATGATGATCATGGTCCTGTTCTTGAAAGGAAAACACGGGGGAGTGGAAAGAATGGGGAGTTGGAATCAAAACAGTGTGATTCCAGTTACAAATATGCCACTTCCTAGATATAATTATTTCCAAAGTGAGATAATCTCAGCTGTCCCACACAGATCTCAGCTGTCACACACACGTCATATTTATGCAGTGAAGTGAAAAATCAATAAACATTTGAAAGAATTTGGGGAAATGTAGACTCCGTAAATTTCAGTTATCAAATACATTGACATGTGAGACAGGATAAATAGTTCTGTATAATAGAAAGGTGAATATATTAATTATAAAGACAGGCATCATGTTGTGGAAGTCAGGAAAGGATAAGATTAAATACATCAGAGCTACTGAAGAATTCACACTGATTTCACAGCATTTGTCTCTCCTTTTTTAATGACGAGCTGATCATTCAGGAAATGAGCACAATCTCATTACCTCCTGTATCGGGCTTACATATTGAGTCTGTCAATATCATGTGATCTAATCATTATTAATCCTGAGTATCCTGGAATGTTCTTTCTAATTCTTTTCTCATTTTTTTGAAAATTGCACATATATATATATATATATATATATATATATATATATATATATATATATATACAATGAAGTATAATCATATCTATGCACCACACATAGATCTGAACACTCAATCCAATTAGACCTACCCATTTGTGCATGGGTGTTTCCTCTGGAGTATGGGAAACCTACCAGTGGCCAAATATTCAATAAAGATTTATTTTTTTCCCCTCTTCCAGAAACAATCACCTGCCAATGGAGAATCAGAATGTAATCAGGTCTGGAGACCATCAGCTCTCTATCCTGAGATTTCGGCTGACTCGATCTTGTGTAGCTATAAGAACATGATTGGGGTCACCAAATAATGTCCACAAGATAGCAACTCAAAACATTCTTCCCATCATCCAGTTCTCACATTTTTTCTGCCTCCTTTTCTGTAATGTATCTAGAGCCTTGATAGTGGGGCAGCGCTAAATATATATGTATATAGCTCCCATTTAGGACTTAGCTGTCTCATGATAAATAACCATTTTCAAATTGAATGCTGCAATATTTTTTTAATAAATTTATTTCTATTTTACATCCCAGGGATGTTTCCCCTCCTTCCTTTCCTGCCAATCCCTCCCCCGAATCCTCCCTCTGTTCCCACCCGTCAATGCAGTCCTCCTATATTTCTGTTTAGGAAAGGGCAGGTCTCCCACATTAGGGAGGGTCTCCAAATATTAGGCAGAGTTCAGAACATCCTGCAAAAGAAGAGGAGAAAAGATTGTTGAAGCTAGAGGAGTCAAGGGTGCCACAAGAAAACTCACAGAATCAACTAACCTAGGCTCAAAGGGGTTCACGGAGACTGAACCAACAACCAAGGAGCCTGCATGGGACTGACCTAGGCACTCTGCATATATTTTACAGTTGTGTAGCTTGGTCCTCTTGTGAGACTAACAGTGGGAACAGGGGCTGTCTCCCACTCTTTTACTTGCTTTTGGGATCCTGCTTCTCATACTTGGTCTTCTTGCCCAACCTTAATACATGTGGAGGACTTAGTCTTACTACAACTTGATATGCCATGTTTTGTTAAATATTGGGATATTTTAACTTTTAGGCATCCTTCTTCTCAGAGTATCAAAAGCAAAACAACTTTTAAAGTATTTCTTTAATAATTTAGAACCTAGGTGCCTTCTCCAAGAAGTAAAATCACTTCAGGTTTCTCCAACAGTTGTAAGCCATAGCACTTAGAAATCATTCTCAGGCCGGGCGGTGGTGGCGCACGCCTTTAATCCCAGCACTCGGGAGGCAGAGGCAGGCGGATCTCTGTGAGTTCGAGGCCAGCCTGGGCTACCAAGTGAGTTCCAGGAAAGGCGCAAAGCTACACAGAGAAACCCTGTCTCGAAAAACCAAAAAAAAAAAAAAAAGAAAAAAAAAGAAAAAGAAATCATTCTCAGTCTCTGCTTAGTGAATATTTACAGGCTATTTATTATTTAGGAGTGTTGATGTTAGACCTAACTCTGTCCCTTTATCCTTCAGCATGTCTTTTACTTTGTATTATGGTTTTCATGTTTACGTGGGAGTATGATTTTTTGCATATATGTTTGGGTGTACATGGATACACATGTGCATGAAGGTCCAAAGCTGACACTGAGTGTCTTCCTTTATTATTCTCTACTTCATTCACTGGGGCAGGGTCTCTGCTGAAGTCAGAGATCCAGTTCCAAATAGTCTGGATAGCCAATTGCCCTCGGTATTCTGCCTCTGCATCTTCAGTGCTGGGATACAGGCTTGTCTAGCTTTTATTTAGGTGCTGTATTTTGAACTACTGTCCTCATGATTGTTCAGCAAATATATTATCCACTGAGTAATTTCCTCCGGCTGAAAACTCACTCAGTGTTTTTTCAGCATTGAGAGTTTCATGCACATGTAGCTCAGCTAATTGATCTGAGCATCTTTTATCTGAATACCAAGAGGAGTATTTCACCAATATTAAATTACCAGCAAATAAAATACTTTAAATAGTCTAAAATCATCCCTCTGGGCATAATTATATCATTAATAATTCATTGCTGAAGAATTAAATGCATAATTAGGAAATCATATTATCTACATACGTGGCTGAGTTTTGCTAAACTGAATGGAAAATTGATTGTATGCTGTAAGTGTGGTGATTTCTCTTGTCCACACCATTCATTTCATTTGAAAATATGAAGGAGGAATTGAAGGTTCATTTGTTTCTTCTTTCACATTTCAGGAACCCAAGCAATGGAAATCAACCAAACAATCCTGAAGGAATTCATTCTCATAGGCTTCTCTGCTTACCCACATGTTCAGACCTTCCTCTTTGTGGTCTTCTTTTGCCTCTATATTCTCACTCTTGCAGGCAACCTGGCCATCATGGGCTTGACTTGGTTAGACAGATCTCTCCATACCCCTATGTACCTCTTCCTCAGTGCACTCTCCTTCTCTGAGACCTGCTATACCCTGACTATCATCCCCAAGATGCTGGTGGATCTCCTGGACAAGGACAGATGCATTTCAGTCACAGGCTGTGGCTTGCAGATGTGCTTCTTCCTGGGCCTTGGTGGAACAAACTGCATCATTCTCACCTTGATGGGGTATGACCGCTTCCTGGCCATCTGTAACCCCCTCAGATATCCTCTTCTTATGACCAATGTTGCATGTGGACAACTTGTGGCCTCTGCTTGGGCTGGAGGATTCTTCATTTCTCTAATAGAGACTGCACTGATATTCAGGGTGTCTTTCTGCACACCCAACCTCATCAAACACTTCTTCCGCAACATGAGGGCAGTTGTGAGACTGTCCTGCATAGATAGTGACCTCAGAGAATTCACTGTAACACTAATGTCAATGTTTGGCTTAGTAGGTACATTCTTGCTCATCTTCTTGACTTACACGTTCATCCTTTCTTCTGTCCTCAAGATCCCTTCAGCTGAGGGTAAGCAAAAGGCATTTTCCACCTGTGCCTCACACCTCACTGTGGTCATCATCCACTTTGGGTTTGCCTCTATTGTTTATCTGAAGCCAGAAGCCTCGGGAGGAGATGACACACTCATAGCAGTTCCTTATACCGTCATTACCCCTTTCCTCAGTCCCATCATATTCAGCCTCAGGAATAAGGATATGAAGAACGCTTTTAGAAAGGTCATGAGAAAGACAGTAGTATTGAAAACTAACCTTGGGCTATTGTTTCTGGTTTAGTGTATTGTTTAACTTCCTCCAGGAGTCAATGGAGCATGCACTCTGTGACTTCTACGGAAAGGTGAAATCCAGGAGTACATTATGGTGGTATTTTACTTGTACTGAAATGTGATTTTAATTGTATGTTAATAAATAAAGTTGCCCGGGGGTCAGAGCTATTAGAGCCATAGCAAGAGCGTGGCGGTGGTGGCGTATGCCTTTAATCCCAGCACTTGGTAGACAGAGCTAGGTAGATCTCTGTGTGTAAAAGGATAGAGCCAGCATTGGAGACACACACCTTTAATCTCAATATCAACCATAGAAGACCTGGAAGTCTCTATAGACAGGCAGTGGCGAGGGCAGTCATGTGTTTGGGTTTACAACCCAATGAGAAGGCAGAACAGAAAGGCTATAAAGACAAACACACAGGAAGTAGCTCCTTTTTTCGGAGAGCTCTCTTGGCTGAAGAGGATCCCTGAAGCAGGAAGGGTAAGGCTCTTAGCTCTGACCTCTTGGCTTTCTTCTCTGAATTGGCTCTGTGTTTCTTATTTAATAAGACGGTTGGTTACATCTACAGTACATGACTGAGACTTTCACCTAACCTGTCCCAAGCATTTTCTAAGTCTGATCAGGAAGTTATCCAGTCTCTCTTCTTTCCACAATATGGGAAGAATATATATACATATATATATATATTCATATATATATATATATTCATATATATATTCTTATATATATTCTTATATATAAATAATTATCTATATTATATATAGATAATGCTACTGATAAGAAGACTCTGCCAATTTCTGGGCATTCTGTACCTGTCATAAGTGAGGAAAGAGCAGAAGGGAAAGCAGCAGTGTGACCACTGCACTGAGAGATGGTTTCAGTATCTAAAGACACAAATGGTCAATATTTCTGGAAAGATTGTATGTACCAAGTTGGACTTCTCATGAGAAAGCTATTTCTAACAGGAGATATCTTGTAAAAATCAGCAGCTATTTGTTTGTGAAAACATATGTATGTACATAAATATATACACAGAAACAAAATCTCATTTGTTAAATATTCACATCATACTGATCCCTGTTTACTAATTCATTTTTGCACTTTAACTTTGTTTTATTAGATCTTTTAGAATTTCCAGTTTATTACAATGTATTTTTTATCATATTTATCCTTCATCCATTACTTATTGTTTTAACAATAACGTATTGTCAATGATTTCCACCTTTGGAGAACTGAAGAAACCATTTGACACCTTTCATGTAAATAAACAAGGTATTAATAGCTGCAAATTTTATCATTTGGTGAAAGGTGAATATAAGGAGTGTGCTTCTGTATCTCTGTGGTGAGAATATTCAAAAGCAAGTGTTAATGGGTTATGTATGATATTAAGATATTTAACCAAAATGCACTTAACAAAGATGTTAACAGAGTAAGCAAATGTAAAACAAGAAACAAGATGAATATACCATCATTTTTTAATGCCAAGAACAAAACAGAAAAACTGCAATTTATGTAACAGAAGAATAGTGACAGACTTTACTAATTATTCAGTCATGAAGGTCTGGAAAATTTATGGAAACTTTTCCTCAATTATTTTTTGTCAAACAACTCTGTGACTTCTGTGAAAGGCATATAAGATATATATATATCTCTTTATATTGAGGCATGTACTTATAAATTTATGTGAAAATATTAGGGTAATTTTAACTCTAGTTTATGTGATATTTTTATGAAAATAATGATTGCTTAAAATAGTCATACATATGAGTTTATTAAGGGTATCTTTGTCTTGACTCTCTTAGTTTAAGAGGATCCCACATCTCTACCGTTGTTAACCTGGAAAAGTTGTTTAAATAGCAAGTGTGTTCTTTTTCAACTGAAACAGTAATAAAACCTCTTCCAAAATAAATTTTAAAAAGAATCCAGGTCTAGATAGATTTGATACAAAATTCTACTGGACTTTCAAAGAAGAACCAATACCTCTCAAATTATTCAAAACATAGGAACAGTGAGATCGCTTCCAAACTCCTTCTACAATGCCAATAGCACTCTAACAGCAAAGCCAGGTAAAGACACAACACAAAAGAGAAAGACCTCTCCCTCTCTCAGCAGTTCCCTGTGGTTCTTTCTCTGGTCATGGAGTCTGAGATTCGACTTTCTGAGGTAGTATGTCTATTGCTGCTGCCATTGTTCAGCTCTTGCTTAGGCACCCATACTGTTGAGGTGCCATAGGTGAAGCTTCCCTGCCATTTCTAGGAGACACAATCTCACAATGGATTTCCTGGTTCTCCTGGCTCTTAGAATCCTTCCCCTCCCTCTTCAAGGAAGTTCCCCGAGCCTTAGGAGCAGGAGTAGTGTTGTACATATCCCCACTGTGGATGCCTCAAAATCACAGACACACAAATGAACTTCACAGGTTGTATTTATATATTTACCTATTTATATACACATATGGAACACTAATACTCAAAGAAAAGGAGACTATGAGTTTGAGAGATAAATGAGTTTGGGAAATGGAAACACTGAGAGAGTGGACCTGTGAAGGGATGGAGGAAGGAAAGAGAAGGGGAAAGTGACGTAATTATATTTTGATCAAATTTCTAAAAATTTACAAAGATAACTTCTAGGCCATTACCACTAATGAACGTAGATGAAAATAATTCTTAACAAAATACTTACAAATTAGGAGCTCAAGAGGTGGGTCGGAGTACCTGGGTTTAGTTCCCAGATCCCACAGAGTGCCTCACAATGATGTCCAGTTCCAGTGTCGTCTTCTGACCTCAGCAGGCACCATGCATACATGCAGTGCATATATGTACATGCAGGCAAAGGATTCATGCACATAAAATAAGTCACTCATTTAAAATTATTTAAAATAAGTTGTAAACAAAATGCACACATATATAAAAAAAATCACCTACAACAATCAAGATTGCTTTATCCAAGAAACATGGAGATGGTTCAACATATGTTAGTTTATTAGTATAATAATAATGATATAAAGATAGAAGTCATTTCATTTTATTAATAGATGAAGAGAAGGCCATTAATAAGATTCAATATAGCATCATGATAAAAACCCTACAGAACAAGGCCAGCCTGGTCTCCAAAGCGAGTTCCAGGAAAGGCACAAAGCTACACAGAGAAACCCTGTCTCAAAAAACCAAGAAAAAAAAAAGCAAAAGCAAAACAAAAACCCTACAGAAAATAGGGATGAAGGGAGCATACTTCAACATGACAAGGTTTGTATATGATAAAAACACAGCCAACATTATCATAAGTGGTGAAAACTTGAAGTAACCCTATTAAAATGAGGAACAAGCCAGGGCTATCCTTGGTCCCTCCTCCTCCTTTTCGGTCAGTGCTTGAAACCCTACACAGAGCAATAAGATGAGGGAAGGAACTTAAAGGGATACAAACTGGGAAGGAAGAGCTCAAATTATCTTTATTTGCAGACAAAAATGGTATTATACAAGAGCTCCAAAATACTCTACCAGAAAATTTCTAAATATGATCAACATTTTCATCGAAGCGTCAGAATTCAATATCAACTTACCAAACACCTGTAGCTTTTCTATAAATCCAGAACAAAAACTCTGAGAAAGAGATCATGGAAATACTGCTATTCATAACAGCTTCAAAAATATACCCAAGAATGAACCTAATCAAGAAGATAATAGAGTTCTCCAATGAGAACTTTAAACCTCTGAACAAATAAATTGAGATAAATGCTAGAAGACAGAAAGATATCTGATGGTTATGCACTGGAAAAATTAAAATTGGGAAAATTACCATCGCACTAAGAACAATTCACAGATTCAATGCAATTCCAGTTAAATTATATGTGACATTATTCTAAGAGTAGGGGGAAAAACTAAAATTCTTATGAAAGAACAAAAGTCCTAGGATGACTTCAGCAATCCTGACCAAAAGAATAATGCTGAAGAGAGCAGCATACCAGATCTCAAGCTATATTACAGAGCAATAGTAATAAAAATAATATGCTACAGGCATACAACAGGCATGTTGGTTAATGGAACAAAATATAAGACCCAAATATAGTTGGGCCCCATAAGGCCCTGGCACCAGTGTAACTTCCCAAGCCTAGCTCGAGTTTGGCGACCTATCTTTGGACATGATTTCCACATACAAGTGACTCAGCTCTATTCGACCTAGAATGCCTCTGCCTAGTAACTGCTGATATGGCATCATCTCATTGGCCTGCTATCCTCACCCCATATCCTCCCCCCATCACTCCAACCTATATAAGTCCACTCCCGATGCAATAAAATGAGTTCCTGCTTTGACAAGACTCCTGGCTCAGTGTGCTTCTCTCTGGTGGACAGGGGAGGTCTGGGTCATCCACACTCACCATCCCACTGAGCCCCAGGGAGAGATCAGCTGGACCAGTCCTGCCTCTGCCCTACCTGTCGGTCAGACCGACAAAATATGATTGCATGTAATTACAGCCATCTAGTATTTGAAAAAAGATGATGAAACATACACACTGAATGAAAAGCAGCATCTTCAACAAATGGTACTGGAAAAACTGATGTTTTTAGTGATGATGAAATTAGATCCATATCTAACACCCACACAAAAGTTAATTCCAAATGAATCAAAAATCTCAAAGTGAAATCTGAAACACTGAAACTGATAGAAGAAAACATGGGCAAGATATCCCACAAGATATAGGGGTGGAATGTGACTTTTTGAATAAGATCGAATTCACTCAGGAAATAAAGTTAGCATTTGACAACTGGGGCCTCAAACCTACTGTACGGTGAAGGAAACAATCTATTTAGAGAAGAAAAAGCACACAGAGTGGGAGATAATCTTTTCCTGCTATGCATTCAATAGAGGATTAATATCCAGAATATATAAAGAACTCGAAATACAAAGAATCAAGAAAACAAATGACTCAATTAAGTGTGTGTGTGTGTGTGTGTGTGTGTGTGTGTGTGTGTGTGTGTGCCAATGCTACTGATGTGGGGGGAAAGAAGCTCTCAAAATAAGAAATAAAAATGGCTAAAGTATTTGTTTTAATGTGTTCAACATCCTTAGCAACCAAGGAAACTCAAGTTTGGCTACTTTCCAGTCAGAATAGCTAAGATCGAGAAAACAACTGACAAATGAGGATGAGGATGTGAGCAAGGTGAATCCTCATTCACTGTGTATGGCACTAAACTGGTACCGCCACTGTGGAAATCAGTATGAATGCTCAGAAAGCTAAAAATAGATCCACTGTATGACCAAATTATGTCATCCTTTGGCCTATACTGAAAGGCTTCAACACCCCACAACAGAGATAGCTCAGCCACGTTCATTGCTGCTCTATTCACACTTTCAAGAAATGGCAGCAGCCTAGATAGCCTTCAGCTGATGAACAGATGGTGAAAATGTATACATACAATTGTATTTGCCTTAGCTATCCACATAGTCTTTTAGTAGAGTCACACTGTTAAATTTTCATTTAACTAGTGAATGATAATGCTGAATGTCCTTCAAGGACTTACACTCTGTAAGTGCTTTTAAAGTCTGGTCATAAAGTTTTGTTGGAGGCAGGATTTTTGTCAATGAAAGTGAACTCAGTGAGCATTGGTGTTCTAACTCTCATTTAGGCTTCCAGCCAAAAGAAAATTTACAGGCAGCAGAAAGTTTTTTTTTAAATGTGCATGATGAATTCTGCACACCTGAAACCCCCAAGGATTTGCAGAAGTGTTTTAAAGGTCGTGTATTACACAAAGCTCTATAACTAATGAGACCAAATTATAAAGTTGAGGAAGAAAGTTTTCTTCCTTCTCTGATGAAAGACAACAGGGATCTCCAGGGCTCTCCTAACCAGAACCATACAAACCTCCAGAGCAGGGGAGCCTCAGCCTTTGATAATAATCACACAGCATCTCACAGTGGCAGAAAGCAAGGCTCTACCCACCGTTATTTAGTGGGTGGTGAGGGAGCATAGCATACTTAATCACTTAACCCTCATATCACACAACCCTAGAGCCACAGAAAGAGTAAAGCTGCACAAACTCAGAAAACTCCATCCTTGCCAACTGCAGAAATTCAAATAAAAAAAAAAAACCATACAGCAACTTTCTTAGGGTCACCAAACAACCAGCAATAGAAGAATCCAGACCCTTAGAGCACTGATGTTCATAACTCGGTTTTTGAATGAAGAACAAAGTGTGCTTCTACAAAAACCATGAAGAATATCTTTCAGAATTTACCAGTGGCAGTGACTTGCTTTGTAACCTAATCAAGCAACAAGGTAGGACACTACTCACATCCTGTGACTCTCTTTTATTAACAATGAATTGTTATCACTCACTCATTATTCCTCTTTGAAGTTGGAAAAATACATGATTATTTTGTCTAAAGACTGGTAACACCAATTAAAATGGGCACAAGTTGGATAACTTCAGAGAGAAGTGAAGATGAGGTAGGATCCAGTGGCCACATCCTAATTCAGACTATGGCTAAGGTAGAGCAAAAATCTGGAAGCCGTACTGTGGTATTGATGATTTACCCAGAAAAAGTTTAGCACACAGATAGGTAATGACCAGATAAGGAAAGATCCCTTTGTGGAATGTATATTGCTCATTCTTTACATTGCAGAATATTTCAAAATGCTTCTTTACTTTTCACTTATTTTTCTTTCTTACTTTTAAGATTTTTTTATTTTTATTTTATTTATATGGGGTGTGTGTGTGTGTGTGTGTGTGTGTGTGTGTGTGTGTTCATGCCATGGACATATGGCTTGCACTAAGGAAGCCAGAAGAAGACATCAGATCCCCTGAAGCAAGAGTTACAGGCACTTGTGAGCTGGGTGATTTGCATGATAGGAACAGAACTATGGTCCTGTGGAATAGCAGCAAATGCTCATAAGCACTGAAAGAAAGAAAGAAAGAAAGAAAGAAAGAAAGAAAGAAAGAAAGAAAGAAAGAAAGAAAGAAAGAAAGAAAGAAAGAAAGAAAAGAAAGACAGGAAGAAAGAAAGACAGAAAGAAAGAAAGACAGACAGAAAGAAAGAAAGAAAGAAAGAAAGAAAGAAAGAAAGAAAGAAAGAAAGAAAGAAAGAAAGAAAGAAAGAAAGAAAGAAAGAAAAAAAAGAAAGACAGGATTTCACAATGCAGTGCTTTCTAGCCATTCTTTCCTGGAATTCACTGTAGCCCAGGCTGGCATTGAACTCATGTAACCCTCCTGCATTGGTTTCCTGACTTCTATGATTACAGGAACATACTACAATGCCTGGCTTTTCATCTCAAAATTCTTCTAAAATTAATGATGGTTTTGCAAACAACATCCATCCCCTGATTGTGCTGGAAGGGGATCGTGCATGTGGAATGAAATATATCATTTACTTATACATAGTATGTTATAGAGAAATTGCAGGGTTTGTTCTAAATACACAAGAAACTAAATCAGCTTGTTTTGGTAATGTGTTCTATTATATCTTTGATACAAGAATTTAACCCTTTTGGCTTCAAATATTTAGAATTGACTTACTTATAGACTTGCTATAAAGGGAAAGCTTTGGTGTGTAAGATGTTCTGATGGGAGAAATGAGTTTCCTCGTATTAGGGAAAACAGAAGGGCCCTAATAAAGCTTAATTTTCCTTGGAGGAGTGGGGGTGAAAGTCCAGAATATTACAGAAAACTAATTATTGCAGAATGGAACAATCACCCCCAAGCAAATTTTGAAATCAGGAAGAATCACAGTAAATTCGACATTAATTAAAATATGTTTACATTATTTTTCTGTGCCTCTTCTGACAATGCCAAGCTTAATCTAGACTGAACTAGATCTAAGCAGTGTGTAAACTCTAGTGTTCTACATGTTCAAAACTCACAGTACTGAAAAAGCAAGGCAGACACCGTTTCTAGATTAACCACTTTCTGATTCTTAACTTATTCATAAAACACTTACTAAGAATTCTTGTCTTCTTAAAGTGTCACCTCAAGAAATACAGAAATGATGATCATGGTTCCATTCTTGAAAGGAAAACACGGGGGAGTGGAAAGAATGGGGAGTTGGAATCAAAACAGTGTGATTCCAGTTACAAATATGCCACTTCCTAGATATAATTATTTCCAAAGTGAGATAATCTCAGCTGTCCCACACAGATCGCAGCTGTCACACGCACTTCATATTTATGCAGTAAAGTGAAAAATCAATAATCATTTGAAAGAATTTGGGGAAATGCAGACTCCATAAATGCTAGTTATCAAGTATGTTGACATGTGAGACAGGAAAAATATCTCTGCCTAATAGGAAACTGAATGTTTTAATTATATAGACAGTCATCATGTTGTGGAAGTTGGAAGATGAGAGTAAATAGATGGAGAGTTACTGAAGAATCCACACAGTGTTTCACATTTATCTTTGGGCGATGAGCTTGCTGTTAAGAAAATGGACATAATCTCAGTTGCCTCCTGTTTCAAGCTTACATATAGAGTCTTTATCAATTAGTGTTACACCTCTAGCTAATTACTATGAATCCTAACAATGCTGGGGTGCCCTAATGTCCACCCTTCTCTCCCCTCAAAGTGTCAAAAGGGAGGTGTGTTTTGTTTTGTTTTAATTTCTTTTGATGTTTTAGTGCCTGGTTGCCAACCTCAAGAATGAATGATGATTTCAGGTTTCTCCAACAATTTTGTCATTATCCAAGCTTAGTCCTCAAATGATCAGGAAATCATTTCACTATTTCCTTAACAGACATAGTATTATATGTTCCATAGGAATGGCTGTGTTAGACTACTTCTGTCTTTTTCAGTGTTTGGGTTGGTTTTTTGTTGACTTGACACAAACCTACATGTATCTGGGAAGAGAAAATCTTAATTGAGAAAAATACCTCCATAGAAGGCATTACCACTGGCCTGTGGGTAAACCTACCAGATATTTTCTTGGTTAATGATTGATGTGGGAAGACTCACCTCACTGGGTGTGGTGGCATCATTTGGCATCTTGTGGATGCAGTAAGAAAGCAGGGTGATCAAGCCATAGGAAACAAGCCTGTAAGCTGCATTCCTCCTTGGTCTCTTCTTCAGTGCCTGCCTTGAATTCCTTCCCTGCATTTCCTCCGTGACACACTGTGAGCTGTAAGATGAGAAAAACCTTTCCTTTCATGTTGCTTTTAGGTCATGGTTATTGAAGCAAGGAAAATCTAAGAAAGTCTTAGGCATGTTTTCATTTACTTTGTTTGGTTTTGTTTACATGTACATGTGTGTGGCATGTTGTGTGTTGTATGTGTACATGTTTATGGTGTGGTAGGTGGTGTTTGTATAATGTTCTGTGTTGTATGTGTATACATGTGTAGTATGTTGTGTGTTGTATTGTACATGTGTGGTATGCTCTGTATTGTATGTATGTATGTGTGCATGTATGCATGTGTGTGTGTGGTATGTTGTGTGTTACATGTATACACATATGTGGTATGGTGTATGCTGCATGTGTACACATATGTGGTATGTTGTGTGTTGTATTGTGTGACTGTGTGGTATGTTGACATATCTGTGAGCACATGTGTGTGCATCCATGTGGAGGTCTGAAGCTGACACTGAATGTCTTCGTCCATTGCTCTATGTTTATTGAAAAGGGGTATCTGTTGAACCAAGAGCTTGCCAATTCTAAATGGTCTCACTAGACTGGTGTACTCATGACCCCTGTCTCTAGCTTCTGAGTACTGGGATAACAGACAGGCAGCAATGCCTGCCCTACCTGTATGTGAGTGCTGGAATCTGAATGCAAGTCTTCATACCTGGGAAGCAAATGCTTTATCCATTGAGCTATCCCCCTGGGCCCCAGACTCACTCAGCGCCGTTCAGTGTTGAGAGTCTTATCCAAAAGTGGATCCATTAAAGTACCTGAGTTTCTTTCTTCAGATCATCAGTTGAAGTATCTCATCATTATTACATTACTAGCCAATGAAATCTCTTTTGAGGTAAATTACTTTCCTTTTAAGAAAGACCAATATTTTCATTTATGTCCCCCAAACATTTTTCTTTACTTTTATTAATGTTTATTGTTAGAGAATTTCCATACATATATGCAATGTTTTGGTCAAATCCCCTCTCACCCTATCACTACTTTTCCTTCCTAACAGCTATCAATTCCTGCTAGCTTCTCAGCTAAAGGAGGGACTTCATGAGTGCCTTCCCTGTCCATGCTGGGATTTTTGGTTGGGGTGATCTTGCCAACCTTGTACTTGAGCTCACAGCCACTATGAGGTCATGTCTAGTAAATACTTTTTTCTTTTTTGCTGCGCACATCTACAACCTCCAACTCTTACAGTCTTATAACTTATCAGAATTTTCCCAGGGGCCTGCCCTGAGAAGATTCCTCCCAGAGTCCTGGGGAAGATGCTATGACTGCAGATGGGGTATTCTGAGGGAAAAGAATCTAAGTACACCAGCCTCTTTTGTCCATTCACTTTATTTCTTTATGATAAAATTCTATCTACACAGCTTCAGTTCCATTCTGACACTCAGTTCCTCTATGTCCCTTCTTTTCCTGTCCTCTCATAGCCCTAACTAAGCCCTTATGCTTTCGATCTTTTCTTCATTTTCAGTTTTTCTGTCCATGCTCATTTCTTCTTTTCCTACTCTCCTCACTTGACCCAATCCTTACTGTCTGCAAAAGCTTTGCCTTGTCCCTTCCTCTCCAGCCATGAGACTCTGCCTGGACCAGGAAAACCAAAAACCTGCCCTGGCCTTCACTCACACCTGGTTATGCAAAAAAAAAAAAAAAAAAAAAAAAACAAAAACAAAAAAAAACAACCAAAACCCTTTTTGTCCTTAGTCAATAACTCTAGAATACCACTAGGCCTGGAGGAAAGGGATCAGCTGGGCTTTATTTGTGCAAGAAACAAAGCTATGTATCTATAATCCACCTGTCTCCTATGGTTAGGAGACAGAAATTGTCTATGTAGAGGAGTTATCTAGTTCAGATCAGCAGTAGGTCTGAGAAGCTTATACTGTTTACCATTATGTCCTAGGAGTTATGGGCACACAAGAAATTGATAATATGAAAAGGCTGATATATGAAAAGCCAAATAACATCAAATATTCCCTGATATTTGACTTCCCTCTAGAAGAATTCCTTGACCCTTATAGGTATAGCTTTATCATATATAGCTGAATCTCTAATTCATATACTTGTAGCCCACAGAAATACCCCACACTTCTTTAATGATCCCTGAACCCTCTGGGTAGGAGTCCCAATTAGAGCTGGGCATGCCACAGAATCTAATTCTCTGCATATTGACTAGTCTTTGTATTAACCACAATCTGTGACAAAAATTTTCTCCTCTGAGGGTCGAGGGATGCACTAGCCTATGGGTATAAAGCCAAGAACTTAGGGAATAGTCAATTACTATGCCCACATATCAGAATAGTAGCATTAAATTCTCCCTTATTGCCTATAACATGTCCTGTCAATGGCTTGGGGCCCAGTTAATAGTACCAGGCATAAGGATCATTTTGTGAAGGAGGATTTAAATTCAATTAGAAAGTAATTGGTTTCTCCCACAACCTAGATGCACTTTTACAACAGTGGATATATCTTCAAGACCAGCCATTACTGTTTTTTCAAGGATTGATGGCTTTCCTTGCCGACTGTGTAGATAGAAATTTCTAGCACTACAAGACCTAGTCAACATAAATAAATGTTCCAGTTCTAGCATTATCAGACTTAGTCACCATGAATGAATCCATATCACCTTGATTTCCCCAAATCATATGACTTAATTATGTGATGTCTATAACAATAGTGTCTTACCATAAATTCTGAATGTTCACCAAGAGCAATGGCAACAGCCTTTATTGTTCTAGTGGTCTATTGAACCCCAGGAACCAACAGCTCAAGAGAGGTCACTCATACATAGCATTAGGATTTTTAATTGATAGCCAACCTCTCTAAGGCCAGAATAAGTAAACTTTAATGGTAACATAGTAAGTCACAATTAAGATATTGTTGAAGACATAAATGAATGCATAATTAGGAAATCACATCATCTACATACATGGCTGAGTTTTGCTAAACTGAATGGAAAACTGATTGATGTTGTAAGTCTGATGATTTCTCTTATTCACACCATGCATTTCATTTGACAATATGAAAAACTAAGGATGACTGAAAGTTTATTTGTTTTTTCTTTCACATTTCAGGAACCCAAGCAATGGAAATCAACCAAACAATCCTGAAGGAATTCATTCTCATAGGCTTCTCTGCTTACCCACATGTACAGACCTTCCTCTTTGTGGTCTTCTTTTGCCTCTATATTCTCACTCTTGCAGGCAACCTGGCCATCATGGGCTTGACTTGGTTAGACAGATCTCTCCACACCCCTATGTACCTCTTCCTCAGTGCACTCTCCTTCTCTGAGACCTGCTATACCCTGACTATCATCCCCAAGATGCTGGTGGATCTCCTGGACAAGGACAGATGCATTTCAGTCACAGGCTGTGGCTTGCAGATGTGCTTCTTCCTGGGCCTTGGTGGAACAAACTGCATCATTCTCACCTTGATGGGGTATGACCGCTTCCTGGCCATCTGTAACCCCCTCAGATATCCTCTTCTTATGACCAATGTTGCATGTGGACAACTTGTGGCCTCTGCTTGGGCTGGAGGATTCTTCATTTCTCTAATAGAGACTGCACTGATATTCAGGGTGTCTTTCTGCACACCCAACCTCATCAGACACTTCTTCTGCCACATGAGGGCAGTTGTGAGACTGTCCTGCACAGACAGTGACCTCACAGAATTCACTGTAACTCTGATGTCAGTGTCAGGTTTGCTGGGTACATTCTTGCTCATCTTCTTGACTTATGTGTTCATCCTTTCTTCTGTCCTCAAGATCCCTTCAGCTGAGGGTAAGCAAAAGGCATTTTCCACCTGTGCCTCACACCTCACTGTGGTCATCATCCACTTTGGGTTTGCCTCTATTGTTTATCTGAAGCCAGAAGCCTCGGGAGGAGATGACACACTCATAGCAGTTCCTTATACCGTCATTACCCCTTTCCTCAGTCCCATCATATTCAGCCTCAGGAATAAGGATATGAAGAACGCTTTTAGAAAGGTCATGAGAAAGACAGTAGTATTGAAAAAATAATCTTATATTATTGTTAATATGTGATTCTTCATTAGTCCATGGAGCATTTGCTCTGTCATTTCTATAAAATGGCTTAGATGTAGGAGCAAGTAATGGGACTTTTGGATATTTTATAAGCTTGTTTAGGAAGCTATCCAGTCTCTTTACTACCCCTAGTCCTGCTGATCTGAGGATTCTGCCAATCAATTTCTGGGTCTCTTATGTCATTCACAAGTGAGAAAAGAAACAGAACAACATGAAAAGCTACAATATGACTACTGCATGGATAAATGTCTTTTTTATCTAATGATTAAGTCTTAGTTTTTTGGGTTTTTTTTCTGTCACAGATTGTAATGCACGGAGTTAGACTTTCCAGTAGAAAAGCTATTTCTGGTAGGAGATCTATGTTGTAAAATCCAACAACTGGCTATTTGTACAAACATTAATATGCATATGTACACACACATTCTCAAACACACAAACCCACTTGTTGAGCAGTCACACCACACTAATGACAGATTGATTAATAAATACTTTAATAGTGCCCTATTTGTAACTATGACATCACATGACTTCTGAATAATAACTTCTACGTATAGGACAAATCTTATAACACATTTCATGTGAACAAATAAGATACCAATACCTGAGTGTTCTGTGATTTGTGAAATGTTTGAAATAAAAATGCATTATTTTATTCTCTGTTGCCAGGATATTCAAATGAAATTGCTGTGATAATGAGATATTTGATGCCCCCCAAAACATTTTTGACAATACCAACAAGGTTAACAATGTATAAAACTTTTAATACCAGGTAAATCTAGTCAGAAATAAAAAAGAAACACTGTACAAATTATGCAACAGAAGAATAGTGAGAGCTCTTACTAACAATTCAGGAACAAAAATATAGAAAATTCCTTGAAAGCTTTTATCAGTTTTTCAGTTAACTGACTGTGATGTGTATAAAAGATGTAAGTTCTGTATGAGGATATGGTACATATGTGATGTTTTAAAAAGACAAATGAAATAATGAATCATTGAGGTTACTATTTGCCATCATGACTGTCTTACTTTTCATGGACTCGTGTTTAGATCACATTTGCAGCCACGGCCTCTACTTTCCTCAATTTGTTGAAATTTTTAAATAGAATTAATGTTCTTTTAATTTGTCTCCACTCCTGAAACTATGTTTTTTCAATCCAAGGAAAAGATATGTCTTGAAATAAATAGTATTTACTCACTCATGGTGTGAGTAGATGATGTTATGTTTAAATCTAGAACTGAAACTGGAGGATTCTATTTTAAGTAAAATAATACACAAAAAAGCAAAAGTTATATATTTACTCTCATGTGTGGAAACTGAAAAATACTACCTGAACATGGGTCAGTGTTTACTAGAGCCTGGAAAAATTTAGTACAGAAAAAAAAATTTACATGCTATAATACTGAACTAAGATGCAAGATGTGTGCACTGGTGCATTGTGCTGCATGATAGCTGTGGGGCAACCAAGCACTTTCTGATTGGAGGCTTGCTGCAAAGGAGAGATTTCGTTGTTTGTAAATCTGGTTAAAACATTTTTTCAAGGCAGAAGTCCAAGGTCTTGGAAGGTGAAGGTATGTACTGTTGTTTGGCTAAATGCCCATACTGTCAAAGTGCCTTCTAAATATTTGTGTATGCCCATTGATAGAGATACTCTCATCCTTATTTAAAGAAGTTGCTTTTTGCAGTGAATAGTAGTTAATGTAGAGATTCATAACTGGTCAAACTACTGAAACTTGGACTCCAGCCAGAGAATCAGGTAGGCTCACTGAAGATCTTCACTTCTCCCTTAGCTCATACAAAACAATTCCCTAGTATTATCCCCAGCTCTTTAGCAGCCGATCTGCTATAGCCTCCCTTCCACTCCCCTGCTCCTTTCTCCAGCAGATCATACAGATTTTCTCCTCCAAACTTCCCTTGCCCTACACATTGCTTTATCCCATCCATTGACTCCAGCTGGTATTCCCTGGAACTCACAGGCCATTCTGGCCAGTGAAGCAGGTAAGCTACCTGTAAATATTCCTCCATCCTTCCAAGCCCAATCCCTAGTTTCATTCCCAGCTCTTTAGTAGACCGTCTGTTTTGGCCTCTCCTCACTCTCTGCCCCCATTTCCAGGGGACTAAGCATATACTAGTATAACAACTATGATTTCTTTGCTCTTCTGGATGCCCTCAGCCCTCTCTCAGCCTATGCTCATCCCTAGTGTCAGTTCCCAACACCTAGAAAGACATTTTACTTGGAGCCACTAGTGGCCATTTTTATCAGGATCCCAGAAGAATTGTCTACCAGGCAACACACAACCACCACATTCTCCTAAATACTAGAAAGGGCTCCAGAAACCAAGGGACAAGAAATCCATCCAAAAAGATAAGGGCAGATATCAGCACACAGAATTATACTCTTCTAAAACTCGGATGCCTAGATGCCAGCATTAAAACACAGCACAGAAAAGATGTCTCCACTAGAGTCCAGCAACTCTACCACAAGCCTTGAGTATTTCAACATAGCTGACACACAAGACAAAGACCTTAAAATAGCCTTCATGGGTATAATAGAGGTCCTTGTAGAGGAAATAAAAAACATCACTTAAAGCAACCAGATCAAAGGGGTCCTGTGGGAATTCTCAAACAACCCAAGTTGTTGCTAAGACTACAGATCACTCTTTACAAACTGCCAGCAATACCCCTTTGCTAAAGACAATACCTACACAACTCATCGAACATGGAGATGTCAAGCAGGTGCCTACACAGAGCCTTCACTCCTGTGTGTCTTTGGTATTAAGAAAGTATTATGCATGCTACCAAAGGAGAAACATAAACACGAATCCAGCCACAAACACTTTGATCTACAGTGATGTAGCACCTGCAAGACATGATAGTGTGGTGGTGGTACAAAGTTTGTGGGAGTAACCAAGCAATATCTGATTTTTCTGAAGGCCTACTCTATGAAATGGAACCCGTACCTAACACTGCTTGAGTGACCATGAACCTGAGACCCAGGGTAAAACCAAATACTACTGTTGTAAAAAAGAAATATAAAAAGTAACAATAAAATGACTCCTAACGAGATTCTACTATATTCACAGATCTGTGCCTTGCTTGGCCATCATCAGAGAAGCTTCTTCCTGCAACAGATGGGAACAAATACAGAGACCTACAGCCAGACAATATGCAGAGAATGAGACATCTTGGAACACTCAGCTCTAAATGGGATGTCTTTATCCCCTCCCCTCAGGGTTCAGGGAACCCTGCTGAAGAGGAGGCAGAACAGATGTAAAATCAAGAGAGGATGGAGGACATCAAGTAAACAAAAATCAACATGATCAAGACTTACATAAACTTAGAGATTGGGAAAGCATGCAGAGTTAACTGCACGGATCTATACCAGGTCCTTGGCATGCATATTATGGCTTCCACTTAGTATTTTTATGGGATTCCTGAATGTGAATGTGTGGTGATATTGTGTTCCCCAAAATATTGTGCACCCTAATAAACTTATTGGGGTCAGAGAACAGAACAGCCACTAGATATAGAGGCCAGAAAATGGTGGCACACACGCCTTTAATCCTATGACTTGGGAGGCAGAGACCCATCCAGATCTCTGTGAGTTCAAAGTCACACTGGAAACAACTAGGCGTGGTAACAAGAGCCTTTAATCCCAGGAAGTGATGACAAGAAGCAGAAAGGTAAATAAGGCATGAAAACCAGAACTAGGGTTGGTTAAGCTTTCAGGCTTTTGAGCAGCAGTTCAGCTGAGATTTTTTCTGGATGAGGACTCAGAGGCTTCCAGTCTGAGGAAACAGGATCAGCTGAGGAATTGCGAGGTGAGGAAGCTGTGGCTTGTTCTGTTTCTCTGATCTTCCAGCTTTAACCCAATACCTGGCGCCGGGTTTGTTTTTATTAATAAGACTCTTTAAGATTCATGCTACAGTTTCTTGTGCCTTCTCTTGGGCTATATTCCTTCTGTTGACTTGTTTTGTCCAGTTGTGATGCGTTAGTTTTGTTTTATCTTACTATATTTTAATTTTATACACCTTAGAAGCCTTTTTTATTTTCTAATGGGAGACAGAAATGGAGTGGATCTGGATGAGAAGGAAGGTGGGGAGGAGTTGGGAGGAGTAGAGGGAGGAGAAACCATTTAATCAGAATATTTTATGTGAGAAAAAAATCTATTTTCAATAAAAGGAAAAAAACTACTGAAACTATGACACTATTTATCTAAGTTTAGATGGGTTATCTATAACAACCTCTTGATTCAAGGCTCAAAGTACATTGCAGAAGAGGAAGCAGAACAAATCAAGAGATAGGGTGGGAAGAAGTGTTGTGAAATGCTGTCTTCTGGACAAGGATATTCCACATATAAACTTGTAGCAGCTTGGGTTTACCAGCGCAAGATCAGAAGGCCTGCACAAGACCAAGCCCATCAAAATTCCAACACAGGGTCTTACCTCTAACTAAGAAGTTATTGTCAGCTGATGGCTGCTGAGAGAGGAAGAGTCACATTCCTTTGGGAGTGTCACCACTGGTAGCTTGCTCAGGTCCCAGTGGACAGCCCCACACCCATGCATATATGAGCAACTTTTGAAGCCCTTTGAAGAGACAGAAGCGGACATTGGATTTTGATCCAGGTCCTCCTGAAGCTACTTTGTGTTTCTATCTGTCTCCTCTCCACTATCTTTCTATGTAAAAGTTTCTTATCCCTCTCTCCTCCTCATAGGAACTCTTTAAAAGGTGGGAGCTGGCCTCCCACAATGTGGAGGGTCTTGAAGAGGTGGAACTAGTGAAAGTTAATTTAGTCATGGAGGCTCTACTCCCATAAATGGATGGATACTTTATTTCACCAGAGTCATATCCTACTGGAATGCAATAGTTCCATAAGCATAAGTTGCTATATCAATAGCATTATTAGCCTCTCTCTAGTTTCCTATTTCCTGTCTTTCCTTGTGATTTCTCCCTCTCCCTCTCTCTCCTCCCCCCTCTCCCTCCTCTCTCTTTTCTCTTTTCACATATTTTCCTTCCATAGTGCTCCCCACCTTGTAATGTAGCCACAAGTCCCTCACTTGGGGCAAAATAGATGGACCCTTCAATGTTGTTGTTATAGCCTCCAAACTGTGATGCAAATAACCCTCTTTTCTTTATATAGTGACCATCACCTTCCTAAAGTCCAGGCAGCGTGGCTAATGGTGATCAGCTGACTACTGCAGTCAGGTAAAAAGAAATAAAAGTCTGTCTTGCATAAGCTATTGACTATTGTCTTGTCATTTCAGATTGTAGATACGTTGTGTTGTAAATATTTTTTTCTGGCCTCCTGTGGTACGAGGAACACATGTAGTATGTAAACATGTACATACCCATACACATCAAATAAAATAAAAAATAAATGTTAAAAAAATAAAATAAAGGTAACTTAAATTTAAAAAGAAAGTTTTAAAGGAAAAAGCAGTAAAATAACACATATAGCAATAAATACCTTAAAATACAAATCAGAAACAATCAAGACTAATGGCTGTATATTGCTTACATTGTGTCAAGAATTATAAATAATCTTAGATGATTCTAATCATACAGGAAAGTGAGGAAAGATCTATGGCCGATCACTACACCATTTATTACATATGGGACTAGGTATGTATACACAGATATCTGTAGAAATCGTGGACTGAATCCCACAGTGGGAATCGTACAGTGGCATCATAAATGTCCAATTAAATGGATTTGTGTATTTTTGCACCTCCAGGAAGAAGCTTATAGTTCTACTTGTTCCATTACTGAAAGCACTTGGTCCCATTTGCGCACACACACACCTCTTGAAACATTAGTCTCTTAACATCCAGAGTACTAGACTCTTGTCTTTTCCTGAGTCTTGTGATTCCTCTCTTGGATAACTCCTGATCTTTTAATCACCCTTTTGTCAGCCAAAACAGCATTTTCAAAGACTTCTTGTTCATCCCTTTTCCAGTTCTTTATCTTATTTTCTTTGTCCTCTTCATCTCCCCACCCTTCTCTGTCACTAACTCTATTCCTCTGTTAATAATATCAGATATGATCCCTTGCATTTATTAAATCTAAGACCCAAGTCAACATTCCAAAGCAATGACAGTGTGTATCTACTTCTTCCTTGCACTCATATGTCAGTACTGATTTTCTCTTGTGCTTTACCTGTGTCTTTCTGAGAGTTATGATCATCTTTTCACATTTCTCAAGCTGTGGGTCATGACACTTTCGAGGGTCAAATAATCCTTTCACAGGGATCATCTAAGATCATTAGAAAGCACAGGTATTTACATTACAATTCATAACAGTAGCAAAACTACATTTAAGAAGTAGCAATAAAAATAATTCTATGGTTAAGGGTCACCACAAGATGAGAAACTGTATTAAAGGGTCACAGCATTGGGAAGGTTGAGAATCACTGGACTAAAGCCTCAGACACAATTCTAAAGCTTTGGTTCCTTATAGTCTCAACTAATCTGTCAAAAAGAATGTAGTTGTGTATCACTTAGCAAGGGCCACATATTCTGATAAACATTCCAATAGGCAATTTTAAGTATTTGTACAGGCCTAGACAGTATATATTAATCAAAAGACATTGTAAACATGAGCTATCTGAGGCTGCTGCAGATGTAATATGCATATTATTTATATAAATAAAGTCTTTATGCACAAGTATGAGAAAATTCTAAAGTAATAATGGTTGGGGTGTAGCTTGGTGATATAATACAAGCTTAACATATCTTGGATCCTGAGTTCAATCTCCAGCACTGAAATAAAATTGACAAAAAGTACAATATAAAAACCACACAAACTCCACTGGCATAGTTGTTTATTACCATTACTAGCTTTAAAAATATATAAAGGAAATAGACCCTAGAGTTATGCTGAAGTAAATAACCTAGTAGTCATTTATTGTCATTATGAAGTATGCAATACACACAATTTATGTACTAGCATTTTATGAAACTAGCTTTGCAGTAAGATCATTTATACCAGATCATAATAAACTCCTGAATAATACTGCTTTACTTCACTTGATGGTAAGAATTTGTCAGCTTCCTTGTCACCAATGGGACCAATGCCCCTTTATACCACATATGATTGTGTTGGCATCTCTATTGTTCTGTAGTCATAGGAAGATTTCATTACTGCAGAGAACAGAGATAACTTGGGTTTATTGCAACTCATTCTTCCCTTAACATGGCATGAGAGATAAACAATTTGTACTTTTAGCATGAATTTCAAGAGATAATTTGCTTCATCTGTGACATCTTCAGCAGACCAAAAAACCAAGAAGCCACCCACCCAAGAAACCAGTCAGGAAATCCAGATTTGTGGTAGAAAGAATTCATCACATTTTTAAACTGCCTCGGCCCTGAATCCAGCATCAGCAGTCTGCAATTACTCCTCTGCCTCCCTGACCCGTTATTCTGAGGCCCACATTATCTGACTTCCTAGCACAGTTCTATCTAGAAACATGTCTGGGATAAATAGAAATCTAGAAGGGACATTTCCCTCATGAAGCTTGTAATTATGAAAGGAAAAAAAAGCATGCATCTTCATCTAATAGGCAGAAATAAATGGTAAGATGAAAAGACAGACTAGTTTGACAAATAACCATCTCTTTAAAACCCAAATAGATTTGTGAGATTTCATTCATCCCCAGTTCTCTGACTTATTTATTTCATTTCCTCAATGGAATTTTAGTCTTGAGTTTTCCTATTTATTTGCCTCTCCAGCCTCTCTGAAATCAGAATTTGAGAAGCAATACATTTGAAGGTTGCACCCTAATTCACTGCAGTTCTGTGTTCTGTTAGGCCTTACATTGTCACAGGTTCCCTAGGAAAAAGTTCTCCCTGAGGTGTGAGACTTGGACAGTCTTGTTGGAGAAGCATGGGTCACCATGACAATATGTCTTAAGGGGCCATGTCCCTGATGAGGGACAGTTCTGCAGATAAGAGGTGGCTACTGTCACCCCTGTTGGCTTTGGGGCCCGAACTGCTCCAGCCCTGTCCTGTTCTGCCACAGATAACTCTAATTCCATCACGAATTGTCAGGTCTACTGAAGGGGACCTGTAATAGACCATGTCTGCCCAGAAGCAACTGGGAAACAGACCTAACAAATATGCAAAGATGGGAAGAAAGTGACTGTGGAGTGGAAAGCTAAAGGACCAGGTGAGCATCTCAAAGAAAATGTGTCATTTTTCAGGCCCTTCATCATTGCTTACAGTTCTCAAATTATTCATAAAGTTGCAAAGCTCTTTATTTTCCCTGGGTGTCCAGGCTACTTAAATTCTGGTAAATTTTAATCATTCAGTATCTCATAGTGAATGCCCTGCTATGATTCCTTAGACCTATGTTTTTATGATTATGGAAATGGTAAACAATAAATGCTTTTTAAAATTTCACTAGTGTAAGTGTATTCTCAGGTATAGAAATGTTTTCATTTATTTTCTTTATAACTGAATGTAATGATGATATATTATGGAATATGAGGTGATACTTTAGCCCAGACTTACAGTGTATAATGATTGATTAAAGAGGGATAATTACCATTTCCTTATCATTTCTTTGTGTTTAGAGACAGAACCCCTTTCTATAGTTTTTCATTAAATAAGTAATAAGTTGTTGTAAACTACAGTCAGCCCACTGTTCTGTACTGTCCTGTAGAACATTATATCCTAGTGATCCTATCAAACCATGTTAGGTACTCACCCAAACTCTCTCCATCCCCTTTTTCTCTATACTTTCTCATCTCTAGCAAACACTATTTCATTCTCTTCTACTTTGGGATCAACATTTTTAGCTTCCACATACGAAGGAGCACATACAGTGTCTTTCTGTGCCAACTAATTTCTTCCATTTTACTGAAATGGTAGTTTCTCTTTTTTACATAGTTTAATAATATCCCATTTTCTGTATATATAACCATATTTTCTAAACCAATTATCTCTTTGTGTGTGTGTGTGTGTGTGTGTGTGTGTGTGTGTGTGTGTGTGTGTGTGATGTGTGTGTGACTATTGGGTGTATGTGTGTCAAAGGAAACCTCCACTCTGGTGTTGTTCCTCATGATCTGCCTTTCTTGAGACAGTTTCTTGATGGCTCATTGCTGCAAACACCAAACTGGCTCACCCATGAGCTTCTAAGGTGTCCCTTGTCTATGTCTGAAGACACACCACCGAGATTTCAGAAGCATGGTGCTCTCCCAGCTCTACATGGATCCTAGAAATTTGAACTCGGGTCCTTCTACAGAAAGATGGTGCTCTCCTAGCTTTACATGAATCCTAGAGATTTGAACTTATGTCTTTCTACTTACACCACAAACACTTTCCTCAGTGAGCCACCGCCCGAGGCCCCATGGTCCTGTCTTGAAGAACACAAGTACTGATTACACATTACAAATATTATGAATAATTCTGCAGGAAACAAAAGTATGCAAGTATATCTTTCTAATGCTGATTTTATTTTCTTTTGAATATCCCCACATAAGTCGGATAGCTGAATGTATGATAAATCTCGTTTTATTGCTATAAGGACCTCCATACTGTCTGCCACAGTAGCTACACTATTTTTCATTTGCAACAACCACAATAAGATTCATTTCCTCCACGTCATTGACAACATTTGCTCTTTTTTTTTTCTGTTCCAATAATAGCCATTCTAACTGTAATCACATGATATCTTACTATAGTTCCATGTGCATTTCATATAGCTATGTTTAAGTAAGAATGTAGCAAAACTCTGGAGGTCTGTAAAGATATTAGACAGGGAAGAAAATTTAAGGAAAAGCTTAAAAAGGTCAGAGCAGTGGTGAGAGGTAGGAACTGACCATGTTATGCTTAGGGGAAAGTGTTCCTGGGCCTCAAGCCATGCCTACTATGTCTATATCTGAACAGAAGAAATTAAATGTGATTTTTAAATACATATTAATAAACTCTGCCGTTCATCAGTTGTCAAAACTTACCTTTTTTGTCTCATTTCCCCGGATGATCTACAAGGTAGAAGTGAAGTTTGCTCCCACAGAAAGACTTTTTTGTGTTTATACTAGACCCACAGTATCCCAGATGTATACTATATTTAAAAGAAAATATTCATATTTCTATATTAGCTGTAAATAGAGATTAAGGCCCTTCAGTCCATTGTGCTGTTGTGAGTATTGCCAGCACTCAACAAGCATGCAGAGCCTGCCACAGGCTACTGTGTTCCACTGATACGTCTTGCTTACATGTGAGTGACTTCAGTGGTCCTCAGTTATGGACCCACTACATCATTTGCTAGAGTGTTGATGTTCACTTTGTGTTCATCAGAAGAACTGAAGGAAAATTGAAAATCGAGTAATCTTAGATTTCTCTGGAAAGAGTGTTTCTGTGTGGAGAGCTCTGGTCATGTCTGCAGATGAAGGCCCTAATACTTCCTGTGTAGCAGCATCCTCAGAGGTCCTGAAATGGCTTGTTAAAATTTCACATATGTGGCATACAGGAGGCTGGGTCTGGATAGGAATTCAGGTATGTTTGCTGATGTAAATATCCAAATTGGATCAAGAGATATTTTTGTGTTTTCAGGTCCATATTACCTATGGAATCACAAAGCTATTATAAAATAATAAATTGTTTCACTCTGTGGGCAAATTATCTTCAAAAGGGAAATGTATTGAGAGGGTTATTCAAGACACACACACACACACACACACACACACACTCACACACACACTCACACACACATACACCACTGTCAATTTCTATTTAGAATGTTAGTCACCAAATGAGAAGAGTGTATTTCAAGATATTGTCATCATGTCAGTTAAAATGTCGGGCTCTTCTGTCCTATCATGTCCTGATAGCAGGGTGCAGCTCTGATATCATGGAAGTTTTTGAAGTGCAAGCAGGAAGACATAAAAGGTTCCCAGAAGTGAGAGCAAACAGATTTAAAAAAAAAAAAAAAAAAGCACAGCTAAACATGAGGTCAGCACCCATGGAGCCCAGACAGACTGAAGCAAACTAAATCCTGTACTTAAGAGTCTACATCAGACAGCCTCTTCACAAAGCAGATAATAGAAAAGAGAGAAAAATATACTGAGCTCACATCACGAGTCAAACTTGCCTTGGCTGGGGGAAGTCCTTGGCCACTCTGAATAGCAAACAGAATTCTGTTGTCAGCCTCAGGAGAGGATGATGAGGGAGCTGAGCCAGAGGTGCCTTTGAGCTTGAAGCACTCTATGTGTTGGCTTGTCTTGAAGTCATGGTGGGCTTCAGGGGGAAATGATGTCAACCAATCTGAAGTGAAGGAGAGAATGGGTTTCCTGTGTTCCTTCCCACTCTCATTTCATTTCTGACGTTTTTGTTCCCCTGTATTTTAAGAATGGCCCTGGACAAGTTGAAACTTTAACCAGGTTTCATACAGTGCTGCAAGCAAGAATTACATTTTGTGTTTGTTTTAGTTTTTTTTAAGTTTATGAAACATGTATCTGAATGAAGCTATGTAAGATGATTATATGTACATACATACAAACAGGACTGAAATCTAGTCCACTGATGTTTGGTGGGAGCTTATTGCATCTCAGACACTGCTGCGTACAGTGTCTAACTGTGCACAGGGAACAGTGTACAGTGTTTCACTGGGAACAGGGCAATGATAGCACGTTTCTCGGCAAACCTCTCATTGCTCAGGCTTCTTCAGCATCTGAACTTAGCCACCTTGCTCTGGAGAGCCTGCAAGCCTGTCCTAACTCTCAGAAAAGCATCTAGTCCATTATTTCACTGATTTCCAAATTGAGGTTAATGGCCACTTGGGGGTCCAATTTTTCCCCAAGATCAAAGTAGGAAATAGTACCAAAGGAATTGTTTCTCCTCATCATCCAACTTCCTCATGAGCACTTCCTAAAATCAACCTGCTGGAGAAAGAGCTGTTTTTCTTTTCAACTTTCCTGTTCAAAATCAATCTCTTCTTCTTGATTAGGAGAGGCAATAACTGAGAATTATGATCTGAAAGTACCCCAGAGTGTAAATTAGCGTCAGGGCCAATCAGCACTGAAACAATAAAGGACAGATAAGGAGGCAGCAAATTCTTCTGTGAGATAACCAAGCTGTCAGCTAATAGATCAATACAAGTATTTTTGATGATCGATTACTGTGTAACTTCTGCATATAACTAATCAAAAGTCGAAACAATTGGTGTTGTTGCCATAGCAAAGCAACTTCCATTCTGAGAGCCATTGGTGTCACTTGGGGGAGCTAGTTTTTCTCAGTGTTTAGAGTACTGCAGTGAGATACAAGGATGCAACTGTCGCCAGAATCTTCCTCGTTTGGGATAATATGTAGTCATGGTTGCATATTCGAATCAAAATATGCAATCCACAATAATAGACGATGGCTTTTCAACAAAATTTTAATATTGTGTCTAATACAATTTTGCAAACTTTGAAATATATTTATGCTGTTTGGGTTAAATGTATACTAATTATGCAACACCTAGAGGAAAAATCTTTTATAAAGAACTTTTAATCCTAAAAGTTCAGAAACAAACAAAAAGCACATAGATAGATACAGAGTAATCCATAAAAGAATTGCAATTATAAAAATATAATACCCTCGACTGTGACTCCTGTGATATACTGGGTGTTAATATTACTATTTACATTCATTTACGTAATTTAAAACAGGTATTAATGGATATCATAATGTCGACATTTAGATGCTTTGAATAGATGAAGAGGTGGTATAGTGGTTTCGTTCAGATTGGTAATCCCAATGCAGTAGGATTAGGCTCCTTCAACTATTTAAGTGTCTGATTAAAATGGTTAACAACCTTGTATATCACATTTTTAAGTTTATTTGGGGAAGAAATGTGACACGCATAAATCCCACTGATAATGAAAATGTTTGTGTTGAGCATCTGATGCTAACTTAAGTCAGATTTGCAGCTTTCCCCAACAGCTCCTTGGAGATATCAGGTCACTGGCAGTGTTGCTAGGAGAGCAGGGAAGCACAGGAGAATGGTCAGCCCGAGCATGATGAACTTCTACCTTACAGGCTTGCCAGTTTCCTGTGGCCACTACCATTTTATTACATAGATTTGGTGGCTCAGAACAGTATTTACTTCTCAGAGTCCTTCACGTTAGAAGTCTGAAATCCACACTACTTTTCTAATGTCAAAGTACTAGGAGAGCTGTGATTCTTCTGGAAGCTCTGGGACATCTTTCCTTCTTCAGCTCTCCTAGCTTCTGGTAGCTGTTGACATTCCTTACTTTGTAGCCAAATCAGTACAGCCTTTTGAGACCAGCCACCTCTTCAAATCTGTGTTCCATCTTCACATTGTCTTCTCGTCTGTAGGTCAACCTCAGATTTCCTTCTTGTCTTCTTTTAAAGTCTCTTGTGATTGGATGTAAGGGCACCTAGTTAATTTAGAACAGTCTCTCCATCTAGCAGTTATTAATTTAAATTATTTATTCAATCACACTCTCAAAACCTTTGTAACAGTCACAGGTTCCAGGGATTAGTACAGGCAAAGCTTTTGTTGTAGCTTGCCAATAAATTGGCTTTAGCTGTATTCCAGCGGGCATGTTCGTGTGTGTGTGTGTGTGTGTGTGTGTGTGTGTGTGTGTGTGTGTGTTTGTATGTGCGCGCACACGTGCCTGCATATGAGTTCATGTGGATATAACACGCAGATTTGAAACTTTTTTATACAAAATCTATGTTGTCCAAGCTAGTCCTGAACTCTCGACTCCAATCTTCCTGCCTCAACCTCTGAGTAGCTGGGAGAAAAAGCATAAGCACTCTGTCTGGCATGGGCAGCCAGCCACACTAATTCTAGAAATGAAAAACAATGACTCTGGCACAAGCAATGACCTCATAAAGATTTATTTCAACTGAAGCTCTTTTCAGTGTGTTTCCTTGTCTGTGTACTGGGTTGTTTCTCCATTTGGAGTGACCACATTTCAAACTACTTCTTCTTGCTGTGCTGTCTTGAAATGCAGCTCCAGCAGTCACTGAGTTCCCACTACATCCCAGTCAATTTATCTTTGGTGACAAGCCTCAAGGACCCATCTTGGTATCCTCCTTTTATTATTTCATTCATTAAATATTAAGTAAAGATGCTCTGGGGCTTGGGGGTTTGTAGTTGTTCCTGAAGAAAGAGAGAGAAGAGCATATCATAGATTTTAAATATTGTTGCAAAGTAAGACTCCAAATACCAAAGCTCATTCTGAAGTCTCTCAGCTAGCATTCACTGAATATCTAATGTAGTTGGGGGTCATTGGTTACCAACTATCATCTTCAAGTCTGAGAACTTTTCCCTTGAAATTCAACAGTAAAGTGAAGGGGAGAATATATAATAAGAATTGGTAATACAGTGAATCATTGAACATTTACAGGTTTGTAGTCTGTTCGAGGATGTTCTGGCTTTTATGCACCTGTTTTGTAGTCTTGCTTATCCCTGTTACTTTTGCAGGCATCCGAGTGGACAGACACTATGAGAAATTTGAGTGCGGGCCATGTGGAGGAATTTGTCTTGGTGGGCTTTCCTACCTCTCCACCCTTCCAGCTACTCCTCTTTGTCTTCTTCTTTGCAATTTATCTGTTAACATTGCTGGAAAATATACTCATTGTTTCTACAGTCTGGCTCACCCCGAGCCTCCATCGCCCCATGTACTTCTTCCTTGGTCATCTCTCCTTCCTGGAACTGTGGTACATCAATGTTACTATTCCCAGACTCTTGGGAGCCTTTCTTACCCAGGACGGTAGAGTCTCTTACGTGGGTTGCATGACCCAGCTCTACTTCTTTATTGCCTTAGCCTGCACCGAATGTGTCCTGTTGGCAGTTATGGCCTATGACCGCTACCTGGCCATCTGTGAACCCCTGCGCTATCCTAGTCTCATGCCTCCCAGCCTGGCCACTCGCCTTGCAGCTGCTTCTTGGGGCAGCGGTTTCTTCAGTTCCATGATGAAGCTACTTTTCATTTCTCGACTATCCTACTGTGGACCCAATATCATCAACCACTTTTTCTGTGATATTTCCCCACTGCTCAATCTCACCTGCTCAGACAAGGAACAAGCAGAGTTAGTAGACTTCCTGCTAGCACTGGTGATGATTCTGCTCCCTCTAGTGGCTGTGGTTTCCTCATACGCTGCCATCATTGTAGCCATCCTGAAGATCCCTACCGCCCAGGGACGGCACAAAGCCTTCTCCACCTGCACCTCCCATCTGGCAGTGGTTGTCATCTACTATTCCTCCACTCTCTTCACCTACGCACGGCCCCGAGCCATGTACACCTTCAACTATAACAAGATCATCTCTGTGCTCTACACTGTCATTGTACCATTCCTCAACCCAGCCATCTACTGCTTAAGAAACAAGGAGGTGAAAGATGCCTTCAGGAAGACCATGCTGGGGAGGTGCCACCATACTAGGGATGTTACGGATTGATGTGTGACAGATACTGGCAGAGAGGAAACCAATTCTTACTAAGGATTTGACTAGCAGTCACAGAATGGCCTTATAGGGAAGATCAATGTCAATTAGTAAACACTTCAAAATTGCCAACAGTGACACACAGCAATGTAGAATAAAAAATCCTAATTTGAAAAAAAAACTGTCTGAGAACCTCCTAATGCATATGAAAATTAACAAATTATTGATTTTGTACATCCATTTCCAAACTAAGTTTGGATTATATACACGAGAGTTACCTTCGTTGGAAGGTTTCAAAGGGAGATTCTCTAATATCATGTTTTTTCATTTTGGGTTTTTTGTTTGTTTTGGTTTTTTGATTTTTCTCTTACTGGTTTTTGTTTGTCTATTTTGATTTTGATTTTGTTTTGTTTGGGAGTTTTTTGGAAGAAAGACAGAGAAAAAGAGCATGAAGTTGGATGGGCAGGGAAGTAGCAGTGATCTGGAGGAGGTTGAGAGGGGAAACCATGATCAAAATATATTATATGAAAATTTTTAAATCACATTTTTATTAAAAAGTAAAGATTCCTGAAAAGTATGTGAAGAGTCTGATCAAGTACATCTGAGTAATAACCTTGCCACGAGTAATTTTCAGACTTCCTAGGAATATTTATTTCACAACCAGTTTAAGATTCCCTGCTTTAATCCAGTTCATTATTTGATAAGTGCAAAAATCTGAAATAACAGGGTATTTAAAGGTCAATATTCTCAAATTCTGCTTCTATACAAACTGTGAAAGTATCTATTATATGAAGCTTAAAAATAAATCTTATGGACTCTTCTAGCCTTAATTTCTACAGATCTCAAACCCACTGAAAGTCAAGATGTACGGTGCAATGTTGGTATTCATTCAGTCACACATGCATCAAGATGACTAAATGTCCTTCTCACCTCTCCTTTAGGATCTCATGAGGATATGAAGTTGATTTGCTCAGTAGATATTGATTAAGTAGTAAGCAAAATGTGTTAGAAAACCTTTATGTAAGGCCATCTAGTTACCATATGGGCCACAATATTTATCAAACACTTGTAATTCCACCCCTAGGCAAAGGATGAAAACAGAAAACAACATAATACAAGAAAATATTTGAGATCCAGAGACTAGGTGAAGACATCTCTGTTCTTAATGGGATGCTTCAGCTTTACACCCTGAATTATAGATATTCTACCAAATTCTCTCAAGTTTTAGAAAGCTGAACTACTTATAGACAGTGTCACAACCATCTGCTTTCTAGATTTGTTTACTCAAACTTCTGCAAGTTGAACCAAATCAGTAACATGTGAAAGACTAAAATAAATATGAAATTGAACAAATCCCAATAAAACACAGATTGTCTGTATACATTTGCCTTTACATGTGTGTGTTCAGGTAGGGGTAGAGATGGTCATTCAACAAAGAAAACTACTTATGAGTTTTCTATTATCTAAAATAAAATCAGCAAAATAATAATAATAATTAATAATAATAATCTGACCTACATAAAATAGTAGAATTGGCTCTATTTTTATAAAATTTGAAAGTAACATTAAACTTTTCCCTACATGTGACTCAGTTTTTGTTGTAGTCCCTTTTTCTGTCATAGAGTTAGAGAAGGCGTAGAGTTTATGGTGAAGATTCTAGACCCTGGAAGTAACAATGCCTGTTTAATGCTGGAGTTACAATCTTAAGCAAAGAACTTTAATTCCCTGCACAAAGTTTCTCTCTTTCATAGTGAAAATAACACCAACCACCTCCTGTGTTTGGTGTGGAAACTCAATAAATGTGGTACGTCTAAGCAACGGATTGAAAATTCTTCTTCTCTGTGGATAGATTTCTCTATGAATACTAAGGATTAATTTCTTACCTGTGATGGCTTGAAACCTGGGAAATATTGCTAGACAACATTGTTTATGATGCAAAAATGTCCTCCAGACACAGAGATTTAAAAAAAGAAAAGAAAAAAATCCCAGCTTTGACTACTCTTGTCACTTTGTTTATTATTGCCACTGAGGTCTGGAAGCTCTGCATACACATGGATCTATTCCTTAGCAATGGAGGCTATTATGTAGTTGAGGGTCTCAAGACAAAAGCGGATTCTACACTCCTTTGTACAGATCTTATATTATCATAGCTAAGATTTTGAGTCGCAGTCTTGCCTGCTGGCTGCTTTCATTGCTCTTTCCCTGTAAGACAAACTCTTATTACTACTGTGCTGAGTGGTTTACTATCCTATATGTTTCTCCAAGTTCCTCAGATGCTAAGCACAGGGTTGTATGTGTATTGGGCTATGTTGCAGATACTAAGAAGATCTGGACTATAACAGAGTTGACAGTAAACACTCACTAGTTATTAAAGGTCCCTTATTACCATCATTTTATCATTATTAATACCAATCCATGCTTTCTAACAGATATTCCTGTCTTGTTAACTGTGTACTAAGCTCACTCAAAAATTAAAACGCTGAATTTCTCTAAGAAATTTGTGCAAAGAAAAGATCCAGGAACTCTTGTAACTATTTGTAAAGGTAACAAGATAATTAGAAAGTTTAGCATTTCCAATTATAGAAAATTAAATTATGCCAAGGTGTCATTGGGTTGAGTAAGTGAGGTTTTTCCTCTTTAGTTTTTCTATTATTGAAAACAGATTTTGTTTTATCCAATATATGGTGTTACTGTTTCCTCTAGCTCTACTCCTCCCAGTTCCTCCCCTCCTCCCCTCCCATCTGGATCCGCTCCCTTTCTGTCTCTCATTAGGGAATAAAGGGACATCTAAGGGATAATAATTAATAAGATAAAACAAAATCACACTAGAATAGGACAAAACAAACAGGGATTAGAAAACAGTACATCCTGCTACATCAAAAAAATACATCTTAACTTTGATAACAGACATCTCCTCTGGATAAAATCATGGAAAAATACATTCCAAGCAAATGGGCCTGAGAAGAAAGCCACTGTGGCTCTTTTAATATCTGACTAAACAGACTTCAAACCCAAACTAATCAGAAGAGAGAGGGAGGGACACTAATGCTCATCAAAGAAAAATCCAACAAGAGGACATTGCAATTCATACCATCTATGCACCAAACACAAGAGCACTCAAGTTCACAAACGAAGTTTCTCTTCTTAAAAAGAGTAAAAATATATCATGTGTCTTTGTTAGAATATCAAATAGAATATCAAACACAAAACATGACTTTCCTTAGCCATTTTAGCCTAGTTTCCATACTTGATAATCATATATATTTGTTTTTATTATACAAGAGGAAGAGCCAGACAATGTCATCTGATATAAAAACTGCTCTTCTCATGTGGTATTCATTCCCATTATCTGATGAGAAAATCTTATTGTTTTGCTTCAGAAATGGGAGGTTTTTACCATCTATTAATTGATGTTAATTGGTTTCTTACTTTTTTTTTTAGATATTTCTCCAAATATTCTGTTATTTTGCCAACTGTACATTTAACTCAAATGCACTGGGCAAATGGCTTACTATTAATTCACTTCCAATTTATAAAAGAAATAAGGAACTGGAAATATGGCTCAGCAGTTAAGAACACTTGCTGTTCTTTCAGAGGACCCAAGTTCAGGTCCCAGAACACACATGGGTGGCTCAAACTTGTCTATAACTCCAGTTCCAGGGGATCCAAAAGCCCTCTTCTGGATTCCATTGGCACCAACATACATGTGCATAAATATGCACACAGATACACACACATACACGTAAATCAAATTTTTTCAGAAAATGGTTATTTCTTTTTCTTCTCTTTTGTTTGCTAGGAAGACTTTTTTTTAAAGATAAAGATATCTAAAGCTGTAAACCTGCATTGCTGTATTTTATTACTCACTCAGCTTTGTTACCAGCAGTGGCTACCTACCCCATTTTTTTCCACTTAAAATATAAATGATTATCTTCTGAGGAAGCCACTTGTTTCATTTTGTTTGAGACAAGGTCTTATGTATCTGTCATTGACCTGAAATTCACTGTGTAGAGAATGGTGACCTTGAACACCTGATTTAACTGTCTCTGCCTCCTGAGTGCCAGGACTGCAGGCATGCACCGTCATAGCTGCTTTACGTGGTAATAGGGACAGAATCCAGGGGTTTCATGCAATGCTAGGTAAGCATTGCACCAGTTGAGCTATGTCCCCAGCCTGAGCTGAAGCAATTACTTATGTTGTTCCATTACTAAATAAAACTTGGGAGTCAAATACCAAAAACCTGATTGATCAGACAAGCAGAGGAGAAGCAACCAGTGACTTCCTCTTTCTCTCCTTCCTCCATCTAAAAGGCTGGTGAATCTTTCTAAGTAAGCCCCTCCCTACTACTTCCTGTGTCGCTCTGAGCAGCAACACTTTTCATCACAGCTAACTACAAAAGAGTCTTACATTAAAATTAAAACATGGATTCGCGATGTTTATTTCCTATAGAAAGATCACACGTGCCTGTCTGCTTCAAGAAGTATGACTTAGAGAGAAAATAGCTAATGTACATTTGCAGAGTTATCAAATACTAATACAATGAAAGTGATAGGTTTCATCTTTAAACATTATTTCACTCACTTAATAGTTACTCTGCTTTTTCTTACCAAGTCTGAGGGAACACACATCCAGAATATTTTCCCACAACCAGACTTGTTATACTCTACAAATACTGTAAATTTACTCACCCAACTCAAATGTGTAGTATACATATTAGTGGGTTTATTTTTTTTTTTTAGTTTAGCCCTTAATTTACTTTATTTTCTTTCATGACAGAAAGCAATGAAGGATAAATGACTGTTTTTCTTCACTATAAGTACCCAGTTCTAGATACTTCTTTCACAAGAAATTATTATAAATTTTTCCAAAGGAACAGAATGACCGTGTTTGTTAGGATCCATCCTCAGTTCACCATAGTAGCTAAGACTTAATAGTCTGAAATGGCAGCTGCAGCTTTTCCAAAAATCCCTGTTCCATGTTTTAGCTACCCATCTTACCTTCCTCTACACTGAAGCTATACATTAATGAACTCAAACAAAATGAAGTTCTTCTCATTAACTCCTTAAACGAGTGTTTTAGGTCTCCACTGAACACTGTATAAAAAAAGAAATGATTTGTGTAGTCTCTGCCCTTAAGACTCTTAGTCCAGGGGTTTTCTTGAACTGATTTTAGGAGGTTTAGCCTTCCTATCTTCCACCACAATTTTTAAGCTAAATAATCAGAAGCTCATTTAAGACTGGGGTACTGCAAGCTCTGCATCAGTTTAAATGAAGGTACAAAGGTGAAAACACCTGATAGAGAAGCTTGTTAACAAAAAGTACCCAGTCAGAAGTATTTGCACTGTTCCATTTCAGTACTTGAGAAATTCCAGAGTTGCCCAGAACTCTCATGGTCAAATGTAAGTATCTCGATGTCAGCATATGGAAGAATGCAAATAGATCCATATCCATCACCGTGCACAAAACTCAAGTCCAAGTGCATCAATACCTCAACATAAATACAGATACACTTAACCTGATAGAAGAGAAAGTGGGGAATAACCTTGAGTGCATTGGCACATTCTCAACAGAAGAATCTCAAATGGCCAAAAAACACTTAAGGAGATATTCAACATCCTTAGCCATTAGGGAAATGCAAATCAAAATGGCTCTGAGATTCCATCTTACACCTGTCAGAATGGCTAAGATCAAAAACACAAGTGACAGCTCATGCTGGGGAAGATGTGGAGCAAGGAGAACATTCCTCCTTTGCTGGTGAGAATGTAAACTTGTACAGCTACCCTGGAAATCAGTGTGGCAGTTTCTTAGTTTCTCAGAAAACTGGGAATCAATCTACCACAAGATCCAGCTATACCACTCATGGGAATATACCCAAAAAATGCTCAATCAACTGTGTTTATAGCAGTTTTATTTGTAATAGGCAGGACCTGTAAACAACCTAGATGTCCCTCAACCAAAAAATGGATAAAGAAAATATGGTATATTTACACAATGGAGAATTACTCGGCTGTTAAAAACAGTGACATCAGGAAATTTAAAAGCAAATGAATGGAACTAAAAAAAAAATCATTCTGAGTGAGGTAACCCAGACCAAGAAAGACAATCATGCTATGTACTCATTTACAAGTGGATATTAGTTGTAAAATAAAGGATAATTATGCTACAATCCGTAGATCAAGAGAGACTAGGTAACAAAGAGGGCTCAAAGGGGGGATACCTACAAATCCCTGGGAAGGGGAAATAGAAGAAATTTCATGAGTGGACTGCCAGCAGGTGAGAATGGGAACATGAGCAATCAAGTTGGGGGAAGGGTGTAGTGGGTAGCCATTCCAGCTTTGGTCTGGAAGTTCCAACCCCCATTGAGGCTTCGGTAACAATCACGCCTACAAGGCAGGGCCAAGAGAGGGCCCTGAAGACCCGAGATCTAGATGCACCACCCTCTCTTGGTTCCCAGACTCTTGACGCTGGAGGTGAACCAAGCAGAGTTCTCCAGAGAACACCGTTGGACTGCGCTACGTCCTTCCCAGACCCTGCGACCTACCTATCCCTTCATTTGTAAATTACACCATTAAATAAACTTCCCTTTTAACTACATGTAGTGGCCTTAATAATTTCATCAATATCTGGTGCCCAACGTGGGGCAAATTCCAAAGGCCTGGGTGGCTCCCACCCTCAGCTTCCTCCCCGGCTGGCGGGTACCTAAACCCGCCTGCAAAGTTCCATATAACCAGGGAACGCCTACATGGTTCCATTCCCGAAAAAGGGAGCAGATAGTCCGGTCTCAGTTCCCTAGCTTAGCCCCCAGACCAGCGAAAAACTGCTGTGAGAAGAGTACTGAAAGAGACTATGAGTGCATTTCATTATCAGGTAAAAATCTGTGCAAGGGAATCTCCCAGGAATCTAGAAGGATGACCCTAGCTAAGACTCCTAACAATAGTGGATATGTATCCTGAACTGGTCATGTCCTGTGACCAGGCACGACTTCAAGTAGAGGGAGTCAGAAACAAACCCAGCCATATAACCTTCAACATACAGTCTGTCCTGTCTATGGGATGTGCTGGGGTAAGGGTAGCCTAGAGATTGAGACAGTGGCCAACAATGATCAGTCTAGTCTAAAACCCATGCCAGGAGAGTAAGCCCACCCATGACACTGCCTGGAGCACCAGGAAGGACCCACAGGCTGCAGACCTAGGATAGAACCAAACATGACTGGAGAGGATAAAAAATGTCAATGTAATGATGCCTAATAATATTCTGCTATACTCATAGATTGATGCCTAGACTGACTGACATCAGAGAAGCTTCATCTAGCAACCAATGGAAACAGATGCAGACCCACAGAAAGCATTGGGCAGAACTCGGGGAATCCTGCAGAAGGGGGAGAAAAAGGATTGTAGGAGCCAGAGGGATCAAGAACACCACAAGAAAACTCACAGAATTAACTAACCTGGGCTCATAGGGGATCACAGAAATGAAACAAACAACCAGGGATCTGGCATGGAACTGACCTAGGTCCTCTGCATATTTGTTACAGTTGTGTAGCTTAGTCCTCTTGTGGGTCTCCTAACAGTAGGAACAGGGGCTGTCTCCAACTCTTTACTGGCTTTGAGGACCCTACTCCTCATACTGGGTCCCCTTGTCCAGCCTTAACAGATAGAGAGATATTTAGTCTTATTACAACTTAACATGCCATGTTTTGTTGATATTCATGGGAGACTTTTTCCCTTTCATAAACAGAAACAGAGGAATGGATGGGGGGGGGGAACAGAGCAGAGTGGGAGGAGGGACTGGGAGGAGAGGAGGAAGGGGAAACTGTGGCCAGAATGTAAAATGAATGAATAAATAAACAAATACATACATTTATTTTAAGATGTGAAACTCGTAAAACAATTTTTAAAAATATAAGTATCTATCAATAGAAATTAAATTAGCTTTTTTGGACATCGTATATTTGTCAGACATGATATAAATACAGATAAGAACACTCATTTGTCTTGCAAGACCTGATCTACACAATGATCCTGAGGTAAACACTATTACAAATAAGCCATTTTAACAGTAAAACACAAGATGACACAGAATACCTTGCCCAAAGCTTGCAAGTCGTGTTGAAATCAGGCTCCTAGTTCTATAGTCCATTCTAGGAGAAACAACTCAGTGCTAACTTGAGGCTTGGTATGAGTATTGCATTTCATGGACAAGCATGTAACATCTGGAGAAGCTTAGGAACCTGTTTACATCCCTGAGCTGCACATGGAACAATGAAAGCCGTTAGACTTTTGCTTATTTGTTTTCACATGAAAGCCATGTTCTCTTCTGCATTTCACCGTTTTCAGTTACCTCTATCACTTTTTTGTCATACTGGAAAGATGAATCAAATCTATAAAATATCAACATTGTTTTCTACTTATAGGTGTTTTAATGGTAGAGAAGAATCTGGCTCGGAATTTTTTGGCAAATGATTAAAAGCAGTAAAACCATTTCAGTAGAAACCTGAATGAAAGGGCTAGGCATAAAACAGAGTAATTTTTAACATGTAGAAGACATTTAACAAGTATTTGTTGATTAATTGATCCAGGCTCCTATATATCAGTAAGACAGAGGACCACCAAAGAACCAATAAAGGCGCTGAAGACCACTGAGAGATGCAGGACATAGTATCCTCATTTTGGGTGGACAAGGTTTCCTTTTGAAAACTGTTATGCCATTAGTAAATAAAGGTAAGTAACTACCAGATACTCCTAGAAATATAAGCAGGCACTTTGTAATCTGGGACTTATACTAATCTTTAAATGAATTTTTATTCTTTTAAAATAGAGTTTAACTTTATATTTGAGGAAGTTACCCCTCTTGACTACACCTCATTTTTCTCAGCTCCAGAGAAGTGCACAGGTTGTGACCCTTCATTGTGAGTGCCAAGATCCTCCTAACATTCTGATGTAGTCCTGTGTCTATGGCTCTTCAGCTAGCCTCTCTTGAGAATATAGGTGTGAGCCTATAAAACACTATATGTATCTGAACATACTTCCAAACCCATACCAGTGAGTTCTTGTAACCATCTTAAAATGAAAAGACAGGAAATACAAACGCATTCTCAAAAATTCTTTTTGTAAATACAGATTTCATCTGAGTGTTATATATGTATTATTTATATACAAATACTGATGCATAAAAGATATAGCCATGTATGGAGCTACCAATTGTAAGCACAGTATCTGAGTGTTGGATGTTTGAAAATCTGTGTATACTCCTGCACCTAAATCACCAAATGTGGATGAATACATGCCACACTTTTCTAAATGCCTTCCATTAAAGCCATCCATCCTTGGAAGATCTTATTGTTTATAAAACTGTTTCCAGAAAGAGAAACACACACACACACACACACACACACACACACACACACACACACACACACTTATACTTTTATTCCCACAATCTTTTCCCTCAGAGTCTGATTGCAAAGAAGGCCATGTACTTCCACTCTAAGGTCCCTCTTGTAGCCTGAGGTCTCACTTAGCTTTGTCTCTACTATCCCCTCAGGATGTCCTTGAGCTCTGAAAGGGCCAAATACATTTCTTAAGGCTGTGTCTCTTGAGAGGTCCCCTGGGGTGGGAGGGAGTTGGTTTCTGCTCCTCCAGTAGCTTGGAGACAGAAACATGCACAAATAGCCCCATTCAGTGCCCTCTTCTAGCTCATAAAAAACAAACCTTGCTCAGCAATTATCTAGGCTGAGGGACAGTGTCTTCCTTCCTGTCTACATGATTTTGTCTCTTTTCTAGGCACAGTCTGGAGATCTCTAACAAGGATAGGAAAATAGTTACATCCTAGGAAAATGGTGAGTTGAAAAAAAACAATGCTCATTTCTTTTCAAAAGGAGAATTCGGTCAGATTTTAGTTATTTTCTCGAAGAGAAGCAGGGAATAATTGGAGATTTCTCTTCTTAAATTGAAAATTGCTCAGAATTTTTATTCTATATATTTCAAAGGGTGGTTTATCTTTGTTGAGCCTTTGATGAGCAGTGACACAACATGGTAAGGAGGAAACTACACACACGAACAGAGCAATTAAACTGAGATTCCTTTAGCAGTTGTGTCAAGCCTTATGAAAAATGTGAGGGACTAGGAGCTGTTAGACGGCATTGAGTGCTCTGTTATTTCAAGATTCTCCTGTAAGAAACCACTCTAGCTGAAACAGGCACAAGGCTTTGCAAACTACCCTGTACCCTGCTCTACTAAAGATCCATTTGTCGTATCTTGTAAACCCATTGACTTGCAAAGTAAAACTCCAAGTCTGTAGGTGTGCAAAATGCCCTCCTTCAAAGGGAGAGAGAGAAGAAAGGGGGCTGGGAACATGTGACAACATGTGACAGCACCAGGATGAACACATGTATGAGGAGTACCAGGGATGTGAGTATATACGCATGCTTTTATGTTGAATAAGGGCATCAGCTAGCAAACAAAATGCCAGATACAGAACTTCTTGTGGTTCACAACTTCTTAGAAGATTGTTATTTGTTGCTGTTTATAGTACTGAGGAGATAGAAGGAAAACCTGTCTTTCCACTGTGTTGATTATTCAAAAATGCATTATGTGGTCACATTTATATTCAACTAGAAATCCTAGGATATGCTACAGATTAATGGAGCTCAAAATGAGATCAATAGAATCTAACCACTTTCCCCTAGAGGGAAAAATAATTATTTCAAATGTAGGCTGTGGTCTTGAAAACTTACAAAGGGTATAGAGATCAGGGATGTTGAATATGCATATTTCCCCGTATAGTTTTGAAGACTAACTCAGTAGACGCCAAGCTATGCAGAGGAGATCACTATATGACTGCTATTATTCAGCCCTGAAACACACGTTGGAACTGTTCTATTATAACACTGAATTACAGTGGTTGCTAAGTATCCCATGAAAAGGGAGATGGACTGGAATTGTATCCCCTAAAATTGATTTGGAGGAACAGGGATTTTTTTTTCCTGTTTAAAAATGTCTGGCCCTTTAATATCTACGATGGATAGGTCTACCTCTGACTAACTTACACGTTATTCTTACTTCCCTACAGGAAGCAGAGAAATACTAGATTGAGCACAGGAGATTATTGTGTTACATCTCTCACTAATTGTCTTCACTTTGGAGATCCTCTGATTCACAATTTCATGAGTCCATCCTCACAGAGCTCATGCAGCAATTTTTAATATAAATGTTAGCTCAAGAATTTTGCCCAAATAAAAGTCCTTCTCTGCCCTTGTTTCCTCACAAACAACAAAACAGATCTCTTTCCAAGCCCATCATGGCCCTGGCTGCCTCATTAATTACCTCTGTGGAAGGACCATTTGCCACCCTACCGGGAAATCAGAGACAGAGCCTCTGCTCTTCACTAGTAGGAGGCTTGAAGGCAGGTGTTATTCCCTTCACTGTTTTCAGGATAAAATCAAGCCTTAAATCCCACAAGTGCTTTTCGGAACATTCTAGTCTTGCTCCCATGAAATGTCCTGGGGGTCATGCAATGACCACTAGCATTAAGGATCTAAAAATCCGACTATATAAGGAAACAAGGGGTGTTCATAGTGTTCATATGTTGGGGTGTTGGTTGATGGGGCATTTAAGTGTTAAATAGACCTGATCCCAATTTCAGAAATAAAATTTAAAAAAAAAAAACCGAAGACCTGATGATTTGATGAAGAAATAACAGTACCCCCAAGAAACCCCAGGAACTAAACATGAACTCAGAAACGTAGAATCTCTCTTTTCCAAAGAGAAAGGCTATAACCTCCACCAGAGACTAGCTATATTTTAAGTGGTGCTATCATTTTAGGTATCAAATCTTCTGTCCATGATAGGATGGGTGGAAACATTGATCTTGCATTGAGATTCATACATTTAGAAGAGAGTTAAATCTTCTGACCTATCTGGTTCCCTGCAGTGCCCAAACCCTATGTTGCTAAAATTTATCATTCTCTTTTTACTTCTTTACACACACACAGACACATTTGTAATTATGCAATAGACTTACAACTGTAAAAGTTTGTGAACCACATTTTTAAGAAAAAAAAATCATGCTTAATAGATTCACATTAATTTTTATAATTCTGTTAAAATAAAGCTAAAAGTTAAGGTGATTTGTCCATCAAGCTCTCATTGTGTTATACAATTAATTTCATTAAATTAAATATGTAAGATAACCAGGATTAAAGATTACTAGGGACTGGCATATAATCATTAATAAGTAGCCATTCTGCCAACATATAGCCATTTAACTTTAGGAACAACACAGCAATATCCAAAAACATCTCATCTGGTAAAAAGAAAGAATTTTAAACTAAAATACCATTAATTTAATAATATTATCATTCTGGAATCTTCCCTATCTCTGGACTCTCATTTCAGCACTTTATTTACTTCTTACATTTTTATCTCATATTCAGCTATACTAAAACTAAAAGTACAATTTCAGATCCAATATCAAAGAATAGAAAGACAAAGAGATGGTCATGAATGCCAAAGATAACAGCACTCAGGAGGCTGAGGCAGGAAGTTTGAGGCTATCCCGAGTCTCTCTCTGTCTCTCTGTCTCTGTCTCTCTCTCTCTCTCCCTTATCTCTGTCTCCTGTTTCTCTCTCCCTCCCTCCCTCCCTTCCTCCTCTCTCTTTCTCTGTGTCTCTCTGTCTCTCACTCTCTGCCTCCCCCTCTCTCCATATATGTTGGGTATGCCCTACTCATACAGTATCGTGTGTATATGAAAAGCAATTACAATAAAAAATGGAATTTGATTATTTAACTTCAGTTCTGTCCCTGAAACAAGCAAGCAACTAGCAGTGTGGCCATGAGATAAATATTTAATATTTCCGAGATCAAGTGGTCAGTGTGGTATTTATTCCTCATAAGTCCCTGATTGTGGGGTTCACTGGGAATGACATCAGAGTGTTTTCAGATATGCAGAGTGAGGCAGCCCCCAGCAGTAGTGATGCTGCCATCCATGCACGGGACTCAGATGCTGAAGAAGGGCAGTTGTTGAGTATGAAAGCCACACACACTCTCTCTTGCCTGCCAGAAGGGCTGTCTAACCAGTCTTGGAAACTACTAGGATGTGACTCAAATAGCCCAGCCCCAGAGATTAGGAGCCTAGGCTCCTTAGTACACTCACACCTTTGTGTGTTTGGTAAAAACACTTTCTGGGTTTATATATTCATTTTCTTGTTTATCAAAGTACATCATTTAGATATATATCATCTAATATTATAGAGGTTCTTTCATTTGCGGGGGGGAGTTTGAAACAGGGTTTCTCTGTGTAGTTTTGGTGCCTGTCCTGGATCTCACTCTGTAGACCAGGCTGGCCTTGAACTCACAGAGATCTGCCTGGCACTGCCTCCCAAGTGCTGGGATTGAAGGTGTGCACCACCACCACCCTGGCCCCTAATATTATAGCTTAATGTCCATAGCTTATATCTATATTTACTATGATAGGTTAGAGTTCCCGATGTGACCATATTGTACTTCTAATTATTTGTTTTCCTCAATTACTAAAAATCTCAAAGCTAAGTTTTATGATTATAGTATGAAATGGCTCGGACAGATGCTCTGGATATACAGTCTGATACTGTTTTCTGTTTCATTTTTTCCACTTGCTTTATGTTAATTTGTCTCTGATTCTGAACACTTGTTTGGACATTCGTATTTCTGTTGGGTGTTGAGGAGGAAGGGATGACTAAGATATTTTCATGGTTCCAATGAAAATATTCCCTTTGTATTTACTAACTGACTCTTCAATCAAATGAAATGCTTTTGTTTCCATAGTCTTCTATTTTCTTACAACTTTTAAGTAATATATCTAAAGAATGACTGTGTTCATTGTGAAGCTACTGAGAAATGTTGGAGGCTTTCCTAGAGCCATTCTTACAACCGTGTTGTCTGCTAAGATCTTTAGAGTCCATAAGAGATGTCAGAAGAATGTTAAGATATCCAGGTATAACTCCTTGCCTGTAGTTCTGAAATTTAAAAATGTTTGCAGGAGCTGACCCAAGCTCATGGATCTGGAACAATAAACATGCTAGCACAGACCAAGAAAACAGCAACACAAACCCTTGCTGGTAGAGAAGGGGTGATTTGGATGGAAATGTGGAGGGGGGGAGAAGGACTGATAGAAATTAACCTAGTTGGGCAGTGGTGGCGCACCCCTAATCCCAGCAGGCAGAGGCAAGCAGATCTCTTGAGGCCAGCCTGGTCTACAAAGAGAGTTCTAGGACAGCCAGGCTACACAGAGAAACCCTGTCTTGAAAGAAAGAAAGAAAGAAAGAAAGAAAGAAAGAAAGAAAGAAAGAAAGAAAGAAAGAAAGGAAGGAAGGAAGGAAGGAAGGAAGGAAGGAGGGAAGAGAGACAGAGAGAAAGAAAGAAAGAAAGAAAGAAAGAGAGAGAGAGAGAAAGAAAGAAAGAAAGAAAGAAAGAAAGAAAGAAAGAAAGAAAGAAAAAGAAAGGAAGGAAGAAAGAGACACAGAGAGAGAGAGAGAGAGAGAGAGAGAGAGAGAGGGAGAGAGAGAGAGAGAGAACAGAAAAACACTAACGTAAATGATTTACAAATGATTTTGAGTTGGTTTGACTTGAATTCAGAGGTTAAAAGGAAGGAAGATGAAGCAAAATCTAAGGCAGATTCTTAAACCTCACTTGTTTACAATCCCCACAGTTCTAGGGGTGAATAGTAGGCTGTGGTCATCAAGGTCCAGTTCCATGTTTGTGTAAGTACATGGGGATGCATTGCATAAGGAATCTTCTGGGCCAATGAGATAGCTCAGTGAGTATAGACACTTGCCCTAAAATCTGATGACCTGAGTTCCAGAATCCATGAGATAAAAGATGGAATCAACTTGTTCAAGTTTTCCTGACTTCAACATGCACACACATACACACACACACACACACAGAGACACAGACACAAATAAATAAATAAATAAATGTGAAAAATATTAAAGAAAAATTGTATTCCAGCAGAAAACAATGGTTAAATTTCTCTGCTCTGTGACAGTTTTTTCCTTTTCTTATAATTTGTGTGTTTTCCTTCCTAAACATGTATCATTTGAATATAAGCTTCTGTTTTTGTCATCCTAAATCTGCAACATAATGAAGAAAAAGGAATAGTTAGGATAGGATAGATAGCTCTCTCTCTCTGTCTCTGTCTCTGTCTCTGTCTCTGTCTCTGTCTCTGTCTCTCTCTCTGTCTCTCTCTCTCTCTCTCTCTCTCTCTTTCTCCCTCTCCCTCTCCCCCTCCCCCTCCCCCTTTCCCTCTCCCTCTCCCCCTCTCTCCCTCTCTCTCACTTTCTCTTTCTCTCCCTCTCCCTCCTCTCTCTCTGCCCATTTCCTTAGGAAATAGCTTTCTCTAAGTCTCTATACCTCAAAAACAATGCTGTTGAGAAATAAGGAACAGGAACAGTTATGGACAACAACAAAAGAAACAAAATGATAGATCATAAGAGGGCTGGAAACAAGGAACTGCTTCCAATCCAAGAGATCCTGGAGCAAGTCTCAGCCCATCCTAGAGAGAGCCCATGCTTGGCTTAATTACCAGATAAGAAGTGTCACTTACAGGAATGCTTTTTTATAATATTATTCCCAAAGGATGGTGAGTTCTTTACTCTAACCGTTGGGAAACTGTCCAATTTCTGCCTCCTTTTCCATTAACAATAACTGACATTTTCACCTATTTGTTTTTCAGAGTTTTGTTATTGGTAGGATGAGGTGTATCCTTTGGAAGGCAATTATAAAGTAGAGAATGTGTGTTGATTTGGAGCTAAAAACAGTAGCTTGGAAAGATAACAGCAAATGCCTATGGGAACTTAAACTCTAAATCCCATTTGATGGTTACAAAACATGAAGGTCTTCCTATGATTCTTAACTGAGAAATAGAATAACTCATATTTTGAAAGCTTATATAGTATGTTCACTTACCTAGACAAACACAAGGATGGGATTTAACTATACTTTTGCCAAATTGCCCATCAAGATGGCTGTAAAGTGGATTGGATTGAAGGAAATGTCCTTCAAATTATTCATTCATCTTTATCCTTTGAGAAGATGGTGAATGTTTATATTGCACTTCTATTTGCTATTAAACTGTGAATATACTAAACTATTGCTTTATTAAGGTTTTGTGATATTTTTTGATTAAACAAATACAATTGTCTCTACTTTACAGATAAGTGGGGACATGAAATTAGTCTGTCATCATACAAATTATACCTAAAGAATAAGTAATTGAGTCTTCTGCCTTCTTTTTCATGCTATAGATGGGGAAGCTTTGCCCATAGTGAAAGGGTGGTCTGAAGGGACTTCCTTATGCCCAACAGTCATGTATTGAAAAGGCACAGTGCTTGGACGTGGTAGGTCTGATTTCACTGCTGTGTGATCTTGGACAAGTTATACAATTTGAACTAATTTTTTAAAACTTAGAATACAAATTCCTTAAAGTTAATTGCTGTCCAAGAGTTTTAGTTCATAATTCAAGAGGAAATAAAGACATGAAGGCAGGAAAGCTCTCATTATGATGAATCACTAGAAGCAGGTTATCCGTACAAGTGATCTCAGGGTGGTGCTTGGGACACAGAAGGAACTGACTTTACCTATGCCCACAGCCAGCCATGATCATCAAGGTTCTGGAAGTAGACAATCGTACTGTGACAACACATTTTATTCTGCTTGGATTTCTAACACGACCTGCCTTCCAGTTTCTGCTCTTCTCTGTCTTCCTAGTGACCTATCTGCTGACACTGGTAGAGAACCTTCTCATCATCCTGGCCATTCGCAGTGATGGGCAACTGCACAAGCCCATGTACTTCTTTCTAAGTCACCTCTCTTTCCTGGAGATGTGGTATGTCACTGTCATCAGTCCCAAGATGCTGGTAAACTTCCTCAGCAAGGATAAGAGCATCTCCTTCAATGGCTGCATGACACAACTTTACTTCTTTGTAACCTTTGTTTGCACTGAGTACATACTCCTTGCTGTCATGGCCTTTGATCGCTATGTAGCCATTTGCAATCCACTACGCTACCCTGTCATTATGACCAACCAGCTTTGTGGACTACTGGCTGGGGGGTGCTGGTTCTGTGGGCTCATGACAGCCATGATTAAGATGGTCTTCATAGCTCGGTTGCGCTACTGTGGCACACCACATATCAATCACTACTTCTGTGATATCTCTCCACTCCTCAATGTCTCCTGTGAGGACTCCTCCCAGGCTGAACTGGTAGACTTCTTCTTAGCCCTCATGGTCATTGCTGTGCCTCTTTGTGTGGTAGTGACATCTTATGTCACCATCCTCATCGCCATTCTCAAGATCCCATCAGCTCAGGGGCGTCAAAAGGCTTTCTCCACCTGTGCCTCTCACCTGACAGTTGTAACGCTTTTTTACTCCACAACCCTTTTTACGTATGCCCGTCCTAAGCTCATGTATGCCTACAATTCGAACAAAGTGGTGTCTGTCCTCTACACTGTCATCGTTCCCCTTCTCAATCCCATCATCTACTGTTTGAGGAACCGTGATGTAAAAATGGCCCTAAAAAAGATGATACTTTGCAATAGAAGTGGACCTGGGGGAGATGGGGATTTCAGTAGTTAAAAATAAATAAATAAATAAAAACAGAATTACACTGGAGAGATGGCTCAGCAGTTAAGATCACTGGATGCTCTTCCAGAGGACCTGAGTTCAATTCCTAGCACCCATATGGCAGCTCATAGTCATCTGTCACTTACACTCTACTTCCAGGGGGTGTAATGCTCTCTTCTGGCCTCTATTGGCAACAGGCATGCACATGGTGCACGGACATACACAAACCAGCCATACACATAAAATAAAAATAAAATATAAAACAAATTAAAGCTTACAGAATTCTTTCTGGAATAAGTAGGTAGATGAACACCGTATAGTTCCTCAGTTTATTCATCAACTACATGGTACTGTTAAGACTTTCTGAAATTATAGATATATAAGTTCAGTGTAAGTTCAATGTAACAAAACAGAATATATTTGCTATGTATACAGTAATTTATTAAAAATCCTTTCAAATAAATTTGTGTGTGAGGATGGTATGATCATGCGTGTTCATGTGTGGGTTGTGTATGCACAAGGGCATTGTGGAGACCAGAAGTCAACATCAAATAGCTTCCACTACCACTATCCACCTGATTGTTTGTTTTTGAGACACTGTCTGTCACTGAACTTGGAGGTCCAGGATTGGCCAGACTTACTGGTCAGAATCTCTGGGTCCTCCTGTCTCCGCCCCCCAATCCAGAGCTGGGATTATAGACACGTGCCACCACACCTGGCTTTTTACAGGGGTCCTGGGGATCTGAACTCCGGTCTTCATGCTTGGGTGGTGAGCACTTTACCCACCGAGCCATCTCCCCAGGCCTCTCAAGTAAATTTTAAAGACCAAGTCTTTAGTGGAAAAACAAACGAAGAATGTAAATATAATAAATAAAAATTATATATAGAGATAGCAGTTATAGATTGAATTGTGCCCTACAAAAGAAGATATACTGAAGTTCTGATCTTTGATACCTCAGAATGTGACTTTCCTTGGAAATTGGCTTTGTATAATGAGCAAATGCAAACTCAAATTTACATTATGATACCTAAGAGTCAGCAAATAATAAATGCATATACATAATTTGAAAAGATGGAACTTCCTAAGAATTTTAATAGGTTTTTTCCTGAAAATACTTTATAAATAGTCGTTTGTCCAACATGCATGTTTTTACTAGTAAAAACTACATCTATTAATAAATGATGAAGCTAGACTTCCATGTAGATTAATAGACTCATCGCAGTTCTAAAAACAACAGAATAAAAAAATAAGCAAGTTGTAGGGTTCTTCCTGGGTCCTCTAACTCTACAAAGTGCTTTCCTACCAAACCAGCTATTTCTGTATTAAAAAGAGGTAAACCCCTAAAGAGGCTGGGTCTCAAAACACTGATGATGAGTGAGTATGAAATTCATAGAGATCCTTTTAGAAAATGTTGACATTTTCTATTAAAGTAACTTTTGTTTCTCCTTCATAAATATTTGAAACAAATAAACTAAAAGAAAGAAATACCCACAAGTATTTTACCAGGAACAAAGTACTTATCAATAAAATATCACTAAATGCATACTATAGAATATCATTGTTCTCAACAAGCTCTCTATACTGAAATGGGAGATTGTTCAAAGCAAACTGTTACTCTTCTCAAACAAGAGACAATGTCCTTGGCACAATGTTTGCAGGCTCTACCTGTCTTTATCTTGTACAACTATGAACCTGGAAACAGCACTACTAAGTGGTGTATAATATGTGTGTGTGTGTGTGTGTGTGTGTGTGTGTGTATATGTGTACATATATGTGTGTGTGTGTGTGTGCGTGTGACATGTGGTGTGTGTGTATGTGTGTGGTGTGCTGTGTGTGAGATGTGTGTGTGGTGTGTGTATGTGTGTATGTGGTATGTGTGGGGTGGTGTGTGTGTCTATATAGTGTGTGTGGTATGTGTGTGTGGTGTATGTGTGGTACATGTGTATATGGTGTGTGTGGTGTAGTGTCAGTGTGTGTGGTATGTGTATGGTGTGTGTATGGTGTGTGTATGGTGTGTGTGGTGTGTGTATATGGTGTGTGTGTGGTGTGTGGGGTATGTGTGCATATGGTGTGTGTGAGGCATGGTGTGTGTGTATGGTGTGGTGTGTGTGTGCATGTGTGTGTGATAAATAGATAGATAGATAGATAGATAGATAGATAGATAGATAGATAGATAGATTATGTGTGGGTGCTGTGGTGTGGGTGGTGTGTGTATGTGTTGTGTGGTGTGGTGTGTGTGTGTGTGTGTGGTGTGTATGTGTGTGGGGTGTGTGTGTGTGTGTGTGTGTGTGTGTGTGTGTGTGTGTGTGTGTGGTGTGAAGGGGGGATGCATGTGGATGCCTGAGGTTGACAACAGCAAGTGTCTCCATCAGTTACTTTCCACCTTATGCTGTGAGTCAGGATTTCTCACAGTCCAGCACCTTTCCACATGCTGAGACACCAAGTAGGCTGCTACACCCTCCTGGCTCTCTGTGGGTTCTGGGGTCTGAAACACAGTTCTCTCTCTTGCACAGCAAACACATTACTCCTTGAACTGTCTTCCCAGCACTGAAAGCCTTATTTTGATGCATCTATTGTAAATGTTGCTATTTTCTGCAGAAAAATCCATGTACTTGAATTAAGAACATTGCCTTACAGGGCTAGAGAGAGAGATGGCTCAGTAGTTAAGAGCACTGGTTGTACTTCCAGAAGACCCAGGTTTGGTTCCCAGCGTCCACAGGGTGGCTCACAACTGTCTGTAACTCCACACCCAGGGGATTTGATGCCCTTTTCTGGGCTCTGTGGACACCAGGCACACACATGGTGGGCAAACATATATGTAAGCTAAATACCCCCACACATAACAAAATTTTAATTGATTCTTAAAAAGGACATTACTTTATGACAAAAATGCCACCTACACTCCCAAAATAATATGCATGCATATATAGTTTAGAAATCCCAATACTTAATTAGTTTCTAAAGCATGTATGCATACAAATGTGTTTCACACATTTAAAAATCTGCTGCAAATATCTCAGAACTCATTTTCCTTTCCGCCTGTTCTACTCCCTTTTGTGCACAAAGGTGATTTTCTAGGACCCCGTCTTGTAATATTCTGGCCTCTAATTCTCAAGGGAGTTGGTTCTCAGTGTTATTTCATTCCTATGGAACCTAGAGATACATTTCATTAAGTTTTTGGACCAATACCATTGGGGACAAAAGTCTAAAAGCTTAATTAAGAACAGAGCCTTCAAAGGGGCTCTTAGAAAAAAAGAAGTCTATTAATACGCAAGGTCTTTTCTCCTTCATGAATTTCTCCACTTTTAATTGAATGACTGGCAGCTAAATTTATCAAAGAACAAAACAGTTCTTCCATACATAGTACTGTGAAACAAAATAATTCTTTTTTTCTTTTACTTTAGACATCATCTCCCCACAAAATGGGCTCCTTCTCAGGGCTGAGGCTACCTTAAAATATTGTATAAATATTTAACTAGGTTCATTAATAGTTTCATAGCTAATCAACCTAGCTTTGAAGTAACATTTTGTTTTCAACCTAAAAAGTCATCATGGAACACGGCGTTTTGGTCAACACTGGATCACATAATCAGCAGTGGCTCACTGTGATCATATTGCTATGTGATGTGGTAGATATTGCTAAGTTTGTGTGAGAGCACTCTCATGGCTGGATATGATGGTGCATGCTTTTAAAACCATCACTCAGAAGGCAGAAGCAGGCAGATCTTTGTGAGCTCCAGGCCAGTCAGGACTACATAGTGAGTCTCTGATTTTTAAAGTAATTGTGAGAGAGAAAAAATGGTGTGGAGTTGGGTGGTGGAGGAGGTGTGCAGAATGTGGGAGGAGTTAGGGGCAAGGAAACCATGATCAGAATATATTGTTTAGGAAAATTATTTTCAATAAAAAGTAATAATTATAACCAAAATTATAATGGTTTTGTTTCCTATTGTTTTGAGTCGGTTTAAAACATTCATCATATCAGACAACATTTCAATTAGAAAAGCAATATTAAATCTTTTTGTCCTTCAGTACTAGTTTTCACACCCAGAGCCTGGTAATAGGTAGGCAGTGAGTTTATCACTGACCTGCCTATACCTCTAACTCCTGTGAACAAAGTTTCACTGGATTATAGCCCATGCCCATTAATTGATTATCAATTAAAGACTTCAGACTGAAAGACCCTAACACTTCAGGCTTACACCCCCCAAGTCCCAGGAAAATGAGGAACTAAAAATCTAGTTCCAAGGGCAAACTGACTCAGATTCGGCCACCCCTGCCACAATGCAACAATGTAAAGAGATTTCTGTTATGAGATGCGCTCAGCTGTGACTGGGATAATTGCAAGTGTTGCAGGAAAGACCACTGTAACCTTTGTGTAAACTTCACTCCCACCCTGATACCCCCCTTGAGGTTTCGGGAAGAATGAGCATATGGATGTGACTGTACCCACCCTGTGATCAGGCCATGATCTTATGAAATTAGCCTCTAGACATAAATCAATCGAAACGAAATTGTATGGGAATAATTGTAATCTTGTGGCTTTTGTGGGTTTTTCCTTTAAACGTACCTATGTGGCTGCAGTAGGATGCGACTCTTGCTCTCAGGACAACAGTGGCCCGACTGTATAGCTGCATCAATAAACCTCCTGCTGTTTGCATCAACTGAACTGGAGTCTGGGTTCTTGGGGTGCCCACTTGAGAAGGCAGTACCCTGGGTCTGGGGTCTATCACGACTAGAGCAGAGACCTTATGGTATGCACAAAATATTTACCACCTCTCTCTTTTCAGGAAAAGTTTTCTGAAATGTTGATGGAATGTGAATGTCCATAGTTAATCCACTAGTAAGATCCAAATATATTTGAGGACCCAATATTTTAGCTCTCATGCACTGGGAATAAAAAGCATAATATAATAGTTTAAAGTCTTTTTTGGTGGTAAGCAAATGGAGAGCCACTGTGCCAGGAAGCTTTGCAGCCCCAGTCATGCTGCAGGCCTTAGCAGAGAGTTCATCTAAGGAAAAACTAAGCACTATAGCTATCCTGTAATTGGGAGGTCTCCAGGACACTGCAACTTCACCCCTTTGGAAAGTGGTTTCATACTATATTTTAAGGATACACACATTTACTTCCTGATTATTTAAACTATCTCGACTTAATATAATAATGATAGAATAAATATGTTTTGTACTTTTTATTTTTGAAATTACAATATAATTACATTTCTCACTTCCCTTCCCTCAATATATCTCTCCCTAATCTCCTTCAAATTCATGGCCTCTTTTTTCACTAATTGTTAATACACATATCTATATATGTGTGTATACATGTATGTTCCTGAATATAACCTGCTAAGTCCTTATAATGTTACTTATATGTATGTTTTCAGAGCTGACCATTTGGAACTGGATAACTAAATGTGTGTGTTCTTCCCTTTCACACTCGTAACTTTCCTCAGTTGCCTATAGTTCTTTGTGCAGGATTGAGGCCTCGTGGACTTTTCTCCATCCACTTTACATGCCCATTGGTGCCATCCTTGTTCAGTTGGGTTTGGGCAATCACATGGTTGAGAATAAATACCTATAAAGTTTTGTGCGTGTGCGTGCGTGCGTGCGTGCGTGCGTGTGTGTGTGTGTGTGTGTGTAATGTTTAATATCCATTTACAACTTGGATGGATTTATGATCACCTAGGAAACAAACTCTGGGCATGACTGTGTGTATATTCTCTGAGATGTTTAACTGATAGGGGGAGACCAACTGTAAATGGTGGTGGCATCATCCCCTGCACTTGGATCCTTCACTAAATGCAAAGGAGAAAGAAGTGGAACACCAGCATTCATCTCTCTATGCTTCTTGACTACAGACACAGTATGACCAGTCCCCTAATCTTTCTATGACCATGCCTTCCCCACCAAGATGAAGTATACAGAGTGTGCCAGAATCAACTCTTCCTTCCTTAACTCTATCTATTCAGATATTTTGTTACAGCAATAAGGAAACTAATAGGATATGCAACATATTTCTATAAATGCCCTTAACATAGACATTACATATATTTAATATACATATATACAATCTCTTGTTTTATATTATATATAAGATATAGTAAAATGTTCTTAACATATGGTTTACATGTTGTGTTTAAGGTTGTTTTCCTGTCCCAGAAGAAGCATAGATGTTAGATTAAAAAATAATTAAACATTTGCAATTTTGTTACATGCTACCACTCAGTGCTAGTGAAGTCATGGTCATTGGAGGAGAACCTATGACCACTAATTTACTAAACCAGCATAATGCCTAACAGCAATCTATAAACCTTTGCCCTTATACCCATAGAACAGTGTAATCTTCATCCTTATCAAGGAAACTTCTCTTTGCAACAGACAGAGACCACTGCAGAAAATCACAACCAATCAAAATGCAGAGTTGTGGAGCCCAGTCTCAATTGTCATTATCTACAAAACACTCCCATACCTAAGGCTCAGGCAACATTGCAGAAGAGGGGAAGAAAGATTGTAATGGCTCTTCTTTCTTATTCTACACTGTCCTCTTTTTATTCCTCTAACCTATATGCTACCCCTTGTTCCTACTCTGTTCCCTTTTTTTCTTCATCCACAATTCCCTCTTCTTGTCTCTTAGTTATTAACAGCCCTAGTTCCAAAATATAAATACTATAAACCACAAAGGTATGGAAAACATACTTTGAGAAACAAGGCAGTATCTTTAGGAACTGATACTAAGAAAAAGTAGATGTCTGTGTGTTAAAGAATGAATCTAAATCCATCTATCTCACCTTTCAGAAAAATGTCAATGTAAAATGAACCACAAACCTTAATATAAGTTGGAAACCAATAAGAAGACAAAAACACTTCAAGATAGAAGCTTATGTGAGGATTTTGGCAAATAGTCTCCAATAACACAGAAAATAACTCCTAAATAGGATTGTATCAATTTATAAAGCATTTATACCATAAAGGAAATAATTAAGTGAAGAACAGACTACAGAGACCAGGGAAATCCTTATCAATACATTAGGTAGGGGATTAATATCTAGAATCTATAGAAAACTCCAAATATTAAATATCTGGACAGATTGGTCAGTGGTTAAGAGCACTTATTGTTCTTTAAGAGGACCAGGAACTTAATTACCAGGACCCACAGGGCAGCTCACAACTGTCTATAACTCCAATTCTAAGGGATCCAACACACTCTCTTGGCTTCCATGCTCATGGAAGCACCAGGCATGCACATGTTACATAGACATACATGCAGGCAAATACTCGCATACATAAAATAAAAATAGAGAAATCTTTTTTAAAGATGGACTGCTGAATTTAATAAACAGTTCTTAAGGGGGAAAGGACAAGGGGACAATAAATATTTCAAAACTATTGGAGTATTCTCATAAACACAAAAGACTTCTCTGAGATTCCATTTCACCCTGTTCAGAAGGGTTGTCATCAAGAAACAGACACAAATTCTGGCAAGAAAATGGGAAAGAAACTGTTATACACTGGTACTACCGTATGACCCATCACTACATGCTTGAGTGTGTATCTAAAGAACTGTAAGGACATGGACATCAGCATAGAGTACTTGCCCATCCCCATGTATTGCTGCATTATAAATGCCTAGATTTGAAACCAGCCTAGAAGGGTCCATTAGCAGATAAATGGATAAAGAAAATGAAGTAAATATTTCGTGATGGGTATTCTTCATACTCAACCTGACTAGGTTTGGAATCACCTCTAGGCATGCCCTCTGTAAAAGGACTTCCCAAGAGGCTTAACCAAAGAAGGAGACACACCTTGGAAGTGTCCAGTACCATCTTGTGGGCTATCATCCCAAACTGAGCGAAAAGGGATAAATGAGGGAGGGGACTGAACACCAGCATCCATCTCTCTCTGCTTCCTGACTATGAGTACAGTGTGACTAAGACAACTCCATGCTGCCACTGCCAGGCCTTATCTGCTATGATGTACTGTGCCTGCAAACCATGAGCAAAATACATTCTTCCTTCCTTAAGCTGCTTTTGTAACTGAGTAACTCATTTATATACTATAGAATTTTACTGTTACAAAGACTGAAATAATGACATTTTCAGGAAAATAAATGGAACTGAGAATAAATGTTTACCAGAATACACCAGACCCCAGAGGATTAAAAATATTTTCTCTCACATTCAGAATCTAAATTTAAATGTATATAGATACATATGATCATAAATATGTGTATGTGTACTATGTGTGTACATGTATAGGACACAGAAGCAGAAAGGGGACTGTGGTGGAGGGAGAGCTCTTAAGGGAGAGGACAAGAAAGAGTAATGGAATATATATGACATGTGTGCAGAGAAGGAGACTCTGGGAAGGAAGCAGCTGATCAGCAAGAAGGAGTGTTATGGGGCCAGCAGAAAGCAGTTGGCAGGGCAAGCAAAAACAAATTTAAGGGCATATGGAGATGGCTCTGTGATTAAGAGCACTTATTGCTCTTGCAGAGGACCCGAGTTTGGTTCCCAGCACCCACATGGTAGATTAGAACTGTCTCTCACTCCAGTCCCAGGGCTCTGATGCCCTTTTCTGGCCTCTGAGGGCTTCAGGCACACATATGGTACACACAAAATAAAAAATAAATGTTTAGAATAAAAGAATGCTGAACAATAACAAATTATATGATATGCATGTAAGAAAATGACAATGAAATATAATTCTTTTTTTTTTTTTTTTTTTTTTTTTTTTTTTTTGGTTTTTCGAGACAGGGTTTCTCTGTGTAGCTTTGCGCCTTTCCTGGAACTCACTTGGTAGTCCAGGCTGGCCTCGAACTCACAGAGATCCACCTGGCTCTGCCTCCCGAGTGCTGGGATTAAAGGCGTGCGCCACCACCGCCCGGGCGAAATATAATTCTTAATATGATAACTAAAATAAAGCAATTAAATAATAAAGAAAAAAATCCTTTGGAAATCTAGTTAGTTCTCCTACAAAAAAAAAAGTACCTCTGTGGAAATCTAGTGCAATGGAAACTTTCTGGAATCTATGAAAGTGATCCTAGAGAAGACTCCACTAAGGAGGATAGGGAGCCTGAACTGACCATCTTCTATAGCCAGGCAAGGCTTCCAGGAGTGGGATAGGACATCAACCCAGCCACAAAACCTTCAACCTACAATCTGTGCTGCTTGCAAGACATGCTGGGGTAATGGTGGTGCAAAACTTGTGGGAGTGACCAACCAATGACTGGTCTAACACTAGGCCCTTGCCTGTAATGAGTCTCTGTCTCACCAGTCAGCTCCCAAATAATGATACAAGAGGCTTATTAATTATGAAATCTCAGCCTTAGCTTAGGCTTGTCCCACTAGCTCTTATAACTCAGATTAACCCATATAGTTTAATCTACTTTCTGCCTCATGGCTTCTTACCTCATCTCTCCATACTGCTCATGGTGCTTCCTCCACATCTGGCTGGTAACTCTACCCTCTTCTTCCCAGAGTTCTCTTTCTGCCCTAAAATACTGCTTATGCCTCCTGCCTAGTTTTTTATTACACTAATCACAACAATATATTTTCACACAGTGTACAAATATCCCACAATATTTCCTCCTTTTTGTTTAAATAAAAATGAAAAGTTTTAACTCTAACACCATAAAATTGTATACAATAAGGACAATTACCAAAAAGGATCACATCCACAGTGTCCAGTCCATTTGTATTTGGCTAATTTGGAAAAATTACTATCTACTTTATCTTGATGAGTCCAAAGTTTTGTACCTAATTTTCATTTTATCTTAACTTGTATTGCCAACACAAAACTATCTTTTTAGAACTCAAAACATTTTCTTAGATAAACAATTTAAGCTTTTATGTCTCTAAACCTTATACACTTTATACTTCTTTCGTAAGTTTCTTTACTGAATTTGGTAACAAGGAAAACTGTAATTATAACGATCTCATTTTCAACTTCATTGGAGAGTCAAGAAGGATATAATATTATCTGAGTAAACAGGAAGTGTAGAGCAAACAACTTCCAAAATTATAGATATGACAAAGACGTCTGGCTGCCTGGACAGTCGCCCAAAGTTCCTCAGCAATGTTGGGGCATCCATCTTCAGCCTACAGGCCCAGAATATCTTAAATACTTTTCTGTGAAGCAAGAATTTTGAAAGACTGTCCTACCTTGTCTTGGCAAAATTCAGTAGTCACTTTCTTTTGTGTCCTGCTTGTCCAGTTTGGATAGTATACTGTCAGCAGTCAAGGAAAGGGCAGTTTCTTGCCCAAATTGCTAGCTTTGCCACATAGAAAGCAAACCACATATGGAGTTTCTTTGATGCTCCTCATCCTTTCTTGAAGTAAATTGGTGCTGCCAGGAGCAGATGTGTTTCGCTGTCATGAAAAGTCTTGCTATTGAAACATTTTAAATGCCACATTCTGTAAGTCTTTGAAGACCATCTACCTATTTAAAATATATCTGTTTGACCTTGAAAACATATTTAACATGACCAAAAGTGTGATTACTATAGGTGACTAACTACTAACCTGTATTTCTTAATTATCTTAAATAGATTTCAAGGGCGAGAGCTTTACATTTTTAAATGAGCTGCATAGGTACAATATCATGAACAAGAATAAAAATATATATAGTATAACAAAAATAACCTTAAATTTGTATCAATATATAAAAATCCATATCAATGTAAAGTATTTGAAACTAGTAGTTGTTCAAAAGTAGACTCAACAATCCACCCTTTTATCCCATCATTTCTACTCTATATCCCCCACTTTTCCCTTCAGAAAAAGATTCCTGAACCTAATCTCCTTTATTCAGGTTTTTTTTTCCTGACCATGACCAATAACAATTTGTAACCAACCTCCCTAAATGATGCCAAACATCCATAACAAACCAATAACCAAAAACTACCACCTCACCTCTTGGGAATGTGGGCATCATGTTCTCTAGACTGCTTTCCGTTGTCTGGAGGCAATGACATCTTTAAGTGACACTGAGAAAATTGGGATAATGATGAAGTCCTGGGAGAGCTAACTGTTATCCAGTCTTGGAGTGATGGAAAAGTGCAAGGCTTATCTGAAGTTCTGGCTGGATAGTCTGTAAGGCTGGACCATCACAGGTAGCAATCTTGAAATTGTTCTGGATGTACAGTTTTGAGAAAATTATAGTAGAGGCATTCTAAGAGGCTGGATCATCTGGGATACTTGTCTTTATTGGTGTTTAGTCCCATTTTTTCTTTCTGAAAACACACACACTTTTAAAGGTAACATATGTATCTGCATTAACACTAATACAGAATGTACAGTGTGCTCACGTCAGTTAAAGATGAGTTTTTGTTCTATGTTTTAGCAGGTAAAAGTTATCTGTTAACTCTATAAGTCCATTTGGACTGTATAACCAAACATCTATCCATGCCATATGAAAGGATGGCATGTAATAATAAGTGTGAGGATTCTGTAGCCAACAAGATTTATCATGTCTCATCCAGTCTCACAGCTGTTCCCATGCAAAGGTATCAGCATATACATCACCAGTCCTGTAGTTTTCCTTGGCTTTTTTCCTCATGTCTGCAGCCAAGATCCTCAGAAGGACTCCCCAGTTAAATCTGATCTTTATGAAGTTTGAAGAGAACCATAGCTTTTTGTTCCCTGTGGAAATAAAGACATAACTTCTCCCTCATTGCAACATATTTTCTGACTTCCAATTTGAAGTTAAGAAATTCTTAGAATATGTAGGTTGGTTTAATTTAGCACTTTCTATAATACAATAATCTATCAGCAGCTATTGGTTTTTGTACATTAGCATTTAAAAACTTCAAAGTCAACAAAGCACCATGAAAGATCCAGACATCCTGTGTATTTCCCATCTTTATGTGGATTTTTTTATATTACTTTACTCTCTCTTTAAAGACTTTACTTATTATTTTTAAACTATTTTTTCTATGACTGTCTATACCCATTTTCTTTTCTTTCTTGAGCATCCAAGCACATTTTAAACCATAATGTGCCTTTTTAGAGGTTTTCTGTGTCTGGGCCTGGCTTTGCTAAGCATCTGCAGTGTTCTCTGACCACATTCTCTGACAAATCTTAAACTGCTATGTCAGCCACCCCACCAGCACAGCTCAGCTTAGCACATGGTGCTAGCAAATGTACTGGCAGCTGGCTCCATAGTTCAGGCAGTCTCTGTACTCTGAACCTGCCTGAGAGACCTCAGTCACCAGGAAGTCACATTTGACTCCATGTTCCAATTTTTTTTAGCTTTTTTAGGCCTTATATGAATATACATGGTCAGATACTGGGTGCTATGTGTAATGAGTCTTGTTCTCTCCCACAAGCCAGATCCCAAATAATGACACAGAGAAACTTCTTATTAATTGTGAAATCCCAGCCTTAGCTTAGGCTTGTCCCACTAGCTCTTATAACTTAAATTAACCTATTAATTTTAATCTATATTCTGTCTCATGGCTCATTACATCATCTGTCCACACTGCTCATGCCTCCTCTGCCTTCTTCTTCCTAGAGTTCTCTCTCTGCCCTGAAGTCCCACCTATACCTTCTGCCTAGCTCTTGGCTGCTCAGCTTTTTACACCACTAACAGCAATACATTTTTACACAGTATTCAAATATCCTACAACACCTGCCATGAAAGGGAGCTCAATCCTGACACTGTCTGGATGGCCAAGAACCAGAGGCTGGACAGCCCAGAGACCCAGGATAGAAACAAACAAGACTGGCCAAAAAAAAAAAAAAAATCAATGATTCCTAATGATGTTCTGCTATACTCATAGATTGATGTCTAGCACAATTGTCATCAGAGAGGTGTCATCCAGCAACTGGTTCGGAGACCCACAGCCAAACACTAGGCAGAGCTCAGGAGCCCCACAGAAGAGGAGCTGGAGGGGTCAACGACGTCACAAGAACACAGTCCACATTATCAACTAAGCAGGGCTCATTGGAGTTCACAGAGACTGAAGAGGTAATCACGGAGCCTATATGGGTCTGCACTCAGTCCTCTGCGTATATGTTATGGTTGTGTAGCTTGTTCTTGTAGGACTCCTATCAGTGGAAGCAGTGGGTGTCGCTGACTCTTTTGTTTGCTCTTGGGACCCTTTTCCTCCTAGCGGGTTGCCTTGTCCACCCTCAATACAAGGGTTGGTGCCTAGTTTTGTTGCATAGTGTTATGCCATGTTCAGTTGATATGCCTGGAAGGCCCACTCTTTCCTAAAAAGAAACAGAGAGAAGGGGATCTGGGTGAGAAGAGAAGGTTGGGAGGAGTGAAGGGAGGGGAAACTGAGGCCAGGATGTAATATATGAGAGAAGAAAAAAATGCTCCCCTTTTTCCCACTTCCCTGTAAACTGCTGTGACCAAAATCACCTCTAGTGAGTTGAAAGAACTTTAATGTCAGAAAACAAGAGAGTGCCTGCTTTGACACTGTGTGTGTGTGTGTGTGTGTGTGTGTGTGTGTGTGTGTGTGTGTATGTGTGTGTGGCATCAAGTGCCACAGTACCCATATGTGTTGGAAGACCAAGGACAACCTTGGGTGTCGTTCCTCACCACCCATGTTGTTTGAAGCAATGTTTCTTGTTCTTCACCTGTGCTTATGATATGACCATCCATGAACGAGGGAGATCCAGGGAGCTTGCAGTCTCTACCTCACAACTAGGTGTAGGAGTTCTGGAATTACATACGTGTGTTACCATGTCAGGCTTCATGTGTGTTCTGGGGAATCTGAATCTGGGGAGTCCTCATGTGAGCAAGGCAAGCACTTTATCATTGAGCTGGAGCATTTTCCTTCCTGAATCTCTTGTCTATAACTCTTCCATTTGGCAATTGTGGGTACTCTTTTTCATGATGTTTTCTTGTCCTCCCTTTTCTCAATTGTTCCAAATCAAACTGCTGATGATGATCCTTTGAAGTTCTTGCTGGACATTCATAGCAACCTTTACATGTGCATAATTTCTGAAAACTCACAGGATTAACGATCTTTCTGACCCAGTTTTCAAAAAATAAATAAATAAACACACACATGCTCATCTCACACTGCTAAGTATGTTAAGGTAAGTGAGTGCCACCTAGTGTTCAGTTTCTGAAACTACTAAGCTTACGAATTTTAAATAGCTGTCAATGGAGTTTCTTCAAAAATCTGTTACTGGTGGCGAAAGCACATCAAAGTAATGTGTACGAGCTAGGATTTAGCGTAAGACAGCCATTCACTGGACCAAGCATACTAGCATCACTGATTGCAGAACCCTCGGAAAGCTCACCATGTGCCCCTAGGCTTCTCAGGGGAAAAAAATCAGTGTAATATTTGGACTATTTATGCAAACCCCTTGCTTCCCTAATTTTTTCCATAACATAACACCCCAAGAAATTATAAACATGTCTCCCATCGTGGTCCTCCCCCCAACACTGTCAGTTCATCATGGTCCTCCCCCCAACACTGTCAGTTCTTCTCTCTCCCCAATCCTCTTTCTCTCTCTGCAGATTGATTCCATTCGGATCCCTGCATTTGATCAGAACCCTAATATCCTTGAGTATGACAATGACTCCTCATGGGAGAGATCAAAGGCAGACGATGGAGGTGTGTAGTGCGTGGGGTTCGGCCCAGCTGACCAAGTAGGATGGGCCTTGGAGATGGGTAGGGGATTTGCGTCCAGAAGCATCATGCCAAAAATCTGTCTCATTTTACCTTAGAAATCACATGCAATTTGTGATGATTGGTTGTAATGTCAACTTGCCACAAATTAGAATCAGCTGAGTGGCACCTACCTGAAGAACTGCCGTGATTACCTTAAGTGATGTGGGAAGACCAACCCCTAGTATGGATGACACCTTCTTTTGACAGTCCAGATTGAAAGGGGTATGGCTGAAAGAAGATCACTGGCCTTTGCTTGCTTGGCCTTTCCTCTGAACTCATTTACACTGTTGCTGCTGATGATGGTTATTCCTTAGCTGATATCAGAGCCAGCATTACCAGGCTTCTGTTTCCCACCAATGACCAGCACCTCACCAGGAACCTTCCTGATTTGGGGCACTGGGTTGGGACTGGCAAAGCACCCATCATGAGGACTGAGCAACTATGGGTTTGTCATCCTCTTCAGTGTGAGACAGTCACCATGAGAATACTCCAAATGCTGGGGCTCCCAGTCGTAACATGAAACCACTACGGGGTCCTCAGGCTCGCAGTGCTGAGACAACTGTAGTTGCTATTTTACAGCGCTCCAGTGAGCAGTGTTTCTCCATTCTCTCGGCTTCAGTGTCTGCCTTTGCTTCCCCTCCATGATGAACTGTAACCTGTGAGCCAAATGAAGCCTTTTCGCCCCAGAGTTGCTTTGGGTCATAGCGTTCATCACACCAAAGGAAAGCAGACTAGAGCACAGCTCGGTCAACATCCGGTCAACTCTAGGACATCTATGAAACTCATCCCTAGAACTCGTTCTTATGAATGGAAAAGGACCTTATGACCCATGAATCAACAAACAGCTCCCCAGTTCTCCCTCCACAGCTGTCCCTGGGCCTGGTCGTTCTGCTTTCCACTTCTGCTGAGGGAAAATCAACCACATATGTTCTTCTGTGGCCTGACTTGCTCTTTCACACAGCCTCACACCCTGAACACGTGTCTAGGAGGTTTGTAGTAGTATACCTCAGACTGTCCATCCCAGCGGCAGGGGCAGAGACATAGTGGAACACACCTGCAGTGCCTGAAGCATTGGCAGTTTGAGGCAAAAAAAAAAAAAAAGAAAAAGCTAGACGTTGAACAAAAACCAAAAACACCCCAGAGAAAGCCCTGGATTCTATTTCTAACAGGCTGGCAACGGCCACCACCGTCTATACTTCTCAAAAACAAAAACAACAACAGCAAAACAAGAAGGAGGTGAAAGGAGGAGGAGGAAGAGGATAGAAGCCATTAAAGCATCCCTGGGCATGGTGGACCGGCAATGGGGTTACACCTCAGGGGTAGAGGGTTTTCTCTCTTCCTCCCGTTCTATTCTCTTCAGCTTTCTTTTACTGAATGGAACCATGCATATTTGCTGAGCCTTTCTCTGCCTTTAGCCTTAGTTACTGCTCTCTGCATCTGTGCTTGCCCAACACGTGTTGCTGAACCCACCCCACAAGGAACCAGGCTCTCTGCCCCACCCCATCTCCCCGCCACCGCCTCTCTTTGCAGCCTTCTAAATTACTCTTTCTTTGCTCCTGAAACTCCAGTGCCTGTCTGCCACCACCCGCCTCAGAGGAAGGCCGCTCTATTCCCCAGGGGTTCTAGCAGTCAGTTGATGGGTGTCACCTGCTGTCTCCTGAAACCTACAACAGCCTTTGCTTGTTAATGCAAAAGGTCTCTGGGTGTTTGGGGAGTTCTGCAGTGTTTTCATACCCCACTTTGCTCAAGTTGCCTGTCCTTTCTGTAACTTGGTTTTTTGAGACAGGGTACCACTTGGAACTGGAAGAGAGCAAAGGCTTGAGATGTTTGACTGGCTCCACAGCTTTGTGCTCGAGGACTTCAGTCTCCTGTGTTCTGGGAGTTACTAAAAGCTCAGAGAGCTGTGTGTGCAGGCTGTGGCAGAAAGTGAGCTAACCATTCCAATGAGGTTTTAGTCCTGAGCATGGATAGGGATACAAGTTCTTTATACAGTACATGAACAGCAACGGCTAGTCATCTATAAAGGGCAGAGACAGATGGGCTCTATCACTGATCCCATCTCAGTAACAGTAAAAAACAGCTTATCCAATAAAAGGGTGGATTAAGAAGCTTTTGGTGAAGCTTTGCTCTGTAGTGTCACAGAAGTGAACCACAAAAGTGCTATACACATTTACAGCAGTGCAGTGTGATGCCTCCATGCCTTGTTACGGGTGCCATGAATTATGTCCTGGAACTAGTGTCCTTTCAAGCCATGAAGCCTCTCGCAGTAATTAAACCAACAGCCACACAAGACAGAGTGCTGAAAAGGTCACTACCCATTGTGTCCTGGTACCCTGATGGCACAGTAGGGGCACTATACAGGGACAAGCAGCTACAGCCACATAAATGAGCACTGTTCCTATACGGCTGGAAAGAGGAAGAGGAAAGCTCTACCAGTTGGCCGAGTTGAGAACAGAGAACAATAACTCATGTCACTTGGTCTGTGAGCACTGACAGTTATATTGAGAAGCCTGACTTTATAGATATCCCAGTGAGAAAGTAGAACTGTTGGGTGCTGGGTCAGCTGCTGTGGGGACAACAGAGGTGAAAGGAAATACATAACATGATTCAACAAGGATCAGAGCCCCCAGTACTTGTGGAGGCCCATTGAGTCCCGGAAATCAGAAAGTTGTCTCATTTTTTTTTTTTTTCTGTCTGGCTGTTGTCTCTTGGAGTCCTGCTCTTTTCTGAACAGAAAACAGTGGGGGGGAGGTGGTCTAGGAAGAGAGGAGGAGGACAGCTAGGAGGAATGGAGGGAGGGGAAACGGGTTGGGATGGGTTGTGTGAGAGAAGAATCTATTTTCAGTTTTTAAAAAAGTTCACAAAAATAAAGGGAGAGGGAGACAGAGGGTGGAGAGAGAGAGAAAGAGTAGAAAAAAAAGGCGAGAAAAGAAAAGAAAAAGAAAGCAAGCAGATAAAGACATTTGCATACAACTACCACTAGAGGGTGCTCACTGCGTTCATATAAAGCCTGGCTAGGCAGCAGAGACCTCAGGCTAAAAGATAGTTAAAGCCACTGGTACTCTGGTGAAATAGTCTGACTTTCTAGCCGCTGTCCGAACATGTGATGCTAATTCCCAATCAAATTATTGAGGATTCAGTGCCACATTGTGGGGAGAATGCAAATTGACCCGTCCCATATGAGTCTGGCAAGGAGACTACATAGGGCCTCTACCTGTCAGTAAAAGGTACAAGTGTTCCTTCATCTCTGTGGGCACTTCTAAAGGACCCTTGGAAGCATTTTCATGTAATTCAGCAATGGGTGAAGCCACCATCAAGGGTCTTACCTAACTCGATGTTGTAATATGGGTCCTATTCCCCACCCCACCCCCAAATTGACAGTGACAAGAACATTCATTTCACACACATGCTCAGAACTGGGATGAGACAAAGCCACATACAATGGGCTAGGTTAGCTGATAAAAATCTAGGCTGCTAAAGAGTTTAAATGGAGAAGTCGCCCTGAATGGTTAGAAAAAGACACTCCCAGACACCACAGGTTACTGAGTAAAAGAATCCAGAAGGAAGGATGAGTTTTGTCACTGTAAGTTGTTGGCCAAGGAGGCCAACAACTTATATGGCCAAAGCCCCATATACCACACAGGCTATTCCCCCTGCTGTTGGTTACATTCCAGAATAAATGGTAGATCCCTAATGCTCAAGACATCATGTGCTCTGATCTCAGAATATGAGAAATAAAGCAGAGACTGAGCTTGGCTCTTCCTCCCTGCCAAGAGGGCCCGTGGGAAGCTACTGGGGACTAACTGTCATCAGTATATCCCTCTTTAACTATGGCCTTCATGTGTTATGCTAATTGTAATAAGCAAATGTGCCTGCTTGGGAAACATGGGCTCACCTGTTATGGATGGAACCAAACACTTAAGGCTACAGGAGAAAACTCAAGTTTGATATTGTAACCTATGACTGATCATATTCTCCACTAGGAAACTACTGCTATTGTTCTGTTAGAGAGACATGATGTGTCTGTGAAACCTCTCTCTAAACTTATGCCTGCAGATCACTGACTTATCATCTGCAGCTGAAGGGTGGATTACATGTGGGTGGTAGTTACTGAAGAGACTATTAACTGGTTAAACTCCTGTATATATATTTGAACGAACTGTCCCTCTCAGGTTAAGTATGTGTGATCTGACTATACTTTTCCCTAGCCCCAAGATTAAAGTGATTTCTGGGGGCCACCTGATGTGTAATGGGGTCTTCCACTAGGTAATACATGCATTAGTTTATCCATTTTTGGGCTCAGTCCAAAAAGGAGGCCCTGGCTGTTTTAAGAGAACCTAAAAATAAATCCAGCCTATGCACACCACGGTCTGTTGTGTATTAACATGTATAATACCAGCATACATATTACCCTATGTCTTGAGAAACCAAACCACAACCTCATTTCATAGGCATATGGGGTAGCTGGCACTCCAGAGCTGCTTCAGTACTAGATGGATGTGAGACATTAAATAGACAATGAAACAGAATGCATTGCCTAGCATGGATATGTCTCACCTGCAGGTATTGGGTGTCTGTGTTGGGCCCACTGATGGTCATATTTACCACATAAGTGGATAGGCAGATATACAGTAAGACATTTCTTTCTATAAGATTATATTTATAATCTTTCCAAAACTTGCCTTCTGTCCCAGTTTGGTAGGATAAGCCCTAAGTATCTCTTCATTTCAGGGTGCCACTTAAGATGCCTTTCTGCAAGTGAGGATTTGGATGAATTTTAATCATAAGAACATTAGACAACATCCACAGTAGTATATTCCTATATTATTTGTTTGTTTGTTTGCTTGCTTGAGATTCTGTACCCTAGGCTGTTCTTGAACTTATTATAGAGACTAGGATAGCCTTGAACTTATGGCAATCCACCTGCTTCAGCCTCTCTTCGCACTAGTATATTCTTGATTACTTGGGAAACTTTTCAAATGAGAAATGTAGGACTACAAAACGGATCAGTCTAGGAAATAGAGCCTCTCATGCTGGGACATATGCATCCCCTAGGAAAGCATGCTATCCTTGCAGACTCAATAATGGTGCACATGTTACTAGTACACTCAGATGGTCAAAGCAACACATGAAACAGAACATTTGGATGCCAAGGATGCCTTTGCCTTGGGTCACTACCTCACTATCGGGGTTGCCCTTTTAATCAGAGTTCCTATTGTTCTAACATAAGTATCTGTTGCTGTGGCAAAGTGGTCCAGTTCCAAGAAGAGTGGAAGTAAATATAGAAGACATCCCCTACAAGGCTCAGGGAACTCTGTAAATCAGGAGGCAGTCTGTAAAAGCAGGAGGGAGGGAGGCATAGGGGTGCACTGTATTGTAGCTAGTTACTCTGGGCTTCATATAGCTGCTGCCATGTCTATGGAGAACAACAGTGGTGACCTACCAGAAACTTTGACCCACAGTCATGGCAACAAAGTCATCAGGACACTATAGTAGGTAGTGATGTCTAAGGTGATGATAATAATGAGGTTGTTGACATTCCCTCTTAGAGAGAAGCAGGGAAAGTATGAGACTCATAAGACTCCTCTTCTGAGATTTGAATCCCCACTTCATCCTGCCAACTGCAAATAGTGCTGAATTCTATGGAGTTTTTAAAAAGTCTGGGTGTGGGACTTTACAGTCATACAGCTACCTGTGAGTTCCCATGATCCTAAGAGTAAACCAATATTAGTATTCATTTGCCATGTGTAATTTGATGGAATCTTTCATTGGCCTGCTGACTTCATCTCTACTTGGCATGAGCAGACAGATGTCCCTTTTGTTTTCCTAGAGATGTCATTTAGCATCAAGAATGATTATTCTGCTTGGTTTTCCTTCAGTTGAGATTTCTATAACTTATGTTGCTATTATTATTCCTGAAGAGGTTTCAAAAAAAGTATTTCTTTGCCTTGGTATGTTGAACACATGCTTCTGTCTGATGCTATAAATCATTCAATTTAGTCAGTTGTCCCATTCCTTCTGGGGATTGAATTGTTGAGTTTATAATGCAGAACACTATCATTCTTGTTTTGTCCCCAAATGTCAATGTTTCATAATCATTTTACACATTGAAAAATATGCTGTCCTGTATATTAAGGAAGATTCCAAATTTACTAGTAAATGTCAATGGCATATTTGAACCATCTGATCATTCACCCACTCAGACCTGTTTCTTATAAACATCCATCCTTATTTATTTCCATGTGAGTATATATCACATTTTCCTGAGAACCACTGACATTGACCATTTTTCCTGTACCATCTTCTGAAAAAATACTTTTCAGTCATTTTATCATATGTATTCATGTACGTATTTCTTACTTTTTTAATTTTTATGAAACATTTTTCACATATTAACTCATTTTCATTTATAAAATGGGAAGTGTTTTCTTCCAGGGTGGATTTTACTTTTTAACATTCCTATTATCCTTTTCAGTTATGAAGACTGCTCTAAATTATTTCATTTATCATTGATACTTTCTTTTTTAATGCTCATGTGACATAAATTCTAAGTCTGAGAACCTCGAATTAAACCTAGGTTTTAGCATTTGCCAGATATTTGACAAAATATTGTTATAAATGAGTGAAAATTATTTTTTAAGTGTGGTACCTATACTCATGAAAAGGATTTGTCTTGCATTTGCAACAATGTTTGAAACTATAGGTCATTGTGTTAAGAGTAAAGCATGACCTTACATAGATGGAATCTAAAACCCTTCATCTCACTAAAATTGAGGGTGGAATAGCGGTTACTACAGGCTAGGACCCTTAAAAGAAAAAGGTGAATACCAAGACACAAAGAGAACCTGCTGTTCTAGCGACTTCCATACTCCCAGCAGAATGGCCCATTAAATTCTGTTTACAACATTCGAGGGCACCTGTAGCCCACAAGTCCACACATTTTCCAGACGACTCCCACAAATAAGTTCTGAAGACCTGTCGACCACGTGGTCAGGTTTATGGCAGCCAAAACCCCACTTCTTGGTAACAAATTTCTGAGTTAGTTCTGCTTCTTAATGCTGTGACCAAATACTTGACAAGAAGCAGTGTAAGGGAAGAATTTTATTTTATTTATTTTTTTTTTTTTTTAGCTCAAATCTGATGGTAGAGTCCATCATGGCAGGAAAGGCATTGTGAACCATGAGGATGCCTGCTCAACATTTGGATGAATAAGGGGGAAGAGAATTCTGGCACTCGGCTCAGTTTTTGTTTCCCTCTTTATACATCCCAGTACTCCAGTCATAAGATGGTGTCCTGGTTAGTTCTGTTGTCAGCTTGATACAACCTAGAGTCACCTGGGAGAAGGAAACCTCAACTGAAAAATTGTCTCCCTCCAGTTGACCCCGTAGCAATGTCTGCAAGAGACTGTCTTAATTGATGTTTGATATGTAAGGGCCACACTCTCTGTGAGTGGCACCACATCTGGGCAGGCGGACCTGGGCTGCATGTGAAAGATAGTTGACCAAGCCAGAAAACTAGCCAGTAAGCAGCATTCTTCCATGCTTTCTGCTTCAGTCCGTGTGTGCATAAGCTCTAATCTTGTCTTCCCCAATGATAGATTATGATCTGGAAATATAAGCTGTAACAAACCCCTTCCTCCCGTAAGATGCTTTTGGTCATGGTGTTTAACCCAACAATAACAAAGCAAACTAACAGGTGCTGTCACCCATGTTCACTTGTCCTCTCAATTAATTTTCTCTGGAAACATTCTCCTGAACATATCCAAACTTGTGTCTCACTAGTACCATAGGTATTTCTTAATCCAATCAAGTCCATAAACAGAATTAAACATGTCACGCAGTTCCTAGGGAAGGAGCAAAAACAGAGATCCAGAGGCAAAGTGAAGCTAATCCAGTGATGGATGGATGAGTGCTTTTCCTACAATTCCCACTGCCCCATCACCATAACATTTCTATAGAGGTTAGGACCCAAAGGTCATTTTATTCAGAAACTGTTCCTTACTGATTGGAGCTGCTGTAGAAATCTTGAAAGGCCTGTTAAGAAGGCCTTAACAGGATCAGAAAATATAATTTATTATGCTTTTTCCAGAGACGGAAGGAGGCACTTACATACTGGTATGAATACAGTAAATTAAGTGCACCCAAACAGTAGAAGTAAAAGGAAAATAACAGTACTAAACATATGGACTTAAATTCAATAGAGACTGGCTTTAGCCAGTTACTGAAAGGATCCATTCCTCGGGCACATCAACAGCAGCTGTATGCTTAAGTAGGTCCTCCACTGCTTCATTTAGATCTTTTAAATGATTGGTAATAGAAACTCAACACTTCTTAACATGAGCACAAGCTGTCCTGTGGACAGCAGTCAAAACATGGGAGGCCATCTGGTTTGGGAGAACCATTTCACAAGTTTGTGTTGTCTGATCACAGAAAAGGATGAAATTCTGTCAGGTTTTATTCCAAGTGGCTGCTGTGTGTTTCCTAGCGCGTCTACCTATAATCTCAACCCAGTGACAACAGCTCCTGAAGTTATGACAGCTGTGGAGTGGAACCTACCAACAAGCTCTCTTCAAGCCATGTCTGACTTTTTACAGAGTCCTGGTCATGGGGACTACTGACAAATGAGAAGCAATTCGTCCTGGAAGGAATGAGGACCCTAGGTACATTTACTGAGCCAATTCAATGGCAAAACTGGGCCACTCACAGCTTCCATAAGCCCACAGCAGTCCCCCTTGGTACTCAATATGCCTCTACCATACTGAGCTTATTTTACAAGCTAAGCCACATGGATACACTTAGAGTAGTATTCATACAACACATTTCTTGGAGGTGGGGTCCAATCCATCATTCAGAAAGTTCCATGAGTACCATTTAGTTTTTTCAATGCATAGGGCTGCTATTTTTTTCTAGTTGAACTTTTTTGAAAGTTAGCTATCCGAATCTATCACAAACCCCACAGTCCACACTGGGGTTTTCAAACCAAGATTAAAAACAAGTTGTTTTGCTTCAGCTACTGTTAGAAACATTCCAGGGTCCTCTTTGTAAGAGGAAAGGATCAGGCATTCTCTAACATGTTAAGGGGAAAGTTATTTCTCCAGATTTCAGAACTATTTAAAGAACTCTTGCTGTATAGATGGATTGTCTAATTGGATGTTCCTGAACTGGTCATGGGTATCAGAGGAAGAACTTTTCATATACCCAAAAGCCAGGTAATGAGCCTCAAAATTTTAAGAGCTCAATCTGCAAACAGTTTAGATTGATTAATTTTGAGACAAAGAAAACATATAGAAAGCAGAGCCAGACCATAATAAATTCTTGATTATCTAAAAGGTATTGCCTGTGTTTCTGTTTTTCTTTTTTCTTTTCTTGGATGACAGAGTCTCACATAGGACAATCTAGACTTGAACTCCCCATGTAGCATAGGATTTTCTTAAACTCCTGATCCTCCTGCCTCTCCCTCCAAAGTGTCAGAACTGCAGACATGAGCCACCATGACCAGCTCAGGTTTCCTTTTTCCTTTTTATCAAGAGGTTGGTTGAGTCTTCCATGGAGGTTTCCACCTAAGGTAGAGGGGTCAAGAGGGTAACTTCCTGATGATGCCTAGCGAGTCCACGGCTGAGAGTTGAAACTTTCAAGGAGACGTGATTGGTTAGAATACATCATAAGGTCTTATCTGCCTTTCTATTGATTTGGCTCCCAGATTCTGATCTCTCCATGTCTGTCTGTCTGTCTGCCCGTCTGTCTGTCTGAGACAGTGTCTCACTATGTAGCCATGGGTAGCCTGGAACTCCCTGTGTAGACCAAGATGACCTCTAACTCTCAGAGCTCTGCCTGCATCTGCCTCCCAAGTACTAGGTAGAATTAAACACCAGAGCCACCATTCCTGGCTTTTCCATGTCTTTACTATAATTCCTTCTCCTTGTTGACAGATACATAGAGTACCCTCAGGGTATGGTCTTATCATAAAAGAAGCAAACTTAAGCATTGAGTTTAGAACTTTATTAAATTATTACATATGACTAATTTTGATTTTATATTCAAAGTATGGGAGCAGTCTCCCCTTTATAGATATCTGAAATCCTTTCTGATAATTTCATAGGGGTTTAATTGTAGCCTATATCTTTGAGTTTCCCTCATATGTGAAAGAGAATGCTCATTGCTTTTCTCATACTAGACTAGTCTGTTAACATATTCTGGCTAAGTGTCATGGTTCATCATTTCTATCTTCCTGTTGGTTAAGATCCAGGCAGCATGGAATTTCCAATGGATATATAGGGTCTCATTCATCTGCTGCATTACCCTGAGGACAGAGGCTGGGCAATTGTCACTTTGAATGGCATCAGGTATATCAGTTAGCAAAGCTAAACTCCTTTAGCAAAGCTGAAAATTCTCTTATTCCAGGGGATATGCTTTAACCAAATTTAAAATAATGTCAATAAAACTAGTAGATATTAGATCCTCCCACTTGCCAGCCAGCCAGCTACTCACTTTGATGTCACAGGCAGTGCATGGTAACCACCTCTTTTTACATGAGTATAGCCTCTGGGAGCTTTCATATCTCCTGATAAATGCTTACATCCTTATGATTGAGGGCTGGGAATCCTCTCTGTGTGTCCCCTTGGCATGGCGATTAAATGGCATACCTTGAGTCAGCTTAAATGTTAGTGTTTTTATCTTGTAAAAGTTAAATGTCCATCATTCAAACTTCTAAGCAAACATACCTACCAGAAAGAGGTTTTAATTAGTGATATATTTTTATAGTCACTGTTTCATAGTCAATGTGGAATTTACCATGATCCATGAAGCTGGATTTTAACATTTTTATTACATTTATTATTTAGTGTGTGTGTGTGTGTGTGTGTGTGTGTGAGAGAGAGAGAGAGAGAGAGAGAGAGAGAGAGAGAGAGAGAGAGAGAGAAGAAGAAGAAGAAGAAGAAGAAGAAGAAGAAGAAGAAGAAGAAGAATTTGTGGAAGTCAGTTCTCTCCTTCTACTATGTAGGTCCCCAGAAGGCTCAGTAACAGGAACCCCAACTTTGTCCCATGAGTCATCTTGCCAGCCTGAAGTCATTTTCATCTGGGAAGAGCTCTCAGTCTTCGTGGTCAAATAGCTGGCCCATCAGCCCCAGTTAGTGCTAAAAGATGGCATCAAGGATGTCACACATTCATTGTACACAATAAGAGCGCAGTTCCTGTGGGCATCCGAAAGCAGCTAAGTTTAAAGCTGGAGTTCTTTGAAAGGTCAAATTAAGTACTTCAACAAGATGGACTGATTTGCCCGGCTCCCTGGTATTAAGTCAGTACCTTCAATTTGGTTCGAAGAAATTTAAAGCTTTATGTGTCATGTACACAGCAATAGGCTGTTCAAGTGGTAGTTTTTATTTTTAGCTTGCTTTAGCACATCACAAAATAGCTAGTACTGACTGGATACAAGGAGGCCATCCCTTGACCCCTTGATATAATTGATTTCAGAAACAAGTTTCAAGGTGAGAAACTTCACTCAGCAACTGAGTAAGAACTCCCAGCATAGATCTTTGTCACTCATGTATATACAGTTTAAATGTTTTCAATGTAAGGCAACCCCAAAGCAAATGTCAATCAGGGGTACATGCTTGTAATTCCAGGTGAGACAAAAAGATGACCATGAGATCAAGGCCATGTATACAGCCATCATGAGCTACATACTGAGTTTCAGTCAAGCCCAAGCTGCAAAGTAGTGAGAACTTATCTCAAGTATACAATAATAATAATAATAATAATAATAATAATACAATAAAATAAATTAAAACAGTTCAATGTTCTGTTGGGCAAATTGAATCCTCAAAATCTCTGTAAAAGTGGAAGGCAATCACCATGCGTGAGATTGAGAAAACAGAGAGTAATGAGGGATGAATATCATCAAAATATACTACCTAAGAAAATGTCATGATGGAACCCAGTATTATGTGTAACCAATATACACTAATAGTTTTTTTTGTTTATTTGTTTTAGAAAAAAAAAAAGCTGTCTTGTGTAAAGTCTCATGAAGAGGTATTCTTATTTTCCTCGTTAAACAGCTATACCCTGCAGTAGTCTGCCATTCTCAGAAAGCCCACAACTGTTGTGGCAATAACCGTTTTTCTAGTCACTCGTTGGGTTTTATTGACTTTGCTGTAACTATAATCTCAAACAACTTATTCTTTGCAAATTTGTGTTTATAGAAGAAGACACATCCAGTAAAGTGACTAAGAGTCTGAATGGTGTTTTCTAGTAAAAACTCATAAATTGGGCTAATGATCAGCCATTTACATATTGTAGAAGGGTCCCCTAACTTAATTGCAGCCTTCTCAAACCTTTACCCAATATGTCTCCCTAAGATCATATGTAAACGTATGAATCTGTATAATACTTCCAAACTGTGTTAAGATGGATTTTGACTTGGAGTCTGTTCATTTTAAGGCAAAAAATAACGATGACTCACTTTCTAGGGAAATGCAAAAGAAAGCATTTTCAGAATGAGGACAGTGAACCATTTACACTCTGCTGTTGATGTGTTCAGAACAGTATAAGGATAAGGCACTGCAAAGACTGGGTAAAATTAGCTTCAAAAGCATTAAAATCATGGGCTAGGTTTAATTGAGTACTTCACACTTGGAAGAGTATTGTGTTAAGTAGGGGTTGATTTATCTTCTAAAAGAATGTTAATATTGAGACAGTTGTTTAGCTTGAACTGTTTAGGGACCCCTGGCAGTGGGATCAGGATCCATCCTTAGTACAGGAGCAGGCTTTTTGGAGCCCACTACAAGGTGGGACACCTTGCGCAGCCTTGGTGCAGGGGGAGGGACTTGGACCTAACTCAACTGAATGTACCAGGCTCTGCTGACTCCCCATGGGAGGTCTTGCCTTGTAGGAGGTGGGAATAGGGGGTGGGTTGGGGGAGGAAGTTGAAGGGGGGGCAGGAGGAGGAAGGAGAGGGGGATCTGCGGTTGGTCTGTGAAATGAATAGAAATTTTCTTAATAATAAAAAAGAGAGAGAAAAAGAACTTTAATAGTCACAGACTCTCAGCTCCTCCCAGAGTTCCATCAGGCTAAATTGATGGTTTGACAATTTGGTGTATTTCAGAGGCTTACTGTGTTGTGATAGTTGGTCTTGAATGTTAGCTTGACTGGATTTAGAGATATCTCTTACTGAGCTGAGAAGATGGCTCACAATTAAAGTGCTCGCCACCCAAGCAAGAGGACCATCATTTGGAATCCTAAAACCCACATGAATTCCCAGGGAGCATAGCAGTTTGCCTAAAATTCCAGTCTCAGAAGAAGGTGACATAGGAATGAATCCCCAGGGCAAGCTGACTAGTGAGAGTGGCCATATTGGTGAGCTCAGAGATTGATTGAGAGACCTGGCCTCACAGAATCAAGTGGAAGAGCATCCAAGGAAAACTCCTGGCAACCTTGTACATGCACAGGAGCCCTCACACTCATGCTAATATGCTTCCACACATGCACATCTTATACACACACACATAAAAGAGGGAGAGAGACAACCATGATTGATGAAACACACCTGTAGGTTCATAACATTTCCAAAGAGGAGTGTCCTGTGGGGCTGGGAGAGAATGATTTGCCTTCAGTGTGGGCAGTTCCCTTTCCATGGGCAACCCAGATAAATGAGGAATCCAGGGAAAAAGCAGCCTGAATGTATCTACCTTTTCTTCTAAGTGACGGCATCTGCTCATGCTCCTATGATCTTCTACTGACATGAGAGTTCAGCTTCTTTACATTTCCAACAAGGAGTCAATAACTGCATTCTTCAGGGGATGTCCAGGTTTTCAGCACTGTACTGCACAAGTGTCCAGCTTCTTAGTATTGATAGACTAACCAGCTGGATGAAAATCCCTTTAAGAATAAAAACATACATATTCTATCAGTTCTGTTGTGCTACAGAATCCCACCTAATCCATATTGTTACAGAGATAAGGAGCCTTGAAATTATGTCACTTTTACTTGCATTTGCTACCTCTTCTGGAAGGGATATGTGAGCATTAAGTTTGTATAATAGGTCTACACCTAAAAGTGAAACTGAACATTTTGGTGTGTGTTCCTTGGAAAAACCCAAATTAAATGTTTATCGGCTTAGGCTGCATTCCAAGACTGGAAAAAAGCATGTTCAAGGATTTCCTGATACTCCTAGAGATAAGCACAATTCATTTAGCCTTTTTGGGCTTGTGTTGACCAAGAGCTTATTGGCTTGTATCCTATTATCAGTTGTTCCCAGGTCATCTATGAAGAAATAATGGTTGGAGCACCGTTAGTCCCTAGTAAAGTCATCCTCTACTCCTGCTATCTGATGCTCTGGCTGCTTATCAAGCCTCTGTTTGTTTGTGCATGTGGGGCAATTACTTTTCCAATGACCATTCTATTATAATATGCATAATGATTTTTCCCTGAGGGCCTCATCAATTTCCCAGTGGTTCCGGGTCTAGGTGTTGACCATGAATAAAGACAATAGCTTGCTCAGCTCGACCTCCCCATCTTCCAGGTCATTAGAAATTTCATAGACTGTGGTGATTGGCTGAGAAAGTTTCCTACCCATGGGTCCCTTGAGTGAAAAGAAAAAAAGAATTACAATAAATCTAGTCATTCATGTAGAACAAGAACACAAATGTGAGATGTGCTGTTTTTTCTCCAGCACTACTTCTGCCCCCTACTAGTCCATTGAATGGTCTCTTCAAAAGTGAGAGGAGGCAAGCATTTTAAACTTCAGCAGCAGTTGGAGGAATGGCTGGAATTGCCCCTGGACTGTGCAATGGCCATGACACCAACAAGAAGTATAGTTGCAAATCTGGCTCGGGTTCTCTCTCCGTCTCTCAAAATCTCTTGATACAAGGATGGGAAGGCACTGGTCACATTGTGGTGGATCTTTGCCAGAAACTCAAGGGCTCTCATCTTCCTGGTTTGGATATGTACCCATGGACCCCACAAGTATTGATAATGTGAAGGATCAGTATCCTATCACTTAGGCTTTCCTGTCATATTCCATCTCAGTGGCGAGTGCCCTGTTCCTCTAGGGTGAGTATCCTATGCTGGATCCCTTGATGGACCTTAAATGGAAAGACTGCTTCAGTGTCACCAACACATCAAAGAAATAATCTCTCTTGATGATCTAACGTTTCCTTTGATATCAAAAGGAGATGGAGGACCTACTGGGAAAAGAGGAAATGTAGGGTTCAAAGTCGTTGGTAATAGTCTTTACTCATTTTCAATATCCCTGTTGTCACTCAACAGGGATTTTAGCATTGATGTCTGGGACCTTTGTTATGTCAATTTAGCCCCTTCCTTAGAACAACCTTTATTATGCACAACTCATAAAACATTGAGCATATGATACCCCACACATACATTTCTGGATTTCGACAAAATAATTCTAGCTGTAAAACAATATAGAATCGAATAACCTACCCAGAGGCTACCTCTCCTTTTCATCTAGTGCGTATTTAGGCTCCATAGTAGTACTATAATATACCATCTTTTCCTTAGTCGTAGGCTCATAGCTATAATTAGGCAAGTCACCTAGAATTCCCCCTAAGGACTTCCTGATAGCACAGTTAATTTCCATGGCTATACAACTTGCAATAGTGACCTCCTGAACACCCGGCTTCTTGATATAGACCTCAGCTCTTTTTACATTTGGCCCATAGAATTTCATAATTCTCTGCCTGAAAATAAATTACCTAAGCCTAACACTTCCTGAGATAACTGAAGCACAAAAGAATTAAGAAGGGCTGGAGATGTAGATAGCTCAGTGGTTAAGAGGACTTACTGCTCTTGCAGAGGATCCAGTTTCGGTTCCCAACATCCACACGGCAGCTCATCTATAACTCCAGCTATAGATGATCTGATGCCCTCTTCTGACTTCCACAGGCTCCTGCATGTACATCTTGTGCGTTCATGCACACACGCATACACATAAAATTAAATAAATAAAAATTAAAAAAGAAACTGATCTGAGTTCTAATAAAAATTCAAGTTTCTTCATCAGAACCCTATCACCTAAGTCTACACTGACCCCAAAGAGCCCAAGAACCAGAGAACAAGAAACAAACAACAACAACAATGAACCACAGCAACAAAAACCCAGCATTAAGTGGGATCATCCCAGGGTTCATAGACAAGGGACAAAAGCAAGGTTTGACATGACTGGTGGAGAAAGTACTTACCAGGTGGCCACACTCTAAATCAGTGGTTCTCAACCTTCCTAATGCTGCGAACCTTTAACACAGTTCCTCATGTTGTGGTGCCCTCAACCATAAACTTATTTCATTGCTACTTCATAACTGTAATTTTGCTACTGTTATGAATCATAATGTAAATATCTAATATGAAAGCTATTTGATATGCAACCCCAAGACCCATGCGATGAGAACCACTGCTCTAAAGACTGGTAATTTAAATACTGGCTTCTCCCTCTCACTAAATAGAGCAGAAATCAGCTAGTATTGGCCAACATGTGAAGGTAAGAAAATGTCCTTGGAACAAAGGTGATAAACATGGGACCATTCAGTAATTTTTCTCATTTTGGGGACATACTATTGTGAGTGGCTCAACTTCCCCCAGCTTAGCTTATCAAAGTTGCTTCTCCACACCAAGAGTTTTAGGGCAAAAGTCAGTACTGGGAGGCCTAAAAGACTTTAGAGTCATCCACTTGTTAAGTACATAGATTAAAGAGACAAGTGTTGTGGAAGGCACAGAATGGAGATTGAGTTAACATGCCCAATGGGAAGATGTACAGTTAAAGGGGCATGGTGATCCCATATCCATTTGTAGTGTCCTCACATAAGCTTCAGAGTACTGACAGAAGTGTATTGTACTTATTTATTTGATGCTCATGTATATCACTGCCGGAATCCATTGCACAAGTATGGAGGTCAGAGAACAAATTGTAGGATTTGGTTCTTTCCTTCCACCATATGGAAGATTGAACTCATCAAGCTGGGTGACAAGTGCCCTTCCCCATGTAGCTACCTCACCAGCCCTTGACAGAAATTTCAATGAAGAAAGAATTGAAGCAAGAGATATGGATAATTAAACATTCCTGGTCAAGGTATGGACTGGTTGATGATTATCTCAGCTCTTGTTCTGTGGGGTGGTCCAAACAAGTTACCACTGCTATCACCATTCTAATGGAGTAGTGTGGTTTCCAAAAAATTGCTTCTATATAGTACTCAGCTTCAACATCACAAACATCATTGGGCAAAGATCTGTCCAAGAAGACCCACCGTTGCTTACCTGTTTCAGTCCCTCATCATTAAAGTCCCTATTGATCAGTCTTTTTACTCTCAGAATCCAAACTGACTACGACCAAAAAAAAAATTACAAGAAAAATGTTTAAGATGAAAACAGAACTAGAGATGGATAAGGCAGAGCTCAGATGGTGGCCATTGCTGTCCTTCAACAGGAAGACACCTGACTTTTTTTAGACAACTGACTACGATGTGAACTTTTTCTTTTGGGGCTGTAGAATGCATATTACTTCCATTAGAGAGACACCCTGAGAGTCTAGATAAGAGTCTGAGAGTCTGTGAGTCTTCAGGGGTCCTTGCTTTATGTCTGTTGTGTTGCACCGTTAGCTGTTCCCATTCACGTATAGCAGTTGTTTCTTCCCAAACAATCGTTAGCCGAAATCTCACTTTTTTCTTCTGGGCATTGTCTTGCACATATAATTAATTATCTGGAGCAATGATGTGATATAAACACTATAACATTCATTTCATATGAACAAATGTGTTAGTGGGAGTGATATTGTTTGCCGGATGGTCATCTATAACAATGATGGAGTCAAGCGTGTGTCTTGTGTGCTAAGCACAGACTCTACCACTGAGCTACAGCACCAGCCTCACACTGTAATTATGACATCTGAATGTGTGTTCATGGGCAAAAAGATTATAGCTCTAACTGCTTCATTCCAAGTGCACAGTTCATGTTCTGACATATTTCTCAGCTCATCCACCAGCTCACTTCTCCCTCCTGCTCTTACCACAGATTATCTGCTCCAGCAAATTCTCCCTTGTTTTAATAGATTCCTATTTTCATCTCTTTTCTATGGATCCCCCATATAAGTTGGATTCAGTTGGCATCTGCATACATTTCTGACCCTGCGTCCTCCTACGTGTGGCTCACTCTCTACTCCATCCAAGCCTTTCTTCTGACTACAGCCTTTGTCTCTCTCACCCACTCCCAAACTACAGCCCTTGTTTATTGTTGACCTTTATGCTCAGGACTGCTTCCCACGAACATTCATAAACTTCCTTACTTTGCTGCCTCACAATCCTATTCCCAGAAGGGCTTTCTAGTCCATAAGGGGGTTGGCTTTGTGTCTACGCTTACACCGTCAGCTCGTCAGCTCTTGTATAGTTATTTACTTTTCTTCCTTGAAAGATTTTATTTAGAGCTTCAGTACTTTTTTCTCAATAATTTTTTTTCTATTTATTATCCAACTATTTGCAGCAACAGATGTTGAGTTAACATGTACATTTACATTTTTATTACATTTCTCTCTCTCTCTCTCTCTCTCTCTCTCTCTCTCTCTCTCTCTCTGTATCAGCAAACAAAATGCATGAATTAATTTTCTCCTTCTCATCATGTGGGATCTGAGTTTCAAACTCAGGTCTTCAGCAGCAGGCACCTTTATCTGCTAAACCCTCTACCAGCCTCCTACAGGCCACAAGAGTATGAAACAGAGATTCAGCTGTATATGGTAAAGCTATACCTAAAAAGATCAAGGAATCCTTCTGGAGGAGAAGTCAAATATCAAGGAATATTTGATGTTATTTGGCTTTTAATGTGTCAGCTGCTTCTTACTATCAATTTCTTGTGCGCTCATATACTCCTAGGCCATAATGGCAAACCGAATAAGCTTCTCAGACCCACTGCTGATCTGAACTATGTAACACCCCTACAGAGACAACTTCTCCTAGCCTAGGAGACAGGTGAATATGTAGATGCATAGCTTTGTTTCTTGTGCAAATGAAGCTCAGACTTTTCTTCCTCTCTCTCAGGCCTAATGGCATTGCAGAGCAATTGACTCAGAACAAAAGGGATTTTTACATATCAGGTGAAGGAGGATTGAGACAGAATTCCTAGCTCCAGGCAGAGTCATGTGGCCATAGAAGAAAGAACAAGAGCTGGGCAGTGGTGGCACACACCTTTAATCCCAGCACTCGGGAGGCATAGCCAGGCAGATCTCTGTGAGTTCGAGGCCAGCCTGAGCTACCAAGTGAGTTCCAGGAAAGGAAAGGCACAAAGCTACACAGGGAAACTCTGTCTCGAAAAACCAAAAAAAAAAAAAAAAAAAAAAAAACAAGGCAGAGTTTCCGTAGATGGTAGGGGCTGCATCAGGTGAGAAGAGTAGGAAAGGAAGGAAGGAGAGAGTAGATGGAGGAACTGAGGACAAAGTTGAGATCAAAAGAGAAAGAGCTTAGTTAGGGCTGTGAGAGGACTGGAGGAGAGGGGACAGAGAGGAGTTGAGTGTGAGAACAGAACTGAAACCACGTAGAGAGAGAACTCAGGAAGAGAAGGGACAGAGAGGAGCTAAATATAAGAATAGAAATAAAGTTGTGTAGAAGAATTTAATCTCAAAGGATGAAAGAGCACAGTGCACATAGATTCTTTTCCCTCCGATTCCCCCATGCCGGCTGTAGCATCTTCCCCAGGACTCTGGGAGAAATCTTCTCAGGGCAGGCCCCTGGGAAATTTTTTATACCAGCCCTGATATATATTTATTTTTATGTAAATGAATTAAATGTGTAAGCAGCTGTGACACTAAGTTGATGGTGATCTGCCCCCAATGAAGCAGAATAAGTTGTACATGTTTGCTGGAGCATACATATACCCACAGCCTTAAACAATCATTTTCCCCCATAGAAGTGTCAGGTTGACATCCTAAACGACTGTCTTTATTCCAGACCTAAGAGCAGCTTATTCCTAGAAGTCACTATAGGGACCTAAAACATGAATGTAATTGTGTATGCTTAAATAACTTTGAAATCAAACACCACTCGGTATTGTTCAAGTGGGGAAATTCCCAAACTAGCTTTCTGAGGAAGTTTTTGTCATCTACTTCCAAATATTGAAATTAAAACTTTTCTATATTAATTGTGGTTAGATAGGAACTAAATGAAAAATAATGGTAATCAATAGAAAACACAAGCTTTGAACACAATGCCGATCAATAGAAAATACAAGCTTTGGACTTGATAGAAAGGAAGGTCATGGGGCAATCTGCCAAGCTTCATTTTGAAGTGATCACTCCCAATTCTGAAAGAGAGCACTGCTAAATAAACTATTCTCGGCCTTGCCCCGGGGGTGGAAATGCCCTTGTCTGAAGCTATAAATATGTTGAAGAGGAAATATGGTGCTGCAAAGCTTCATTTGGTCACTTGCCTTCATTTCCTGAAGTACTTTGTACCCTCTCTCTAAACTGGCCATTTAGTTTTCAAAGTGAACTGTATTTTCTTTCTCTTCACTTTTTCTCATTGCCACATTTTTATGTGGAATTGTTAGAGGCATCAGAATGTTGTTTTTCTTGTGACTTTAACACACTACAAGGAAAATGAATGTTTGACAGGTATTTGCTGCCTACATAAATGATGTTTCAATAACTGAGTAAGAATCCTAGAGATAGAGTAGTAAACACACACTATAATATTTTTAGGGAGCTGAGATACGGTAGGACAGAAATAAAGGACTGACGATGTATGGAGTTCAGATGTAGGACACATATTTAGCATGCATGAGGTCCTGTGTTCAATTGCTAAGGCCTTTGTGTGTACACACACACACACACCTCTACACAGGTGTATGATACATACACACATTACATAAATACACACACACCATATACATACACACACCTATCATATATGCATACACTACATACACACCACACACCACATGCATACATATATCACACACACGCAAGTGTAAAACAGGCAAGCAAAGAGACATGCACCAAGAAGTAAGCATGATATTGAAATCACTGAAGTTGAGCCAGTTATGATAGCATATGCCTTTCATTCTTCTACTTGGTATATAGAATTGGGAGGATCTACATACCAAGTAGAAGAATGAAAGGCATCTTTGTTCAATGTTATCCTCAGCTACATAGTGAAGTTGAGGTCAGCCTGAGCTATATGAGACTCTATGTCAAAAAATACGCGCGCGCGCACGCACACACACACACACACACACACACACACACACACACATTGTATATACAATCTTTAAAACCAAGGTTAAAGGTTCTGAAAGCACATTTGGAGAAGCCAGGGCTGGTGTAAAGAACCTAGGATATGCTCTTGAATGAAATGACTCCTAGCTTCAGCCAGAAACGGTATAAGACTTAGCATTGTAGCTAAGATGGTGACAGGCAGAGCAGTTGTCCCAACAGCCTTAAGACACCTTCAGAGACAAGGAAAAGCAAAGAGTACATTAGAAGCACAGAGCCTTCCGTGCATTTGGGTTTATGATGGCAGACAGGGAGAAGACACTGTGTTGTCCTGAAATGCAGCTCTAATGATGAGCAGAGACTGGCAGACACAGAAGTTGAGTTTTGTCAATGGTAGTGATGTGGAGGTTACAGACACAGCTGGGCGCTGCTGCCACTAGCAGCCCGAGTTGTCCCGCACAGACCTCTGCTCAGGTGAAGCCAGGGTTCTTGACTTGGCCACCAAAAATATTTCAGGCCAATAACAGAAAGGGAGACACTCTGGAGCTGCGAGGGGGCATGAGACACAAGAGTGTGGGCTTGGGCTTCCCAGAGAGGGTGGCCTTGAGTGTCTCAGCTGCAGCCTTATAGACAGTATTGGTGGCTCTCAAATCACCTCTCACAGGAATTCTCAAAACCACTTTTATTTGGTTTTCACTTTTTCCTCTTTATTTTTGATAAATGTGATTTTTAGAGTGATTTCTAAGGTGCCTGGGTTAAGATTATAATTTGAAAAGGTGAAACTGTGAGTTACAAAGGAAGTTAGAACATGTCTTTTAATGTAAATGCTTTTTTCATTTGTTTTTGTGAAAGTCCTAAAAAATAAATGCTAAAGGTCATATACACTTCGACCTTAAGCATGATTCCTTGTTGAACTAGCACTCTTCTTTAAAGTATCTCTGTGTAAAAGGAATATTCTCTCTGTGCAGGCAACCTTCACAGCAAATGTCACCTGTGCTGGAGTTCTTGACTCAGTGACTGGGAGGCTTAACCAGGCTCGAGAGTGAGGCGCCCATTTTCTTTCCCACACTCCCTTAAACTTCTGTCCTTCTATTCTTCCTCCGTGTGTTTGTTCTGACTTTTTGTTTCTTTGCTTGTTTTCCTGGGGATCAAACCTATTGCCTTGCCGGTGCTGAACACAGGTTCTAAGTGAGCGATGTGCACAACCCCTGGACTTGCATCTGAGTGATGGAGGGCTCTGCACACCAGCGGCATGGCCGCAGCTGGAGTTTAGATGATCTACAGGAGAGGAGGAAACCATGTTAGAGAGATATTAGAGAGGCTGGCGAAATAGCTGTGCTGGCTTGTGATTTGTCAGGCAGAATGAGTGGACAGGATTTGGCAGGTGATTCTGGATGAGGGATGTGAGAAGGAGGGGGGTCATGGAGACACCCGTTTCCAGCATAGTCAACTGAATGTAGGCTTGTCCCACGGTAGTGGTTCTTAACTTATAGACCATCAACACAGGGGGTCTGGTGAAAACTGGAATCCCTCAAGTTCCACTCCTAACCATGATCCCCCGCTCATAACTTGCTGAAACTCTGGCCTTGGTGGGAGAGGAGATATTCTAAAGGGAAATGTGAGTACCCCTTTAGGCTACCAGACTACTGAAATAATGAAGGTCAGAGAATTCAAATTTCTCCAGGAAGTTCATGCTGCAGGTGGGAAGAGCTAAAGGCCTGTCACCAGGCAGAGGAGGAACTCACACTTAATTAACATGCACACACCCCCTGGCTTTTACTTCACTTTTCCCCGAAAATGATAACACTGCCACAGGAAAAAGGACAAAGGACAAGTCTTTGCTAATTTTGCCCAATGTAAATATGTTGGATGTTAACAGTTTGTATTTCCTAATTAACTGTAAAATCCAGGCAAACTATGTGTTCGGCATGGATCTGAGGGCCCTGTCACAGTTCCAGATCAGTAAGGAACTTTAAGGATGAAAACCAGTGTGGTGATATATTGTGTACCCTAATAACTTGCCTGAGGATCAGAGGACAGAGCCAGCCACTAGATTAGAGATAGAGGTCAGGCAGTGGTGGCACACACACACACCCTTAATCCTATCGCTGGGGGGAGGGGGGCAGAGATCCGTCTGGATCTTTGTGAGTTCAAGGCCACACTGGAAACAGAGCCAGGCAGTGGTGGCACACACCTTTAATCCTAGTACTGGGAAGCACACATGCCTTTAATCCCAGGAAGTGACATGGTTGGGCAGAGAAAGGTATATAAGGTGTGAGGAAACAGGAACTAAGGCAGTTCAGCTGAGACCCTTTCTGGTGAGGACTCAGAGGCTTTCAGTCTGAGGATTCGTGGAAACAGGATCAGCTGAAGAGTTGGCAAGGTGAGGTTGGCTGTGGCTTGCTCTGCTTCTCTGATCTTTCAGCATTCACCCCAATATCTGGCTCTGGGTTTTTTTATTAAAAGACCATCTAAGATTCAAACAACAAACTAGTAAAGTGTGATTTTGTTCCTTTGCATTGTTTGTATTGTTTGAGAATTTCATACATGTATATAACATGTTTTGATCATACATATCCCTCACTTCCCCTCCTCTGACCCTTCCCACAACTCTCCAACTATGTTCCCTCCCAACTTCATCAGTAGCTCCTCCTCCTCCTCCTGTTCTTTTAAAATGTCCCATCTACTCTAACTAGTGTAGCCCACATGTGTTCAGGTGTAGAGCACTGGGTCACAGATCAACTCCCAAGGTCTGTGGCCCTGGAGAGAAGTGACTTTCACTCTCATCCACCATGAACTGTCAATAGCTCCATAGTTAGGAGTGAGGTCTTGTGAGCCCCTTCCTCAAGTGATTCCTTGTTTAATATGCTCTCTATGTGATTTTTTTTATGTATACAAGATTGAAAAGTCAATGTTCTAGCACATAAGTTTTCAAATAACTTTGGTTAATACCATAAATTATATTTGAAACATATATATTGAAGGAGACAAGAGACAACAATGAGGAAAATATGATCAAAAACATGAAAAAAAAATGAAATACATTTATGTATAAATATATAGTTCATATGTAAATATGAATATATTTAATATTAAATATTTAAACATATATTTATATGTAAACATATTTCATATATTCATATATATATATATAAATCTCTTTTTTAAATTTTGAAACAGGGTTTCTCTGGGTAGCGCTGGCTGTCCTAGAACTTACTCTGTAGCCCAGGCTGGCCTTGAATGCAGGAGATCTGCCTGCTTCTGTCTCCCAAGTGCTGGGATTAAAAGTGTGCACCACTATCACAGGACTTAGGAAGAATAAATAAAAAAAAAAAGGAAGAAAGTATATAGCATTCATACACTTTAAATTAAACATCTAAATAATTTCTTTGTAAGTATTAATAAACCCAAAGGATACAACTTCCAATAGACTAAAAAATTTTATTTATTTATTCTGGGGGTCAAATAGAGGATCTTACACCTGAGAGACAAGTGCTCAGCCACTGAGCCCAGAGTTCTTTAAACATGTTCAAATGCTAACAAGGACCCCATGCTGAGCAGAACAGGAAGGAACTGGGCAGAATGGAAGAGGAGAAGAAAGGGAAGAACTTGTGTAGCTAGAGTTTTCCTGCCTGGCCCACAGTCAGGACAAATCTCTCTCACCTGCCAGTCCCACAGCCGCTCAGACCCAACCAAGTAAACACAGAGACTTATATTGCTTACAAACTGTATGGCCGTGGCAGGCTTCTTGCTAACTGTTCTTACAGCTTAAATTAATCCATTTCCATTAATCTATACCTTGCCACGTGGCTCATGGCTTACCGGCATCTTCACATGCTGTTTGTCATTGTGGCGGCTGGCAGTGTCTCTGACTCAGCCTTCCACTTCCCAGCTTTATTCTCCTCCTTGTCCCACCTATACTTCCTCCTGCCTGACTACTGGCCAATCAGTGTTTTATTTACTAACCAATCAGAGCAACACATTTGCCATACAGAACATCCCACAGCAAACTTGGGCTCCCCCAAAAGATAGCAAACAGCAAACAAACAAAAGACACCCAAACTCAAGAGCTCTGCTAATGCACAGGATGTACCAGATGGAAATAGCTCTGCTGGTGTTTTATTTTCACAGGATACAGCGAACTCTGAAGAGACACTTGTGCTCCTTCCTTCAAGGGCGGGCTGCAGTGCTCCTTTCAGACTACGTCATGCTCACCATCATGTGTTTCCCACCCCTGCTTCTGAATCATAGCCATCACAGGAGCCTCGTCTCTATTCTAAGCAGACCCCCAAAGAAAGGGTACAAACCCTTCGGCCCTGCGCCCACCAAAAGAATGGAGGTAGGGCCCCAAAATTCTGCCAGGCATAGGAAAGTGTTCATACTGATATTCCCTTAACCACACCATAGAAACCCCAGAAAGGCTTCTTTAAAAACAAAACAAAAACCAAAATACACAAAAACCAAGGGGTCTTCCAGGTGGAAGCACACCTCTGGATTCCACCAACTAAAGAAATTACAGAGTTAATCCCCTTTCTCACACACGGTGGAAAATGAAGTTCTGTGTTTTAAACTTGTAGATGAAGGCCTGCTTTACCTTTGAACTGCAGTCCCAGCCCCAAAATACTTTTTCCTACCCAGAGGAGGTCTCACTATGTTACCCAGGCATGGCTAGCACTCGTAGTGGAACCGAATGACATTGTCTTAGCCAGCCCAGTATGACAGGTGTGCACCACCTCAAGCCACTTACTCTTTGTTCACAAGAGTTTTAGTCCTGGGACTATAGCTTCAAGGCAGAATACTTGGCTAAACTTGCATGCAGTCCTAGGTTCAATTGTCAATAGTACACACACACACACACACACACACACACACACACACACACACCATTGGTGTGGAGGTCAGAGAAAACTTTTGTAGCTGAGTTTTCGCTTTTCACCTTGTCAAGGCAGAGTTTTGTTTCTGATGTTATGCTCAGTACTCCAGAATGAGAGATGTAAGAATGAGAGATGTAAGGACTCTAAGACCTGGTCACCATACCTGCCCAGTGCTCTTGTGTTCTCTCCCCTGCCTTCCTGGAGAGCCACCCGGGAAATGCTTTGCTCTGTTCAGATTTAACCTCAATGTATTAATTCCACTTGATTGGCTTATTACATCGGCGGTGGAGGATACTCAATAACCAGGGATCCAAACCTTATCAAGGAGTAGGAGAAAGTGACCAGAAATGAAGGGAGATAGACAGCCTTTAAAAACTAGAAAAGATAAGAAAAGTGTTCCTAATGGTATCTCCAAGAGCAGAGGTGCTGCCCATGTAAGTCTAATGGCCTGAGTTTAATTCCAAGAACTCACAGAAAGAGCCAGATGCGATGATCCACACCTGTAACCCTGACACTCCTACAGAAGGTAGGAGGCAGAGACTAGAGAAACACCTGGAAGCTCACTGGCCAGCTAGCCAGCCTGGCGTCAGTTGATTCTTATTGTCCAAATTATCCCCAACTACTCTTCACGGGTAATCATAAGCACAGTAGATTCAGCAAAACTGGCCAAATGCTAGCACCCAAAGAGCTTCCAGTTCCGTGAGACTGTCTCAAGAAAATAAAAAAATAAAGGGCAGAGGGATCAAGAAAAGACTAATAACAGAAACACTGGACCTCCACATTCACAACAATGGGTACATGCGCCCTAATGCTTACATGCACGCACTAACACCACACACACACACACACACACACACACACACACACACACACACACACTATCACCACACGCCAGTGTGTAGAGATGAAGGCAAAGGAACAATATGTAGGAAGGGAAAGAACCAGCAAGATAGGGAGACGAGGGATTGAGGAAAGTAATAGAGAGCAAATATAAACAAGGTACATTGATACATATGTAGGAAAATGTCATAATTCAATCCATTATTTTATGATAACTAAAATTTAAAGATCATAAAATGTTAAACTGAAGACATGTGAAGTACAGATAGTTCGGCTTTCCATCTCTGATACTCTTCAGTACTCGTATGTTCTCATCAGCCATCTATAACCATCTGCAGTAACAACCTTCAAAACAGATGGGGGGGTTGTTTTGTTTTGTTTTTCAGCTGATGCCATCTTACAGGTGGAGATGGCCTTATCAGTCCCCCAAAGGCTAAACAGTGAGGTGTTTTTATAAGAAATCTGGGACCAAAACCTGTAGTTTCAAGTACAGTCTCAGGTGCTGTTGTAAGTGAACAAATCCCTTAGCCTCTGGGAACTAAACTAATTGCACTTACTACTTTTCAGTAGTGAGATCTTGCCTACATTGATACCCACACTTGTGCATTTCCAATATGCCTTTTCATGTCATAGTGTTTTTTTTTCTCATTAGTATGTGCTAATTATATTAAGTAAGAGCATTCAATATGATATTTCTACATATGCATACAAAATGCTTTGGGGGCAGGATAGAAAGACAAAGGAAGTCAAGGAGATGGGAGACAGGAAAGAAACTCTTCACCCTAGGGATTCATTTATGTTTCCCAATCAGAGAGAATCAAAACACCTGATACAATTAAGACTGGAGCTGGATGTGGTGTCACACACCTATAATCTCAGCACTTGGGAGTAAAGTTAGTAGGATCAGGATTTAAGGCCAGCCTTAGCAATGGAGTGAGCCCAAGACCAGCCTGGGCTACATGACCCCCTGTTCCAAAAAAACCAGAGAAGAAAAAAGGAAAAAAGATTGTTTATAGACACATGCGTGTGTGTACACACACACACACACACACACACACACACACACACAGACACAGAGAGAGAGAGAGAGAGAGAGAGAGAGAGAGAGAGAGAGAGAGAGAGAGAGAGAGAGATTGCCTATGGAGACAACATTCTCTTTTCTAAGAGATATTTCCAACAAGGATGTTGAAAATGTAAAAACAAAACAATGCTTGCTTGGGGGCCATATTGTTGTGCCGTTTGTGTTCAGTACTATCATGGCTGCTCTCTCACCCTTAAACCTAAACAATAAACCTCAGGAAACTATCTTATAACTTCATTTAGAAAAACAGAATTCTTAGCCAGGCAGTGGTGGCACACACCTTTAAGCCTTTAATCCCAGCACTCAGAAGGCAGGGGCAGGCAGATCTCTGAGTTGAGGCCAGCCTGGTCTATAGACTGAGTTCTAGGACAGCCAGAAATGCTGTCTTGAAAAACAAAAACCAAAACCAGAATTCTTTAAAAAAAATCCCTACATTTGTTTATTGTGTGTTTGTGCTACATTTTAATATGAGAGAAATATGTAATTTTTCATTTTTAAGGAGTATATAATATTTATTGCTAAGACACAGAATATTGTCTCTCTAAAGCTCAACCCCCCACCCTGTCTCCCTGCCCATCCCCCTCTGTATCAAAGCTTAACTCTAAAGCATCGACTATCTCATAACAAATTTAATACTTAACCAATTGGCTAGCTGCTTTACTCTGACTTGTCCCGAAATTTTTTTCCTGTGTCTGCCTTGAAGGGCTAGCTTTACCTCTCTGGAAGTCCCTGCAGAGTGGGGAAACTTCTTGGGCTGCAGGAAACATCCCTGGCGATCCCCCAGCTGCTATTGCTGCTGACAATGTGATCGCATTCATCCCCATTACTCTTCATTGTCCTCTCTACCTCCCCCTCTCATTCCCCTTTGACTGTCCCTAATGTTTCTCCTTCTGCTTTTGTGACCTTATAATAGAACTCTGCCAACTCTGACCTGCCCCACAACTGCTCCCTATTCTCCCACATTCAAAGAATGTGAAAAAAAAAAAAATCAGTATTCTCACTGCCTCTTTTCTTTCCGCTCTGTTTCACCCACCCTTGTCTTCCAGACTTCTTGGGTACATCACAGAAGAACGTAACAAGGGGACAAATAGGTCTGAATCAAAGACGTCCTGATAGAGGAAGAGCAAAAATCAAGATTCAAAGTACTGCCGCATTCAAAGAAGCAGAGAGGTCTAGTGGCCACAGGCAAATTGTGCTCTGTGTTGAGGGGTGGGGGCGTCTAGAAAAGAGGAGAGAGCAGCCTTGGGAAAGAGGTGAAAGAAAGCCTTTTCAGGCTGTCGGGATCCCTTGGAGACAGGGATATTACCCTGGCACAGTTATTAAAGCTGAGTTTTTCAAAGTGTTTACTCAAAAAGGCCACTGAAGTTCAACAATCCACCTGCCCCAATGAATGGTTGTTTCAAAGATCATGGTTTGAGAAAGGCTACGTACGAATCGCTGTCTGGATTTCCAACAAAGAGTAACATTTTTCATTAATGCTGCTTTTACCTTTTAAAAAGTTTATGTGCTTTTACAGCTTGCAGCTACTTAAAATACTGATGATGCTTTAAAACATTTAACACAGATTATAATTCAATGTCATTAAAATCAAGACAACAATTCACAAATAAGAAAAAGTGTTTGTGTTAATCTAGGTCTGAAACATAGGAAGCCCTGGCCCTGAACAAAATGTGCCTGGATGGATTTGCTTGAGAAAGTGGATGTCCTTTATAACGTAATGTCTAATTTCCTGTGTTTGTACCAAGGGTATTTCTTTTCTTTTTCCTTTTTATATGAGACTACATTGTGACATGTTTAATATTGATGAGTTTGACCTCCTGGGAGTTATAATATATGCACCCTTTTTAAATACAAATGTTGTCTAATTTATATGGCAAACACATAGAATTTTGGAGATTAGCATTTTAATCAGCTTTAATCTCAGTATTTTCATTTTCCCCTCCCTCTCTTTTCTCTGTCCAGAAAGGTCCCACAAACCCACTTTGGAAATGACAGCTAATGTCCTGTTCTTGGAGATGTGCTTGCAACAGGCACAGAGCCTGGGGAAGGAATCTTTCCTAAGTAGCACACTCACAAACCTTAGAGTGTGCAAAGCGATGATCAACTATTTAAGAAATAGAACAGTCCATCCATTCAACAAGTATTTGAACTGGAGCCATGCAGAAATAGGCAGACGTGTGTGTGTGTGTGTGTGTGTGTGTGTGTGTGTGTGTGTGTGTGTGTGTGTTCCTCATACTATGGCACTTCTGACCTGGAATTGGGCTTCAGATTTTTTGTTGCGTTTTTTTTTTTTTTTTTTTTTTCTCATTGCTGGTCTGAGACCTTTAAGTTTTGCGCAAATGTTCCAACATACCAGTTCTTGAAAAGAGGGCAACATGTTTTATTTTCAAAGTGGGGGTGAAGATTCCAGAGATAACTTAACAGGAATATCCTAAGTTTGATGCTAGTCTGAGCCACATAGAGACAGCTTCCCCAGCTCCCACCCCTTAATTATCAAGTCCTAGAGATAGAAACGTTTTTCCTGCTTGGTTGCGGGAGGAGCCAAAGGGGGCACTGAGGGGGCGGGGGCGGTGGGCGGGGAGCCAGGCCAAGGCTGAGTCCTGTGCAGCCATTGGTGGGGAGTGCAGGCTGAACTGAGCATGTTCGCGCCCGCCAGCCAGGGCCGCAACCACAGCCGCAGGGACGGCAGCCGGGAGAGCCACCGCGCATTATGCAAAGCGGCAGCAGATGTGAGCGGGGCCAGCTGGGCGCTCCTCGGCCTCCCCTCCCAACGGCCGGCCCAGCTGCCTGAATTGTCCCGGACACTCCCCTGGCCCTCGCCAGGGCCGAGATGGCCTGAGGACCCCCAGGCGCGGCGGCGCAGCAGAGGGGTTGAAACATGGGGAACCAGGATGGGAAGCTGAAGAGGAGCGCAGGTGATGCCTCCCACGAAGGCGGCGGCGGCGGAGCGGAGGATGCCGCGGGGCCCAGGGATGCGGAAACCACAAAGAAGGCGAGCGGGAGCAAAAAGGCGCTCGGTAAGCACGGCAAGGGGGGAGGGGGCAGCGGAGAGACCAGCAAGAAGAAGAGCAAGTCGGATTCTAGAGCCTCGGTGTTTTCCAACCTGCGGATCAGAAAGAACCTGACCAAGGCGAAAGGTGCCGGCGACTCGCGGGAGGATGTGCTGGACTCTCAGGCCCTGCCGATCGGGGAGCTGGACAGCGCTCACTCCATAGTCACCAAGACCCCAGACCTCAGTCTCTCTGCTGAGGAGACGGGCCTATCGGATACCGAGTGCGCCGACCCTTTCGAGGTGATCCATCCAGGTGGTCCTAGGCCTGCCGAGGCTGGGGTAGGGATCAAGGCGACTGCGGAGGATTTGGAAACTGCGGCAGGAGCGCAAGATGGACAAAGGACCAGTTCTGGTTCGGACACGGACATCTATAGCTTCCACTCCGCTACGGAGCAAGAGGATTTGCTCTCAGACATACAGCAGGCAATTCGTCTGCAGCAACAGCAGCAGCAGCAGCAGCAGAAGCTGCTGCTCCAGGACTCCGAGGATCCTGCAGCGCCCCCCACTGCCATCTCCCCTCAGCCTGGGGCCTTTCTGGGCCTGGACCAGTTCTTACTGGGATCGAGAAGCGAGGCTGGAAAGGACACCGAACAGGCACTACCGGCGAGACCCGACTTGCCTGAGACCACCAAATCCCCGGTGCCTGAGGAACCTCCGTCCTCCGGAGGCCACTTGGCCTCTGAGACACCCGGCTACGCGAGCGCCCACTCTGCAGTCACAGACTCGCTCTCATCTCCAGCTTTCACATTTCCTGAGGCTGGACCAGGGGAGGGCGCAGCCGGAGCCCCAGTGCCTGAAGCTGAGGACACAGATGAGGAGTGCGAGGAGGATGCTTTTGAGGATGCCCCCCGAGGCTCTCCAGAGGAGGAATGGGTCCCAGAGGTGGGAGAAACTCCACAGAGGCTGGAGGAAGAGCCGGAGGAGGGGATGCGAGGGCCCAGTGTCTCTGCAGTCGCTTCTTTGCCTGGCAGCCCTGCGCCCAGCCCACGATGCTTCAAACCTTACCCACTCATCACCCCCTGCTACATCAAGACCACCACTCGGCAGCTCAGCTCGCCCAATCACTCCCCGTCTCAGTCCCCCAACCAGAGTCCTCGGATCAAGAAGCGACCGGAGCCTTCCGTGAGCCGGAGCCCCAGAACTGCCTTGGCCTCTACTGCGGCCCCCGCAAAGAAGCACCGGCTGGAAGGCGGCCTCTCTGGCGGTCTCAGCCGCTCAGCCGACTGGACCGAGGAGCTAGGCGTTCGTACGCCTGGGGCAGGAGGCTCCGTGCACCTGCTGGGGCGCGGGGCTACTGCGGATGACAGTGGTGGCGGGTCGCCTGTGCTGGCCGCTAAGGCTCCTGGGGCTCCAGCGACAGCTGATGGCTTTCAGAACGTGTTCACAGGTGAGCACGCCTGCCACGTTATCTCCGGGTGGCAGGTCGCCTGCCAATCAGGGCCTTCCTCTGCCACCCCGCCCCCTCCACGTTCTAAAAGGCCCGACCTGCTATTTGGAGATCCTTTTGCCAGCAGGCATGTCTCCTCGGTGGAAAAAAAAAAAAAAAAAAAAAAAAAAGCCTTGGGTGTACTTAGTTCTCTATTCTGTTTCAGAGTAGTGAAAAGAAAAAATTTAGTTGCCTACATTTTCTGAAGAGAGGACTCTTAGGCTCACATACTCTCCCGCCCCCAGATTTCCTCTAGGCATATTAACCCCTTTTGTGTCTCGTTACCTCTGCCGTCCTTCATGCCATTCCTCCCCCTTCCACATTTTCACAGTTGTAAAGAATAGACCCGGGCATAGACCTTCTCAGGGATTTGTATTGCAGGCACACAGCATTTATCTAACACATTCTAAAGGCTATGTCTGACCACCTCTAATATATAGTTTCTACCATGTTGTGACCTGAGTACCACATAGGTACTTGGTGAAGTTAAGCGATTAGCATGTTTGCTAGTGCAAGCAAGTTTGCTATATGCTCTTAGAAAATGAATAAATAATAGACCATTAGTAATCTGTTATTTATTTATGATCCTAAGGATTGGCACTAGGGCCTTTTGCTTGCTAGGCAAGTGCTGTGCTATTGAGCTATGTCCTCAGACTTGCGTGATACTTTTTGTTTTGATAAAGGGTCTCACTAAGTTGCCCAGGCAGGTCTTGAACCTATCTTGCTCAGCCTGCTGAGTAGCTAGGCTATGTTGATGTCATTCTGTTTTGTGAGTCAGTGAGAGCAGGCTGGAATGTGGAAATGTTGAAGATGGGGAGCCGAAAGCACAGGAATCCCACGGATCCTGTCTTCCCTGGCCTGGTGATCGGTGGACTCTCTGTGATAGATCACAGCCAGAATCAGCTCCTGGGGCTACAATTCAAGTAGTAGAATCTGTTTCTGCTTACAGGTGCAAAGCTTCACTTGACAAGTTTCCTGCCAATGTCTGTTGACTTCCTGTTTACTCAACATATTGATTATTGAAAGGAATAATGTTCACATATTAAGAAGAATACCAGTATGTTATGCCAGTGCTGGTGGATTTCAAATAAATACATGGAGAGTTAAAAATTTTAAATGCAATTGAAAGGTTTTTTTTTTCTGTTATTGTAATACATAGGCTATTAGTTGGATATAACTGTAACTCAGTATTTGAGAGGCAGGGATAGGAGGATGGACAGTTAGTTGAGTTCTTGGTTGGCTAGCTGCTACAGTAGCTACTTTTCCTAAGTACATTCATTTATTTTATTACTTTTGTGTGCCTGTTTACTTTGCCTCATGCATGTCTATGCACCATGTCTGTGCAGGGCCTGCAGAGGCAAGATAGGGCCTCAGATACCCTGGGACCGGGTTACAGATGGCTGTGAGCCACCATGTTGTTGCAGGGAATCTAGCCCAGTCCTCTGGAAGAGCAGCCTGTGTTCTTAACCTTTGAGCCAACCCTCCCAACCCTTGAGTTCATTTTTAGTTCACAGTTATGATAGCCTTTATTTTGATTTTGTAGAATCTTAAAAGTAGCTTTTGTTCACTTTATAGACTCTATATCCATTTTCTTTCCTCCATTTTCCTTACTGTGAAGATTTGCTGATGGGGGAAGTTTGTAGTCATGGATCTATTCCACACAATGTAAAATACAATCAAAACATTCCAAAACTAAGGTCATATGTTTATGGATGATGACTGAAAGGCTCTTGGATAATGGTTTTGTTGTTTGGATTTGGGTTTTTGAGAGAAGGTCTCATGTAGCTCAGGCTGGTTTCAAAGTTCCTGTGTACTTGAGGGTGACCTTGAATGCCTGATCCTCCTGCTTCTGTTCCTCACTGCTGGGAGTACAGGCTTATACTATCAAGTCTGGCTCTTACTTATTTTTTTGTGTGTATGTGTGTATTTTTGTATTTTTTGTGTGTATTATTTTAGTTTGTGCTGAGACTGGAACCTACATGTTGATTGAATGTTAAAACGTCTTTTAATAAAAATTCCGGTACCGGATATTGGGGTAAATGCTGAAAGACCAGAGTGACAAGGAACAAGCCACTGCCACGTCTCACCTCACCAATTTCGTGAATCTTCTGACTGAAATACTCTCAATCCTCACCCAAAAGGCTCCAGCCGAAAAAGCCTCTAGCTGAAAGGGATGCTTCTGCTGAAAAGCCTTTAGTTCCTGTCTCCTCACGCCTTATATATCTTTCTCTGCCCAGCCATCACTCCCTGGGATTAAAGGCGTGTGTGCTTCCCAATACTGGGATTAAAGGTGTGTGCCACCACTGCCTGGCCACTATGTTTAATCTAGTGGCTTGTTCTGTTCTCTGATCTTCAGGCAAATTTGATTAGGGTACACAATATATCACTACACCTAGAGCCTTCCACTTGTTAGACAAACCCTTTAACAGTGAGCTGCAGCCTTATGCACTTACTACTGAATCATGGCACTGGTTTCCCAAATTTTACTAAGTGGAAGGGAGGTACTAAGAGGAGAATGTGGGGTTCAGCTCTGAGGGAAAGCAGTTGCCTAGCATGTGCAGGGGTCCAGGCTTTAGTAACAGCATTTAAAAAATTACAGTGTGCAAGAACCTATTGTCTATCCACCTATCATCCATCCATCCATCCATCCATCCACCCACCCACCCCCTCACCCATCCATCCATCATCCATCCATCCATCCATCCATCCATCCATCTATCTGTCTATCTATCTATCTATCTATCTATCTATCTATCTATCTATCTATCTATCTATATGTCTATCTTATATCTATCATCTATCCAGCAGTCATACTAGTGAAATTCCCCAGGGTTTATCAAGTATAAAGCAGAATTCGAAGTAATAAAACTTATTAAAGGAGAATTGAACAGATTCCTGACAGATCATAAGACTTTAAATACATTGAAGTTTTATTTCCTGTTTACAAAAAGTGTTCTTAAGTTTTGTACACCACTTAATTTTGCTAGTGATTTCAAATTTAAAATGTGGAACTCTTGAAGGTGCTATTTGGTGCTGTATGAGTTTTTTTTTTTGTTTGTTTTTTGTTTTTTGTTTTTTTTTTTTTGGTTTTTCGAGACAGGGTTTCTCTGTGTAGCTTTGTGCCTCTCCTGGAACTCACTTGGTAGCCCAGGCTGGCCTCGAACTCACAGAGATCCACCTGGCTCTGCCACCCGAGTGCTGTGGGATTAAAGGCATGCGCCACCACTGCCCGGCTGCTGTATGAGTTTTGTTGGCCTCTTTGGCAGATGTTTATTATTGTACATAATAAAAGTAGAGCCAGTCACTCTTGTGTGGCAGTCATCTATCTGCCTTGTATTATATGGTTGGAAATGGCTGTCACTGGCCAGCAGGTAGATTTTTGTGTAGCAGGTTCTTCAATGTATTTCTTTCATTCACTCTGTGTTGCTCAGAAAAAGAAAACACTGAGCAGATTTAACTTAACCTGTGATTGGTGGGGAAATGGAGATTAAATAACTCTCCAGGTCATACTGTGTGATTCCTTCCCAGGCAAATCTGGAAGAGGACACTGTCCACTGAGATACCTTGTCTTATTACTATGGTTTGTGTGTTGGGCACTAGATGATAACTTATAGAGCAGGAATCTTTGAAAAGTCATTACTGGACCTGCTGCCTTCACTGACGAGGTTTTTCTAGCTTCTGTTAGTAACGGTTGAATATCTGACCTTCCTTGGGATAAATGAGGGGGTAGTTGTGAGAGAAAACCTGGTTTTTCTTGAGCCCTCTGTCACGGAGACTGCTGTGGTGGCAGAGGGTTTCCAGATTGAACCTTTCCTTGTCATCTGCTGCTTTCTACAGCTTTACAAGCCTCTGCAGATTTATAGGCACCTTGGAAATTACCCAGGGCTGAGGGAGCACTCAGGGAACACTCCTTAAGGAATGCTGTCCTTAAAAAACTAGATTTTTGGTCTTAGTGTGGAGTTATTTAGATCAACTAATGTCTAGCTACCTTTGAGTCAGGCGAGCCTTGTATCTCTTTGCTTACTTCAATATTCCTTATCATTATAGCTCTGGGGAGAGGGGCAGGCATTTCTCTTTTTATTGCATTGCAAACATGGGGAAAAATCAAGTGAAAAATGATTCCCATGCCCAGGTTTGTGTCTCTGGTAGACATGAAAATGCTTAGCAATGAGGTGGTCTCATTTTAGTTGTGAAGAAACTGATGGTATCATAGGGCATTCCATTTCCAAATTTCATAGTTAATTTATTTGAAACGTGTCTTTTTTGAGTGTTTAATAGGAAGAATTTGAGAGGTTCCTTTTTGAAAAGTGGTCTTGGTGTCAAACTCAGGGCCTCTTGTATGCTGAGCAATTGCTTTATAACTGAATTAGTTTCCTAGCCTAGTAATAGGGTGCAGTTAATTAAAGTTTGGACATCTAATATATCGAATTTGTGATGCTAAATCACTTTTGATAGAAATCTTTCCAGTCAATTATGTGCTTCATCTGTCTCCTTTTAAACACACGGAATGGAAGTTCCATCTGTTTTAAAAAGGCTTGCTGTCATCTTCTGGCACATCATTGTCCTGTGAAAGCACTGGCATTGCCCTCAGAAGCAGTTTAAAATTGTGGGCCAGAGACCATGGTCTTCTGTAACTCGAGTTTTGTTTTTGTTTTTACAAGACAGGGTTTCTCTGTAGCTTTGGAGCCTGTCCTGGAACTTGCTCAGTACACCAGGCTGGCTTCAGACTCACAGAGATCCGCTGTCTTTGCCTCCTGAGTGCTGGGATTGAAGGCATGCACCACCGCCACCCAGCAGTAGCTTGAGATTTTGTATCTGTGTAGTTTCTTAACTTCTTCTTGGATATCACTTCTTTTATTCTTAGCATTATCTTTATTTGCTTCCCCAGTCACCCAAATTCCTTATAATTTGATTCTTTTCTAATTAGTTTGGTTGTAGCTTGTAAAAGCCTACAATGATGATGTTATCAATATTTACTGTGCTTCCTCTGGATGTCAGGCTCTGGAATAGTGCATTGCATTAGTATGTGTAATCTTTACTATAGTTTGAAGTACAGCTATGCCTAGTCACTTTTTCTATGAGCAACCAAGGCTCAGACAAGTCAAATATCCTGACTAAGAGCATTGAGCTAGTAATCCCTATCTAGAGTATGCCTTTAAAGAACCAGTCGTTAGTGTGTAGAGAACAAAGCCAAGCAGCCCCCTGAGCTTCTGATGGGCTAACTAACAAAGGGCTTGAAATCTGTGGCTCCCATTTTGGCTTTTCTAAGGGTTAACTTATTTGTTTTAGTAGCAAGGGGCCACTCTATTAGTGTGTATTTTCTCACAGGGCTCTTAAAATATTTCTTTTTTGAGAAAGTATCTCATGTACTTAGCCTTGAACCCACTGGTAAGGGAGGCTAGCCTTACACTCCTGGTCCTCCTGTTTCCCAAGTGTTACAAATACAGACATGTGCCACCACACCTGGCTCTACCCTTGGCTTCAATATACAGTTTTTTAAATCATCATATTGAAAATTTTACAGCCCAAACAGTTTAATAGTAGTAGCTGCTGACAGAGTACAGATGTCCAGTTAATATCTGAAATAAATGAAGAAGATGGTTTTGAAAATTACATTATTGGGCTGGGCCTGGTAGCGCACTCCTTTAATCTCAGCACTGGGGAAGCAAGGAGGGCAGATCTCTCTTGAATCCAATGCCAGCCTGCCAATGCAAAAACAAAAATCAAAACACCTCCCACCCCAAGTGAAGAAAGACAATGATGCCATTCATCTAAGCAAGGAAACAGGAGCGCTGGATGTTGTTATGGAGTTCCAAACATTACAAAGAATTTTACCATAGAACCTGTGACTAAGAACATTGTTCTTAAGTCATTTTTAGTTTTGTCTGAAAGATTCTTTTAGAACTGTGGCTTGGATCAAAGTTAAGTGCCTCAGTGGCTTCAGTGATGCATTGATTGACTGCCTTATGACCAGAAGACTGGCTTAGTTTTCAGTGCATTTAAGCACTTGGCTCTTAGCCGTGCACATTGGAAACAGAATAGGTGCCTTGAGTGTGCTTCCTTCGGGTTCTAGTCAAAAGTTGCTGAAACTGCGAGATGATGGTTTTAATAAACACTGTTATCGTGTTTATTTGCTTCCTAGCTTTACTTAGCTAAATGACTCTCATGTGATCGTTCCTCATATATATGAATGTGGGGAGGAACAGTTTCACACTAAGAATGCTAAGATTCAATGACATAATGCAATACAGCTCCTACCACTGTGCCCGGCAAAGAGCAGCAGGTGTTTAATTGGTGTTGATTGATTTTTCCTCAACTGACTTGTTTTTTGAATAAGTTTTATTGTTCAAAGTGGACAGAGCCAAATGTGTGAAAAGAGAACCAAACAGCTCTGAAATTATTATAAAAACTTGGCAGGATGTAGTTGAGATACTTAATGAACTTATTTCTTAAAAATAGTTTATTTGTGTTTTCTATTTCTTTTTTTTTTCTATGATTATAAGCATTTTTTTGTCACTTTGGGTTTCTGGGAGCCTAGTTAAGGATGATGAGGGTTTGGCTATGAGAATGGGGGGCAGTGCTGTTTACTAAAGGAGGTGTGGGAGCCCAGCATGGTTACTTAGACCTATAATCAGGAAGCTGAAGCAGGAAGATTGTCACAAGTTCAAAGTCAGTCTGGGCCATATGTTTAGTTCCAGGATAACATGGGCTACGTTTGGGATAGTCTCTATGAAAAACACCCAAGCAACAAGAGCAGGGGGAAAGGAGGGGCAGGCAGCTGACACCCTGTTCAGTGTTTCTGTTGGGTACAATATCTGCCATCAACTGCCTGAATTTTCAGCCTTCCCTTCCCATGATTCCTTCATAAGATAGTGACCGAGACATAATAATGTATTTGCCATTCCATGAACATGAGTTTCCTTTCCCAGACCCCAGGCCTCTGTCCTGTAGCCTCACCCTCCTAGAAGCACAGTTTGCCTCTCCCAGGAAGCACCTGAAAAGGGCCAAGTGAAAGCCATGTCCTCTGTGTACTGTCCACTAACCCAGGCTGGCTCCATATCACTGTCTGCGCATGCTCTCTGCATCACATGCTTTTTGGATTTGGGATTTCTTTCGGTCTTCTTTCTTGCCGTGCCTGCCAGATGCCATCGATCCATCACCTACCTACTTTTCCTTTCTGTCTGCCCACTCATGTCTACTGTGCGTCTTGCTGGTTGCCAACCTCATAAACACTGAGTATGTGAGTTCTTGGTAAATACTTGTCCATAATGTTTTTCTAGGGAATGATACAAGGATGTTGGGGACTCAGGCTCCCTGCTGTCAACTATAACCTGTTGGAATCTAAGCCTGAGAGGTATCAGCCTTTTTGGTCAATTGAAATTAGTTAAATTCACTGAAGTAAAGATAGCACAGTAATTGGCAGAACTGTTGAGGGTACACACACCGTGTGTGATTGATCACACAGGTTTAGTTTGAAAGGGAACCACAGTACAGAAAAGTAGGTGTCCATATATATATGTGTGCATGCTCATGTATGTGCACACACACACACTGATATTTTAATGGACAAATATTCACTTTATGTCACACATGCAGAAGTGAGAACAACTTCCTGAGTCATTTCTCCCATTCCCCCATGTGCCTCTCTTGGATCAAACTCAGGGCTTTAGCCTTGGCAGCAAGCATTTTTACCTACTGAGCTATCTGCTAGGTCTCTACATATCCTTTTAACAGACATAGATTTTTGGATGGGGTCCTGAGAGTCAAAGCTAGAGCCTCATGTATGCTGAGCACACACTGAACCTTCTCTACTTGAGTTTTACCACTGAGCTACAGCTTCATCTTTAAATATATCCTCAATGAACAGTGGCTCTCAACCTTTCTAATGCTGTGACCTTTTAATACACTTCCTCATGTTGTGATGGCCCCCAACCATAAAATTATTCTGTTGCTACTTCATAAGTCTAGTTTTGCTACTGTTATGAATCATAATGTGAATATCTGATATGCATCCTCTGTGAGAGGGTGGTTCGACCCCAAAGGGGTCATGACCCACAGGTTGAGAACCACTGCTTAATGACGAATGACTGAAAAAGTTTTGGGGCTAGGGAAATAGTTCAGATGGTAAGGTGCCTGATATAGAAGCACCAGAGGCTGAAGTTTACACAAAGAACCCACATAAAACAGCCAGGTTTGGCGACACATTTGAAATTCTAGTCCTGAAAAGGCATGGGCATGGAAATCCTTAGGTCAGACAATCCAGTCTAATTGCCGGGGGTGGGGGGCAGGGGCATTACATCAGGAAAGTCCCTAGTTAAAAAATATAAGGTGAGTGCTTGTGGAATGACACCGGTTCTGACCTCTGGCCTCCACATATGTGCACACACATACACTCACACCCACATTCATAAATATACCATCCCATAAGGTAAAGGGAATAGGTAAGATTTTATTTCCCTCCATTCTTACTTTTCTATGAGAAGTATTGATGGAATTCAGCATAAGGATCATTAAAGAGAAATAAAGTTTTGTCTGTGACTTAATAGTTGATGTAATTTTGCCAAATGTAAGAACTTTACACACTTTTATTTAATTTTTATTTATGTGTATGTGTGTATCTGCAAGTGTGTATGTGAATGTGTAGGCAGATACCCTTGGAGGTCAGAAGGGTGTCTCCTTGGAGGATGTTGGAGCACCTGAGCTGGAGTTATAGGCAGTTGTGAGCTGACCCCTGTAGGTTCTGGGAAATGAACTTTGGTCCTCTACAAGAGCAGCAAGCATTCTTCACTGCTGAGACATCACTTCAGTCCTTACAAGGCTTTACAAAATATTAAAATATAAACAATGGAAAATATAATTTCTAATCAATTAGAATAATTCAAAGTAGTTATACCATTAAAAATTGTAAGATCAAATAACATTTATTGGATGCCACAAGAGGATACCAACCGTGATAGACATTTATTAACTACTTCTTTGACACCTGTTCTACTGTAGGTGAAAGAGAGAAAATTGATGATTTCATCCTCAGCAAAGATGAGCTTGAAAGTCTTGCCTGAGCAGGAGAATGTCTGTTATTCCTCAGTGGTCCCATCAGGTTCCATCATACTTTGAAATCTGTGGAAACTTTGTTATTAGTTATGTTAGAGCAGTGATATAGACCTTGTATATATACATACTTACACATGTGTATGTATATATGTATATGTATATATATTATATATATGTATATATATTATATATATGTATATATATTATATATATGTATATATAGAGAGAGTAGTGATGTAGACCTCGTATATTCAGGAAGAACGAGATTCACAGCTTGAGAAAATCTAGCCTTTATTGCATTGTAATGTTATGCTGAAAATGTTCATACTATCCAGTTGGGTCTCTTTTTATACATTAGGGAGAAGGGTTCCTTGTGTCATTTAAGAGATTTCTTTAGGTACCCAGGAAGGAGACGAATATTTATCAGCAATCCACTACAGGACGATGGCAAAAGTCTTTTCATCTGTTTCTCTTTGCCTTTTTACTTCTTCTTCCCTGTTTCTCTTCCCTCCCTCCGTCCCTCCATCCCTCCCTCCCTCCCTCCCTCCCTCCCTCCCTCCTTCCGTCCCTCCCTCCCTCCCTCCCTCCCTTCTTCCTGCTGAGTATCTCATCTTTTCCTAATATTCTAGTTTCTTAGTTAACAAAAGCAAAGACAGTGTTAAGGATGTAGATGAATGTTAGAGTGCTTGTCTAGCATGTATGGGGTCTTGGGTTTGACTGCTGGCACACCCTTGTCCCCCAGGACACAGGGAAAGAAAAAGTGATGGAGCCCATCTTGATGGGAGGCAGCTTACTCCATTCTGTTAACTCTGATTCTATAGAATGGACCTAGCAGATGTCTTTGAAGTCAGGCATTGTGTAGACACAATTTTATTTTTTCAGTGGTAGAGCTGAAGAGTATCCTTATGCCAGAGGATCCGTTTATATGGGATACTAATACTTTGGGAGCATCTGTAGGGGTGGTGAGAGTGTTGATGTTTTGATTTAGAGAATGTTGACTGATTTTTGTTTTTATATTTACGTGTATATATGTGTCTGTATATGGGTGCTCAAAGAGACCAGAAAGAGGCATCAGACGTCCTGGAGCTGGAGTTACAGTCAGTATGAGCTGCCCTAAATGGGTGCTAGGAACTAAAGAACAGCATTCTTAACTCCTGAGCCATCTCTCCAGAACCTTAAAATTTATGCTGAGGGAGATTTGAAATGGCCAAGTTGCCATTATCCAGCATGAATGTAGGACTCTGTGTTTTTTCATATTGAGTTTAATAATTGTATGTGGTAGGTGATCTTATTTTGTGAAACCATGAAAGAGAAAGCCATGTTGTGTAACTTAAACGCTTGTGTCTTTCTAATGTGGGCTCATGCTCACAGAGCAAACCCACTTAGATCCATCGCCAATACCGTCCCTCATATCCTATTGAGTAGATTACAGTCTTTGCATTTTCCTTGTTCTCTGAACTGCCCAATAAGAGGAGCGCCATTAAGCCGGGCGGTGGTGGCGCACGCCTTTAATCCCAGCACTCGGGAGGCAGAGGCAGGCGGATCTCTGTGAGTTCGAGGCCAGCCTGTGCTACCAAGTGAGTCCCAGGAAAGGCGCAAAGCTACACAGAGAAACCCTGTCTCGAAAAACCAAAAAAAAAAAAAAAAAAAAAAAGAGGAGTGCCATTAAGTCTTTACTTCAGTATACTTGGCATATTGGTTTTTGTTATTTCATTTTCTCTTACTGTGAAAAGTGCTTATTCAACAATTTCATGGGTCTGTGGTATTCTATTTATAAGTCAGTATTGACATTAAAGTCCTTCCTCCCAGACAGGATCTCACTATGTAGCCTTGGCTGGCCTGGAACTCATTAAGTATACTAGGCTGGTATCCACCTGCCTCTGTCTGAGCACTGGTATCAAGGCATGCATCACCATGCCTGGAATCTGACATTAATGTTCTGTAGAGATAAAAACACATAGAAGACAAACACTCCTAGGTTTAAAAAAAAAAAAAAAAACTTTACTGGTTTTAAACTAATGTGGTGTCATTTAAGCCCATTATAAAACAATGGACTATTATAGGATGCCATGTAAGTACAGCTGAACAGTGGAGGGTTTTGTAAGTAGTAAGTCACTTCATTGCTAAGACACAAGTTTTCTCTCTAAAAGAATAACAAATGGAACTACAATAAAGATACTGTTTTGTAACTGATCCATACACTGAGGAAGTCTTCTTTTACCCATAGACTAATACATGCTCGGTTGGAGATGATAGTGATGTGAGCTCTCTGTGGGAGGTATTGTATTTTACAGCTACCAAGATGTTCTGAAAGCCAATTACACCTTCCTGTCTTTGCAGTGCTTCTTTGGTTAAATGGCTGTGAGGGTTGTAGATGGTTGTGAAAGCATCCTGGCTGTTTATTTTTAGATATTGAACTGGATATATTGCTATCCTATTTTTAGAAAAAAATCCAGACGTTTGTTGATTGTGGTAGGACCCAGTATCTCGTAGGGAGGCATAGATGATACAGTAAGAACTGTTATAATCTAGGGAGAGACATATATGGCTGGACTGACAATGTGGGAGACGTGAAGAAGTCTTCCTAGGAGCTTTTAGTTTCTGGCTTGGATTATTTCTCTAATATGCTTCATTTGAGTGTGATCATTTCCACTGTCCTTTGCCTCGTGATAACAAAGGGTAGACGTATGACTTTATGTTAAGCTTCAAGAAACACTACTATGATTTGCCCCCAATTTCCTTTTGTAAATATCCTCTGTGGTGCTTTACCAACCTCAGTGGGGAGTAGACTCCCAGATCTGAGTCATCAGTGGCTGTTTCTCCCCTGGGTACCAGACACCTCTGACTTACCTATTACAAGTCTCAGGGAGTTACAAAGCTAAAACCACACTTATTTCTCTCTATCTCCAAACACTGTCTTCTGGGTCTCCTCACCAAGGTACTACTGTCTGGTCTGACCTCATTCCTTCCTTCCTTGATCCTTTCATACTCTACAACCAGTTAATCTTTCCACTAAAAATATATCTTTAAAACTTCTCCTACTTTGCCTCACTTTGTCTCCACATTTCTGAATTCTAATCACCACCACCAACTTCTCTGCATTCTCCTACTCAAGGTCTGGCTCTTTCCACAAGTCATGAAGAGCAGGACTACTGAAAATACACATTTGGGGCCTGGAAGTGTAGCTCAATATTAGAACATGTGTTTAGTACCCATGAATCTCTGGTTAAACAGTAAAATAGAACACGTTTCTACATTGGCTAGTCTCGAGCTAAAAGCATTTCACTGATGTCATTTTATCCCAGGAATAAAGTCTAAAATCACATATGTATGTGTGTGTATGCATATGTATTTTATCCATGTAATATGTTCTGTAATATTATTAAAAAGAAAAATCTTAGACAGATTAAATTTAACAGGCCTTGGGCAGGAAAAGAGAAGGATTCACAGAGTAGCACTTCAGATAAAAAACAATTTACAACTTGTTGGTAGAGGATACAGAAATGACATATGGAAATAGCCTGGTGGGTTATTTTTCTGCAGATGCCTTATTTGGTCATTCTGGACAATATGCAGCCTGTAATCATCTGGATGCTCAGCTGCTCGGTTTCAGTTTGTTTGCCTTTTAGGTTAGGTTATATTTCTCACATATGGAAGCTGCTTTAGGATTACTTTAATTTAAAGATATGCAAATTATCGTGCTGTGTATTGTGTATGTGATATGTAATAAGCTTCTTATACAGTTTAATGTATGTTAATGCTCTTTAGGCTGGTCCCCTTGTTGCTTGGTATTATCCATCTCCCTGTCCCAAATACTTCAGACATTTAAAGATGGCTCATGTTCTCTTTGTTCATTCTAGGTGGAATTGACACCATTTCAGGGGAAGAATTTGGTTGATCATATTTATTATATCATGATACACTGCCATTGTTTCATCAGACAAAAGCTTCATTTAAAAAATGGGCTTAGTTCACTTAATTTTTCTAATATAAAAACCATGTGGTAGCCACAGCTGGAGCCCAAGTCCTCTGCATGGAGACTGTGGTGTGAATTTACAAGATAGTAAATTCCCCAGTGAACATGGTCTGTTTCCAGAGGTTGGGGGTCAGAAGGATGTAGGTCTTAAAGAAGGCATAAAATCCAAAGTGGCCTTGGTGGCATTGCTCAGGATGGCAGTGTAGCCCCTGGTAGTCATCAATACTAGCCATCATCATCAGATTCTTGGGCTTAGGACCAGAGATGTCTCGAGGGGCAGGGATGAAGTTTGTCAGGACAGGGCCATAGCATCTTGTCGCCTTACCTGAGCCAGTGTGGCACTTGCCAATCTTGTTCTTCTACCCACAAGGATAATGGAAAACTTGTCCAAGATGATGGCCCTTTGGATATAGTGGCTGCTCCTTTGGAGCACTTTACATTCAGGGAAACTTGACAATCACAGTTCCAATACAAAGCCTTCAATCTGGTCCACTGGCCATCGTGAGTTGGCTTCTACACTGGTATGATGTTTCAACCCTCATTTTAAAGGGGTACTACAGGAAAAAGGTCAGTCATCTCAGATTTTTTGGTGGGCAGACAGAACAAGTAGGTCTCCTCCAGGGACTTGAACTTCATGTCTTTGGCCAGAAAGCTCAACTTGGTCATGGGTCCTTCATGCTCTCCTGATATACCAGTGTCATCTACCCGTTGGTATTTTCCCGAGGAAGAAGCCAAACTCTTCATTTTATGTTTTTGTTTTTTTTTTCTAATTCTTTACATTTACCCTCCATTCTGACACCCTGTGGCCATAAAGAACTTTTATTTTTTAATCTGTTTAAGGTCCTTGAAATGTATGCATTTTTTGGTGGACTATATAGTGTTTTCACGTGTTTGGTTTATACCTCATTGTAGACCTCATTCTTCTGAAGGCCAGCTGCATTTGGAGAAAACTCTGCAGAATTTTCCTAGTAAATTTTTATCTCTTTTCTTGTTCCTTATTGCTGCTCCACAGTGTCCCAAAGGGTGAGAGCTCTGCTGGGTTGGACAGCACCAGGGGGCACTATTCTCCTTTTTCCAGTGGCCTTAATGTTCCTCTGGAGTTGGGTGAGGTGACAGTTCTGGTGTGTTCCTTGAATGTTCTCAAGCATTTGCACAGTGAGGATCTTGACTCCTCACTTCCTTGGGAGCTACAGAAACACTGGTGAATATGCAAATTGGAACTGAGGGTGGTGTGAGAATGACTCTATCATGTATAACAAGGAGGGAGACCGCTTGGCCATGTAGTAAAGGCATATGTAATTTGCCCAGGTATCATCTGATTAGTTTTTGGAATGAGTCCCCTAGACTATATTTCTTGTTCACCTAGTAGATTTTACCCACCAGGATAGTGGAAAACAAAGCATAGCACATTGTTATTATCTAAGCTTCTGCTTTAGATGAGTAATTATGCAATATTTTTAGTTAAGATCTTTAATTTTAAACTTTAATGTAAAAACTTTGCAAATAAATAACACTACACTCCAAAATTAAGATATTACTTAATATATGTAATATCTGTACTTTATTGTACTTTCTCACCAACAGTGTAAGTGCTCCCTCCTAGTGTTAGATGCATTTCTGTTGCTGTGATAAAACACGTGACCAAAGCCAACCCAAGGAGGAAAGGGTTTATCTTGGTTTATGGTTCCAGAGTGATCGACTCAATCATGGCTGTGGTCAGGTGGTGGCAGAAGCTGGAAGCTGGCTGATCACATTTCCATTTACTCAAGAGCGGAGGGAGAGAGAAAACAGGAAGTTGGGTAGGCTGAAAACCCTCACAGCTTACTATCAGTGACACTTCACGCACTTGGGAAAGGTTCTAAACCCCTCCAAGCAGTGCCAGCAGCTTGAGGTGACATGTTCAAATCCATGAGCCTACAGGGACATTTCTCACTCTAACTACCACAGTCCCCAACATGTATCCTCACCACTGTTCACTGGCTTTTGTTTTCTTTATGGTAGCCATGCTGTCTGTGGGGAGACTGAATCTTAATGTAGTTTTGATTTGTGTTTCTCTGAATGTTTTTGAAAAATGTGTTGGTTAGCTATTTGTATTTACTGTCTTTCTTAAAGATTTATGTATGTATGCATGTATGTAGGTAGGTAGGTATGTATTTATTTATATGTATAAGTGTTTTGCTTGCATGCCTGGTTCTTTGTTAGCTATTTGCATTTACTATCTTTCTTAAAGATAGATAGATTTATTTATTTATTTGTTTATTTATTTATTTATATGTATGAGCATTTTGCTTGCATGCCTGGTTCCCATATCTATCTACCTGTCTATCTATCTATGTATTTATTTATCTATCTATCTATTTATATGTATGAACATTTTACTTACATGCCTGGTTCCCAAAAAGTTCAGGATAGGGTGTTCAGTTCCTTAGAACTGGAGTTAGGAACATGGGTGCTGGAAAATGAACCTGGGTTCTCTGCAAGAGCAAGTGCTCTAAACTGCTGAGCCTTCTCTCCAGCCCCTGTATGTTCTTTCTCAAAACATGTCTACTCAGTTCATTTGCTGATTTTAGGTTGTGTTATTAGTTCTTTTAATGTTTGTTTTTGAGTTCTTCATTTCTTTTGGGTATCAATTTCTTGTCAGATGAATAGCTGACAATTTTTCTCATCATCATGCCCCAGTATTCTCCTGACTCTTGCCTCTCCAGTGCTGGGATTAGAAGTGTGGGCCTGCCGGATCTTTGTGAGTTCGAGGCCAGCCTGGTCTACAGAGCGAGATCCAGGAAAGTTGCAAAGCTACACAGAGAAACCCTGTCTCAAAAAACCAAAAAAAAAAAAAAAAAAAAAAGTGTGTGCCATTGCACTCTGCTTTTTACCTGGGTTATGAGGGTGCCATCTTAGGTCTTCATGCTCACATGGCAGGTACTTTTTGGACTGAACCATTTCCTGTCCCCACCTTAAGGTCTGACGACTTGAATCTATTTGCATTGGTTGTTTTACACGACAAAATGGGGATCTGGCTCCATTCATTTACATGGGATATCCAGCTTTCCCATTACCATTTGTTAAAGAGGCTGTCTTTTTTCTAGCCAAACAATTCTTTTTGTTGAGAATCAGGTGGCTGTGGCTATGTGTGAGATCCAGACTTAGATGGCAAGGGAGTCTGCGGCTTGTTTGGTGACCTGGTCAAACTACTGTGGCCTTGTGAATATTTCTAACAAGATCATAGAACCTTTTTATTCAGTCCCCCAAGTGCTTCTAAACCAAGTCACATCCAACTGACAAATCATATTTAGAAAATTCAGTGTACATTTAGTTTATGTAATCATCAATCTCGAGATACAGGAGCAGGTTTGGTTGGCAAATATATCTTCTCTTTTTATCCTTCCTTTAAATTTCTATGTTTGACATATGCTTTGTGCTGTTTTTTTTTTTTTTTTCTCATAAGAAAATCTCTTCCTCCAGGCTTGCAAAACTTCTCATTTACTAATTTTATCAACTTGCCCTTTAACATCTTTGCTCTAGAGTCCCCTTGAGCGTGTCAGGTGGGATCTGTAGACTCACTGTTTCTTTTCTCCATGTGGAAAGCCAGGTTTTCCAGAATCACTTGCTAAATAGTCTGTTACCTGATCTTTGACACTGCCTTTATATCATTATATATTTTTGTAATCCCTATATCTGTGTCTGGGGTTTCTCTTCTTTGCTTTTATGGTGTTTTCTGTTTTTAGCCAGTACCATATGGCTTGTGTAAATGTGACTTTGCAAAAAGTCTAATTACTAATCCCAGAGAAGTATCCGCTTTTTCAGTGTTGACCATCTGTCCATATAAAGCTTCTATGTATTCTCCCATGTAAATTTGAACAGGTGATTGAAGTTCTAATTTTTAAAATTGTTTACTGTGTGTGTGTGTATCTGTAAGTGTGTGATCAAGGGTCAGTAAACATAGTCATTTTTACCATATTAATTCTGCCAGTTCACGAGCACAGAAAGTCTTCCCATCTTCTATTGTGTTCTTCAAGATTCTGTAGTTTTTGTTTTGTTTTGTTTTTCGAGACAGGGTTTCTCTGTGTAGTTTCGGTGCCTGTTCTGGATCTCGCTCTGTAGACCAGGCTGGCCTCGAACTCACAGAGATCCACCTGGCTCTGCCTCCCGAGTGCTGGGATTAAAGGCGAGGGCCACCACCACCTGGCTAACATTCTGTAGTTCTTATTGTCATGTTTATTCCTAGATGTTTTTTTATTTTTCGAAGCTAACGTGAATTTTTTTCTTCCTGATTTCTCCTCATTTGGAAAGTTTGTTATACAGAAAATTCTGCATTGAATTTGTAGTCTGTTTCATTGTTGAAGTGTTTAGCAGACCCAAGAGTGTTTTTGTTATAGTCTTTACAGTATAGATTCATGTCATCTGCAAATAGGGATAATTTGACTTCTACCTTTTGTATTTATATCACGATATTTCTTTTTCTTTCCTTATTGCTCTGGCTAGCACATCAAGTACTACATTAGCAAAGTGGTGAAAGCCTGGGCACACTTTCTGGTTCCTTATCTTAGAGAACTAGCTTTCCTTTTTCCTCCCATTTAGTCCAATGCTGGCTGTAGGTGCAGAGGTATATTCCTTTCAGTTGTCATTTCTTCAGAGCTTCCTTTTCAGGAATGGGTGACTTATCAGAAGTCCTTTCTGTACTCATTGAGATGATCACATAATTTCTGTCCCTCAGGTCATTTATGTGTTTTATTACTTTTACTTATTACACTGAATTGCCCTTGCATTCCTGGAATGAAGTCAACCTGGTGGTAGTATAAGATATTTGAAATGTATTGTTGAATTTGGTTTGTAATAGTTTATTAAGTTTTAGCCATGTTCACACATTCATTAAGAAAATTGTTTTAGCCGGGCAGTGGGGGCACACGCCTTTAATCCCAGCACTCAGGAGGCAGAGGCAGGCAGATCTTTGTAAGTTCGAGGCCAGCCTGGTTTACCAAGCGAGATCCAGGAAAGGCGCAAAGCTGCACAGAGAAACCCTGTCTCAAAAAAACCAAAAAAAAAAAAAAAAAAAGTTTTTTTTTAGAGGGTTGGGGATTTAGCTAAGTGGTAGAGTGCTTGCCTACCAAGCACAAGGCCCTGGGTTTAGTCCTTAGCTCTGGAAAAAAAAAAAAGAAAATTGTTTTATAGTTTTCTTTCTTTTTTTTTTTTAATTGACTGATTGATGGTTACACATAGTAGCAAAGTTTATTGAGGCAATCCTGGTTTCATGAGATGATATTGATAGAATCCTTCCTCTTCTACTTCATGAACTATATTTGAGTCAAGTGATTTTAATTTTTATTTAAACTCTGGTGGAATCTACCCGACCTAAGGCTTTGCCTTTGTCTGTGAGACTATTTGCTAATTTTGTTTTTTTCTCTCTTTTGGTTAGTTTGGTTAAAGGTCTGTGGATCATGTCTTTTTAAAGACCCAACTCTTGTATTCATTGATTCTTCATATTATTTTAGTTACATCAATTTATGTGATAATCTTTATTTTTGTTTTTGTCAACTAATATCTGGTTTCTCTTTTTCTTGTTTTCCTAAGATCTTGAGGTACACTTATTTCCTTTTAATAACAATGATTTTGTTTGATGTAGTACTCATAGTTGTAGACTTCCTCCTTAGAGTTGCTGTGTTGTATTCCCAATGTTCTCGTGCTTTCATTGTCATTTGATTCTAAGAATTTTGTAGTTTCCACCCTAACTTTTTTTAATGGCCCACCAATCACTGAAGAGTCTATTATCCAGGGCCTGTGAGCTAGCTCAGTGGTTAAAGGCACTTACTGCCAAGCCTGATGACCTGAGTTAGGTCCCTGAGATCTACATGATAGAAGCAGAGAATGGGCTCCCATCAGCTGTCTTCTGACCTCCAGACATACTCCTTGGCATGTGTGCCTCCAAATACATACACAAAGTAAATAAAAATAAAATATTTTAAAAAAGGAGTGGATTACTCGGCCAGATGTGGTGGATCACATTTGTAATTATATTATTTGGGAAGCTGAGGCAGAATGATTGCCCTGTGTTTAAGGCTATTTTGGGCTGACTAGTGAGTTCCTGGTCATAAAGTAAGACCCTGTCTGAAATGAAGTACACTGTTCTATCTCCATGTATTTGTAAAACTTCTTTTCATAAAAATAGCTATTTTATATTTTTGTTTATGCATATGTGTATGTTGATGTGAATATATACATGCATGCAAGTGCCCAGAGATTCCAGACAAAGTGTAGGCAGAAGTTTCTGACCACCAGCCAGCTCCTAAATAATTACACAGAGACTTATTATTAATTATAAATGTTCGGCTGATAGGTTAGGCTTGTTACTAACTTAAACTAACCCACATTTATTAATTATTGCTGCCACGTGGCTTGGCTTTTTACCTCATTTTCTATACATCCTGCTTCCTTTGCATCTGGCTGGCGACCTCTCATTTCCATCTTCTTCCCAGCATTCTCTCTGCCCTGAAAATCCTACCTAGCTATTTGCTGTTTAGCTTTTTATTAAACCAATCAGAGCAATACATCAGTACAAAAATACTGTTGCATAATACAAAGATGTCAGATACCCCAGAGCTAGAGTTACAGGCAGTTGTGAGTCATCCAGTGTGGTATTTGAATCAAGTCACCTAGAAGATCAGGAAATGCTCTTAACCACTGAGCTGTCCTCTGGGCCCTATTTATGGATCAGATAGTGGTCTGATGAGCTCTTCTTTCCTTTCAATTTAATTTTAGAATAGATTCTAGTAGTTGTTAATCCATTGCATCTCCAATCTGCCATCTTACCCTGGAGGCTTCTCATTCACCCACTACCCCATCCCTTTTTGAGCATAGGCTGTCTCCCCTGCCTGTCTGAAGAGGGGATTCTTCTATTGCAGTGGTTCTCAACCTTCATAATGCTGTGACCCTTTAACACAGTCCTTCATGTTGCAGTGACCCCCCTAACCATAAAATTATTTTCATTGCTACTTTATCACTATAACTTTGCTACGATTATGAGTTGTAATGTAAATGTCAGATATGCAGGATATCACCCCCCCCCAAAGGAGTTGAGACTCCAGAGGTTGAGAACTGATGATCTATTGTCATGTGTTTTGTCAAAACAACAATGACCAAAATAAAACAGATAAGTGAAGGCTAACCTGGCATGATGATATCCACCAGCAATCCCAACACTCAGAAGGCTGAGGAAAGAGGGCCATGAGTTCAAGTGTTGCTTAGGGTGTAAACTAGTTTAACAAGGAAAGAAAGGGTAAGAGGCAATAGTTAACTGTATCACCTAGGCCAGTGGAAGGCCAATAAAGAAGAAAATCCTATTGTCACTGTGGGGGAGGCCACAAATGAGCAAAGATCCAGAGACTTTCTGCTCAGTGTGCTCCAGAGCCCACACCCTGCATCTTGTCTACAAGTTTGTGGCTCTTGTGTGAGCTCAGTGTTTTCTTACTGGTTAACACAGGCAACATGATTTCCTCTTGACTGTCCCCTGAGGGCTTCATTGTCTTTAACATACCGTAGTTCCTAAGGATTTGATTGTATCTGGTTTTCAACTTTTCCTCCTCCTCAGTTCTTCCAAAGGTGTTCAATAATGTAACCGGTTTTAAGCAGACTGCGTTAAAATCTGGTCCTGATTGGGCTTGGGTCATTTGAACTAGGTTGCGAGCCCCTGCAGGGTGCAGACCACATGGTCTGTTTCTTTTCTATCTTACTGCAGAACTTTTGCCAAAAGCTTTCCTCAGCGCTGGTGGCTGACTCAGAGGCACAAGGTCCCTGGAATAAGAATGAGGGTGGCAAAGTTGATATCCAGCTTTGGCACTGCCACTGTCCAGTCTTATGATGCCGGCACATTCTAGAACCTTCTCATTGCTTAGCTAGCTAGTTCTTTGAAATTGTGATGATAATCCCTGCTCTGCCAGGATTTGGCATGTGGCTCAGTGGCTAAGTACCATGTTTAGCATGTCCTGTGTTTAGCTTGCCTAAAGCCCAGGGTTACCCCTCAATGCCAAAAATTAAACAACAACAACAACAACAACAACAAAATCCTTGGTCTGCCTGTTTCACAAGATACTGACAGATGTTGAATGACTTTTACCCCACAGAGTTCTGTCCACAAGAAGGATTTTCTAAGGTTGTGGTGGTACCTGGTTATCCTAACAAATACTCGGGAGGTTGAGAACTGGAGATTACTTGAGCACATGCATTCAAGGCCGGTCTGAGAAATATAGTGATATCTTTTCTCTCTTTTTTTTGGTTTTTCGAGACAGGGTTTCTCTGTGTAGCTTTGGAGTCTGTCCTGGATCTCACTCTGTAGACCAGGCTGGCCTTGAACTCACAGAGATCCGCCTGCTTCTGCTTCTGAGTGCTGGGATTAAAGGCGTGCACCACCACCGCCCGGCTGATATCTTTTCTCAAGTGTGAATGTTTCTATACATTTTGTATTGCCACTGGTCACAGGTCCAGCAGACTTCCAGTCCTGAGATGAGAGATTTTGATTCTCCCTTGCACAGGAGTTCAGTGTGATGATAAACAGCTCTTTCTACTTTTACCTCAGCAGCTGTTCCCATGTTTATCTAGCTCTTTGAGTTTTGTTTATTGAGGCAAGAGGAACATTTGCAGCTAGTGCTTGAACGTGAAGCTAATTCTATATGTATAAAGCTGTGTTAGTTGCAGTGTGAAGCTGTATGTGGAGACGGAGGGAGGGAAGATGCAGGTGTGTGTGTGTGTGCGCGTGTGCATGTGCGTGTGCGTGTGTGTGTGTGTGTGTGTGTGTGTGTGTGTGTGTGTGTGTGTCAGATTCACTGGAGAGCATTAATGGGTAGTGAGTCTCCAGGCTGTCATCCAATGAATTGTTTTGAACATGAGTTTAATAAATATAGTAAAATAATTAACCTAAGCTTTTTAAATAATAATAAAAAATAACCTGAAGTTATGGATTCTTACTAGCAGGTCTCGTGGGCTTTTGTTTGTTTGTTTGTTTTAGTTTATTTTGTTTTCTTTTTTAAGACAGTGTCTTTCTATGTAGTGCAGGCTTGCTTGGAACCTACTATGATTCCAGGCCAACTTTGAAATCACAATCCTCCTGCTACAGCCTCCTTGCTACTGGGAAGATAGGCACATGTCACCATGTTTCCCATATGCAAGGTCTTAAATATTGCCTTTTAAATTATATTTTTCTGGATGTAAAAGTAAAATAAAATTAAATTAGGTGATCTGTGCTTCCTTTTATACAATTTTACAATAAATTTATAATTTCCTTCCTTTAAATTGAGCCAAATACTCATTGACCAGATTTGCAATTTGTATCTTTGAAAAAAATAATTTTTTTTGTGTGTGAGTGTTTTGGCTGCATGTATATATGTGTACTGTATGTATGTCAATGCTCTGTGAGGCCATAATAGGATGTTAGATAACCTGGAACTGGTGTCACAGATGGTTGTGAGCTGCCATGGGATGCTGGGAACTGAATCTAGGTCTTTGCAAGAGCAGCACGTGCTGTTAATCACTGAGCCATTTCTCCATCCCTAGCCTTTATAAAAGAAGGGAAGGAACCAAGAATCCTTTGAAATGTGAGTCCATGTGGTCAGGGGTGGAGCCCACAAACAGACCCTGATAGACTTCTGGTTCCTGGTCTTAGCTAATTTGTACAGTTAAGAAGTAGGGTTAAATTTAGGTGGTGTCAGGCCAGTCTGTTCTCCACTTTTATTTATTATGTAGTCTAGGCTGGCCTAGATTTACTACATACCCAAGGTTGGCCTTGGACTTACAATCTTTCTGCTTCAGCCTCCCAAGTACTGGGATTATAGTTATGCGCCATCATGCCCTGCTCTCCAAGACATTCCATCCAGTGGGCGAGTGTGTTGTGATGGAATCCTCAGTCCTTAGCTTCTGGAAGAGACACAGAAGGTCATGCCTCTGCCCACTTCCCTTGACCGATCAGATTGTTTTCTCTAGACAGAAAAGAAAGCTCAATATATTCCAGCGAAGACTAGCTGGGAAAGACAAAGGCTCTCCCTTTTCCATCACAAAGACTTGACTCTTTAATAAGCTGGATTCTCTCTTGCAAAATTAGGTGTCCACATTGTTTAATTTTATCATTTTAAAAATATTTGAGATGCATGTTTTATATCATCAAACAATATTTTTGTTTGTTTGTTTTTGTTTTTCAAGACAGGGTTTCCCTGTGTAGCTTTGCACCTTTCCTGGAACTCACTTGGTAGCCCAGGCTGGCCTTGAACTCACGGAGATCCACCTGACTCTGCCTCCCGAGTGCTGGGATTAAAGGCGTGCGCCACCACCGCCCGGCTCAAACAATATTTTTATGTGGTGCTTGGAATTCAACATGAATCTTGACAAATATTAAACAGAACTTTGCCATTGAGTGACTTCCCTTGCCCTTCTGTGAAATCTCTTCTGAGACGGTCTCACACGTAACCCAGGCTGGCCTGGACCTCGCTGTGTAGATCAGGCTGGCTTCAAACTTGACATCATCCTGCTTCAACTTCTTGAGTGTTGGCATGAAATCTTTTAAATAGCAGATTTAAGACATTTCACTATGCAAATTTGCCTCCCCTGTGAGGTAGAAGTTTAATGAAATCCTAGGAATCTATTTCTCAGCTTCATTCATCATCTCTATTACCAGTGTTATAGTAGTTTCATCCTCCCTTCCCTAACTCTCTTACTGCCTTTTAATAGACCGCTATAAAATAAATCCCAGGATTATTGTTTTAGCATCAGATACTTCTTAATACATCTCAAAAAAGAATTCCATTCTACACTGTATCCTTCTGTGTTCAATAATCTTGAAATCAAATAACTGTGGACTGCAGATATTAAAAACAAACACTGTGAGTGTAATGAGCACATGTAGTGCTGTGGGACATAGAAATATGAAGTAGGAATTCAGCTGAATATGGCAAAAGCCATACCTGGAAGAAGCCAAGGGCCTTTCCAGAGAATAAAGCCAAGACTTAAGAAGTCTTGGTGATATTTGTTTTTTGAATATTAGTCATTTCCTCTTATGAATTTCTCGTGTGCTATTGTATGTAGCTTTTCCATTCCTAGAACAGTGTGTTTGATCATTCATTGGGCACAATTTCCCCTATACAATTAAAGTATTTGGATACAATATACCCTTTGTAGCTATCTTCACCTTCTGTCTCGTTATATTGTCACTTATACATATGTGGTTAGTGTGGCCGTCACCAAGGCTGCACAATTTCATAAAAAGGAGTACGTGTACATTCGTGGGATTATAAGAGAGACCATGAAAGAATCAAGTCCTGAGCATTTGTCAGGACATATAAGTATGCTGGTAGGGAATCCAGAAAAGGGAATTTGAGGGAAAGTAGCCAGCAAACTAGAGAAAATAGAAGGGACTCTCATGAAGATGAGAGGCAAGTGTCTTAAGGGGCAAGTGGAAGAAACAACGTCATTGGCTGTGTTGTAGTTTGAGTGTGAAATGTAGGCTGCATGTTCATGTGCTGAAGCCAGCTGATCATGCTGTTTTAATGATGATGGAAGCCTTGGTGGGGTCTGTCTGGAGATGGCTTCTTGAGGGTGTCTTGTCCCTGGACCTTTCCTCTCTGCTTTCTGCATACTCTCAGGTGAGTCGCCTCTCTGTATGGTACCTCTTCTATGATCTTCTGATGCATTCTAATTCTGGAATCACTTATGGACTATGAACTGTAACAGGGAACTAAAAGTAATATTCTTTCATTTAAGTTGTTTTCCAGAGGTGTTTGACATAGTAACAGAAAGTCTGACTCATATAGGTACTACATTGCTCACCAGTTTCTAGATTTATTTATTTATTTTTTTAAAAACATAGATGGAAGTCAAATTAGAACACACTGAGCCAGGAGTAAAGGGATAAAGGCAATGACTGTCTGCAATTCCAGCTAGTAGTTTTTTTTATGTGAAGGAAGTTCTCCACCTCCAAAAAATGCAACAGTAACTGGGAATAAAGGGTGTTATAGGTTCAAAGGATATTTATTATTTATTGGTTGTTTGATCAAGCCCAAATTCTTATGCATACTAGGTTAGCTGTCTCCCAGTGAACTACATCCCCAGGATGGACTTTCTGGAAAGTGAGCATTGAAGGATATAGCATTTGTTGAATGGTGGGGCTGAAGAGGGAATGTCAAGATGTTAATGGGCAGCAGAAAGCAGTCAGAGCAGGAAGTGACCCAATGGTATGAGCTTTCAAAATAGCTTATGCTTTTAAATTATTTGAAAATGTTTGTGGGAACAAAGGATAACATTTCTCGCCTACTTTCTTGTCCCTTAAATGTGTCAGAATTGAAATAAGATGGCTTCTTGTGAGAAGACTTCAGGACAGGGAAGTCCTCAAGGGGCAGCCAAACTACCACTGTTAGCACAGGCAGAGAAATTCTCTGGGCATGTTTCTCACCCAACGGCCTGACGATATTTGTTAAGACATTTCTCTGACTGTTACAACTGGGAATGAGGTGCTCGTGCTGCTGGCATCTAGTGATAGTGACCTTGGCTGCTGCTCCAGGCATGGGTAGCCCCTCATCCACAGCACTGAGTTATTGCAGACTGGGTTTAAATAGCATGCAAACTGAGGTTCCCAGCAAAAAGGTACACCATGTTAAAGATTAGATGAGGCTGACTGACTGTAGTGCCCTTAATAAGCATTTATTGCTGCTTCGGTGCTTAATCTAATATCCCTGTGATAATCACCGGCCCAAGGGCTAAAGAGGTCATCTGAGGCCTAGAACAGATTTCCCTGCTTGGCTGTCACCTGCCTACCTGATTGTCTCACTAATGTAGGTCTTTGTTGTTGTTGTTAGTTTGCTTTGTTTTGTTTTTCCTTTTCTGGAGACAGGGTCTCACTGTGTGGTGTGGCCCAGAACTTGCTATGTAGACTAGGCTGGGCTGGAACTCACAGTGATTCACCTGCTTCTTTCTAACAAATACTAGGATTAAAGGTGTGTGCCACAACCTCTAGTAATACCAATATATTTTTTAAGTGCCTTGATTTATGACTTTCTTTGTTTTGTTACTGTAAAAACTTCATGAAACTATTACCATGATGGAGCATGGTATTTGAGGCAACCAGAATCTGTGTTCCTGGAACAGTCATTCGTAACAGGTTGCAGAGTAAGCTATTTCTTGGTCCCTGTGAGATAAGAGCTGTGAATATGTATCATAGCTTGGAAACTCTGGATAAAGAATTTAGGGCTACTTTCCCACTACAGAACTGGAGTTCAAAGGGTTTTAGTGCCTTCTCTTGCACCCTCTTTGATAATTTGTGACCTTTGGGCACATACTTATTTACTCTGCTGTGTGCACTCACACACCAAGTCCTGTGCCCTGGCTTTCTGTTGTCATTGTTGTTACATGGCGTCTGAGTTGTACGGAAGTACCATAATCGTGTGAGAACTGCTTTCAACCAGTTTGTCTGTGTAACCATTATGCGCACAATGGATAGGCTTTGATAATTAACCACTTGAGATTTGAGATGCAGTTTCCTGGGTATTAATTCTAGTTAGGTGCAGATAAACTTCATTTCTGTAGTGGAGAAACCTTTCATTTCACTTAAAAATATATTGGGAGATCAAAGAATGTCCTGATGACCTAGGGGAGTGGAGAAAATAGGTGCTTTTTTTTTCTCGCTTTGTTGTATTGCATTTTGAAGACACATTTTGAGACGAGTTATATTTGATACACAGAAATGGGAAGAGGCATAAGACTTTCATGTCATGTTTTTGATAGAATTGTATGTTTATGTTTGAAATTCAGGATGAGGCTGTATGTAGTTCAGTGGTAAGGGGACTTCTCTAGCTTATGGAAGGCCTTGAGTTGACTTATAGAACACACAGCAACCAACAAAAATTTACTTCTCATATCCAATGTATAGATTGGAGCCTGGTTTTGTAAAACTCTGAGCTAACAGTGGATGCTGTATTTTCAAAGGTGTTTTAAAAGCATCCAACCAGGTAGGGATATATGACCTATGTGGCCCCCAAACACACAGATGTTGACTATTTGGTCCTTCGTAGAAAGAGTCAGATGGTGCAGCCATGTCAGTGGGCTCTCTCTCAGGATTCCTTTTGGCTCCCTGGTCCTTTTATGGTTGCTGAGAGAAGTCAGATGAGACACACGAGGCACAGTAGAAGACTTTACAACAGACGGAAGTACAGCACTCTCAGCAGATGGCCAAAGAGACCACTGTGCTAATCTGCATTTTGTTTAAGGTTGTCTACATATTATTGCCTCCTTCTTTCCCTCATCTCTCTTCTTTTCTAAGGCAGGGTCTCATGTAGATAAGGTTGGCCTTGAGCTTGCTTTGAGTCAAAGATAGCCCTGAATGTCTGATTCCTTCACCTCTCAACTGTTGGGATTATAGAAATGTGCCACCATGCCTCATTTTGGTGTGTGCTAGTTCTAAAGCCCCTAACACAGGCTGCTTTTCCTAAGGGGTGTTTTTGTGTCCAGGTGATTGATAGGACAATTTGGAGTGATTCCTAAGGAGAAGACAGTACCAGAAAGCCCTGGGTTAGAAAGTGATATTATAATGTAGTTATCAACTGATGATATACAGTTCATAATATGTCACACCCAAAGCCAGAGATATTAGTGAGACTCCACTCATTTGACCAGTAATCATGATCCTGGATTTTTATTTTTTGGTTTTATAAGCTGACAATTAGCAGAGAAAATTCTATCTTAGGTGACCTCTAACCTCTTAATATCTAACTAGCTACTCTAATGGGATTGACATCATTTATGGAACTAAGGTCTGGCTGTTGACTCACAATGAGCCAGTGAAGTTGAGAGGCAAAGTATTGAGAGGCAACAGTGGTGACTTCACTCAAAAAGCAGGTTTGGAAAGAGAAAGGGATTTTTCCATGTGCCGAAATTCATAGGGGAGGGGGCAGTATCCAGTAGCCAGACGGATTAGGGGCAGGGGGGCGTCTTTCTCAGTGGGCCCCTGTGCATTTTGGGAGAGAGGCAATGTTCTGGAGCCAAAGGGATTCAGTAGTATTTCTTGGTGGGCTCCTGTGCAGCTTGGGAAGAAGTGGTATCCAGGAGCTGGAGGGATTGGAAGAGCTTTCTTAATGGGACCCTATGTGTCTTGGGAGGGGGTGGTATTCAGGAACTAGAGGGATGGGGGGGGCTTCTTTCTAGGTGGGCCCCTGTGTGTCTTTGTCAGAAGGCTATAAAGGGCCTCTACCTCCGCTCAGCTCTCATTTTACACTTGAAGGAGAAATATTAATCTCCTTCAAATCAATGTGTATACTCTGTGCTAGTCGATGACATAATATATGCTGTTTAACCACAGAACTTGAGAAAGGAATGAGTATGAGTACTGCAGAGGTCACCAGGTGATATGGGTTCTAAAGAAAGACCATGTAGCAGTTAACATCTGTATTATTAATTTGAGACCTCTCTTTCAAATTTAGAATGCCAAGCAATAGAGAGGTGGTATCTTAAAGGATTTCAGTAGGGCAGATGGGCAAAAGAAAGTGTGTGTGTGTGTGTGTGTGTGTGTGTGTGTGTGTGTGTGTGTGAATGTGTGTGTTTGTTCAGTTTGTTCAGTTTTTTTTGTATTCTGACTAGAATATGAATAAATACACATTATTGAATAATATAATAATCTTCTAGACATTCTCCAGGTATTTATCTTTTCCCCCTTCAAGTTAGCAGGTTTACAAGCTATGTGGCGCTCTCATGTATGACTTCAGTGAAGGAATAGGTATTAAAAAGAAAAGATTTTACAATCATTTAAGTAAAACGGTCAGTTACATGAAAGAGTTTATAGAGGGATCTACAATGCTTGATTTTGATTTAAAGTTGAAAGATGAATTCTTGAGAGGGACAGACAATAGAATTCAAGAACTGAGGACATTTGTGGCTTGGAAGGGATCTGGAAGATTTTTCTCTTTCTTCTGCTATAGTTTGCAGATGTAGACAAATGTTACATGAGTTTCTGACTTTCTAAGGGTTGGTGCATGAGTAGTTTTTGTTAGATTTTGACCTAACACTGGATCCTTCCTATTCCCCAGAATTGTGGAACCCATAACAAGATTAAGTACCCATTGCACAGCTAGGGAGACTTTTACTTTCGGCCACAATTAGAAATGAGAGATAAAGTTGCAAATTAGGTTTTCAACCCTTGGATGGAAGAGATTTTATTTAAGTCATGAAAGAAGTGAGGGGGAGGCATAGGTGAATAAAGAGAGAGGTATTCGTGTCTTTTATGGGTCTTGTTAGAGGTTTCCCAGGAATTTGAGTGACAGTTCTTTTCTCTCCTTCTGTAATATTTCCAGTCAATGGCATGGCAGATGTCAACTGTCTTGGCACTAGAGAGTATGTCATTTAGCACACGCATGGGAGTCTGATGAAGTGTGAGGTGCTGTGGCACTTAAGCTACTGTCTTCAGGCCAACAAGTTTCTAGTCCACCTGAAGAGGAATTTCTGGTTGACCTGCAACCTGTTCTGAATAATACATAAGATTAGATGGGGACAGAAATTCAGCCAGCTCACCAGAACAGTATTCTAGGTTTAGCTAAAAAAAAAGAGTAAGGACTGGGCCCTTGACTCTCATGCCTGTCTATCTTTAGAATCAAATAGTGACCAGAGGAATAGTGGTACCCAGGGTGCCCATCACTTTGTTTTTTCCAAAATGATTGTAAGGCACAGGGAAGGTTGAGGCATGGACCAGGAGGACCTAGTCTTCTAGGGTCTGTTGCTAGTATCTTACTGTGTTATAGGCATTGGTCAGTGTTCAGAGGGCACACATGGAGATTTTCAGGAATTTGTGTTCTGGAAGAAAGAGCAGGGCCAGGGAAACCTGGAAAGCAATAGAAATAGATGTGGTTTATTAAGGAATTGAAGGGGAAGGCACTGAGGAAAATAAAGAGCGGGTAAGAGAGCTAGAGAGATTCTAGGTTCCTGAACCAAGAAAGTATCCATCCTTTATAGATCGTTTACCCAGAACTCCCCTTCTTTAGCATTTAGAGATGGTAGAACTTTTTTTGTTTCTGCTGTTTGGTTCTATGTAACCTATGGTCCTTGGGGTTTCCAGTCTTTCTCTGCCTCAGCTGTCAATCTTTTAATAATTACAATGTTTTTAGTGTTCTTTGAGAATTCCATGCATGCATACATATATTTTGATTACCTCATGTGAATGTGGAGCATGGTAAATCTACCAGGGACTAGATCCCTAAAGAAAACTGAGCCTGTGCCCCTTAGGAGGCATCAGTGGACAGCAGGCTATGGGTCGGGGCTTGTGCGCCTCTCCCCTGACTGTGCTGGAGCATTGACTGGCTTGATGTTGACAGGCAACCATAGTTGCTATGAGTGCTTGAGTACAGCCGTTCCTCACCGTCATGGCTAGATGATACTGATTCACTCCAGTCCTGTAGTCCTCAGACTCTTACTTCTTTATGTTCCCTGAGCCTCGCAGGGAGGGGCTGTAAAACAGATGTCTAGTTTATTTCTGCACAGCCCACAGACTTTATTCTGTATGTCTTGCCATTTGCCTGTCTTGATGTCTCTAGATCCTTCCTTTCTGCTGTACTGGCTCTCCTTCATGGTACTTCTCTTCTCTGGAGAAATAACAAAATATTTAAATTGAAACTTTCTATAGAACTGTTTCTTGTCTTAAAAATTCTGTAGAGTTTTGGGGTTGGAGATTTAGCTCAGTGGTAGAGCGTTTACCCTTCAAGTGCAAGGCCCTGGGTTCGGTCCTCAGCTCTGAAAAATAAAAAAAAAATTCTTTAGACTTTTAATTTAATTTTTGTTGTTGTTGTTGTTTTGGGTTTTTTTGAGGCAGGGTTTCTTAACAGCCTTGGCTGTCTTGGGACTTGCTATATAGACCAAGCTGGCCTTGAACTCACAGAGATCCACCTGTCTCTGCCTTCTGAGTGCTGGGAGTAAAGGTGTGTGCCACCACCGCCCGGCCTTCCAATTTAATTTTATTATTTTATTGATGTGAATGGGTGTTTTGCCTGCATGTATGTTTGTGTATCATGTGTTTGCAGTGCCTGTGGAGGCCAGAAAAGGATTCCCTGGAACTGGAGCCATGGATGATTGTGAGCCACGATGTGGATTCTGGGAACAAAACCAGGGTCCTCTGTAAAAGCAGCAAGTCCTCTTAACCGCTGAGCCATCTTGCCAGACCCCACACATAGCTGTTTCTATGGAACAACTGAAAACATTTCTATCGTTTTCCTCTTCAGGATGACTTTTATTTTCTGGCCAACTTTCTCGTCTTTTTTTTTCTGGGCTGATACCGTTGCTTACGCCTCACTCTCTGTCTCCCTAGTACTGGGTGAGAGACAGTGAATGTCAGTCTCATAACATCTCTAGGCCCAAATGGTGGCAGTTTGACTTACTATTTCTTCAAAGAATCCTCTGGACCTCTGGAGGGTAAACAAAAAGAAAGGGGAATTGCTTAATTAAATCCCAAAGGGCTGGAGGTTCTTTTCAGGTGGAGAATGTATAGTCTCAGTAACAGAGAGAGGATTCTCTTTTGAGGCAAGAGGCCGTTTGGGAACCTGGGAGAGCACACCCCTGCTGCCCTTTCCTGTGTGGTGTCTGGCCGCATCCTGCAGTTTTGTTCATGAGGATCCTTTCGTCACACTGCCTTGGAGACTGTTGCTCACGGGTGATGTTTGCCATCCTCTCTCTGGAGAGTTCTGAGCCAGGTGATCTGCCAGCCCCCCCTCTAATGACTTTGTTTCCTACGCAGGGCGCACTCTGTTGGAAAAGCTGTTCAGCCAGCAGGAGAACGGGCCTCCAGAAGAAGCAGAAAAATTTTGCTCACGGATCATTGCCATGGGCCTTCTGCTTCCTTTCAGTGACTGCTTCAGGGAGCCATGTCATCAGAACGCTGGGTCAAGTTCAGCACCATTCGATGTAAGTAGGAGAATCCACTTCGGTCTGTGGGGTGGAATGCAGTTGGAGTAGCAGCTGTGACGTGTATCTGCCCCAATTGCCCTATAATTTAAAAACAACATGTGATGCAAGGCTTCCTCCCCTGGGCCACTCAAAGGCTCCACTTGTCTATTTTCTATACTTTTCTTTAGACTGTGGCATTAGATAGAGTTTGCAAACCTCCTTTTTAGAAACAACAACAACAATAACAAAAGTCCAAACAGTCTCTTAGTAGTTTTCTAGCCTGATCTAATCAGGGCTGATTTTAAGGTCGCTCAGAAATTTTCTTTTTGGTGGAGATCGAGCACGCATAGGCAAATGTTTCTCACTCAGCTACACTTCACACATCAGTATTTCTGTGCTGGTCACAGACATTCCATCAGAAGCTGCACCAAAGGGTAAAATACGAGTCCCAGTGGATCACAGGTTTCCATGGGCACTAGAATGCTACGCGAGTGTTTTCCGACTCATTTGTGCACTAAACATTGACAAGAAGAAGCGGCAGCCTCTGCCCTTACCCAGGCCCCCACTCAGCAGAACTTAATAGTGTGGAACGCAAAAGGCATGTTCATAACCCATCATGAATACCAGCACTTCTGGATTAGCATTTTCAAGCCAGAGTATTAACTTAATCAGGTATGTGGTCCATGTGTGGCGTGGTTCTGAAAGCATGTCTTTAAAGCTGAGACAGGCAGAAATTCTCATATGTGTATGAGAAAGCTGAGGCATTTGGTTGGATCTCTTGTGCAGAGCCCAGGAACTGAGTGTTTGCGGACATTGGATTCTGATTACATGGGTAACTACATTCCTTTCAGTATTGCCAAATATGCCTCAAAAACACAGCGATTGTGAACAGAGGCTGAGGTCAAGAGCTGCTTATAGAACCAGGTATGGTGGCTCATGGCCGTAATCCCAGCGCCTAGGAGGCTGATGCAGGAGGATCAAGAGTTTGAGGTCAGCCTGAACTACACAGTGAGGCTTTGTCCTCAGAACCACTGAGTATGAAAAGGTGATTGTAAATAACAAAGTGTCCATGCTTGCTGCTTTCCTCTTCCTCCTGTTTACCAATCCTAACCTGTGGTCTTTCCCCAGTTCCCTTTTAGTATGAGCAGAAGAAATCTCATAAAAAAAAATCTGAGATTTCAGTTCTGGTCTGTGAGAAAAATTTCTAGATGATGCCATGACGTGTGGACCTTCTTTAAGATTTATTTTTATTTTTTTATTAAAGGTTTTTTTTTTTTTTATGACACAGCAGCTAATCACTGCTAGATAGATCTTTTTTTCCTGTGGAAAGAATTAGATAATTTACAAAGTGTCCTCTCTTCTCTGTGGGTGCTGTGTGATTCTGGAGACAGAACCTGAGGACTGGAGTGTGGTGTGTTGTAGAGATACATTCTGGTAGATACCATTATGGTAATTTGGAGAAATGGTAAACACAATAAAAGAGAGAAACACTAGCTATATCCATATTGCATGCTATCATCTTTTTATAACAGCCATTGCCATCTCCACTGGAACAGCCGTGACTGCTTGCACCCTCAAGATCTACCCTCTTAATGCTCCCTTGTGGAAGAAGTGGGTAGGGGTGGGGACATGTACTCTTACCTGAGATTCCAGCCACTCTTCTCAGCTGTGTGTAACTCTGCCCAAGCTTCACATGGTCTTGTGGTCTGGGGAGGGGGGTTGCTAGAATATATGATGTATGCTAAGTTAACTTGAAGAATGGGGAAAAGGGGACTCCATCTCTGCAGTTATAGGAAAGCTGTCATCCATGCTGGAGTAAGACTTTTCAGTGATGTAGCTGTGTGGGGAGTCATCCATTCTGCTGCCACACCCCTCCCCCTCAATCTGTAAGTACGCATGATTAAGCCGCTGTTTTGCCATGTTGGACGTCCATGGAATTTCTATTTTGGTATGTTATTGTTGCCCTAGTGGGGATTAATAGACGTATGAGTGTGGATATTTGTTCATATTGTCCCAGGAGAAGTTCACATATAACAGTCTAGCACTTGCTTTTTTTTTTTTTTATGAAAACTATTATTAAATTAACTTTATTTTCCTAATTAAAGCTCAGAACTTAAAAGTCTTTCCACTCAGTAAGTGTGAAATTGAAATAAACTGAAAAGAACAGGATAACACTATTCCTCCATTTAAAAGTTTTTATTATCTATTTATATTGTGATGATGGGGGATAAACTCGGGTCCCCAAGCATGCTAGCAAAGGGTTCTACCAATGAGCCACATCCTTTGCCCTTCTCTTTCTCTGCTGAACTTAAGCTGGTTGCTTCTCACGTGTCACCTTACTCCAGCCACCCTGGTGTTGGAGAGACTAAAAATGCTTCTTTAGCCAAGCTGTCTTGGAAGGCAGCTAAGTGTCACATGAAAGTCAAAACCAGGCACACAAAATAGGGATTTCATTCCTCAGCTTGAAGTGATGTTTTCCTCTTGGCAGTATTCCTTAGCTGTGTACTACCTCTCTAGTCCCGGCACCAAATGAACACAAAACAAAGAGGAAATTCAAGGTGCTCTCCCGGGAAATGTTGTTCCATATTCTAAAATAGCAGATCAGAAACAGCACCAGGGCTGAACGAACACAGAGTCAAGGATTTTTTTTCTCCCTCAAACTGCAAAGGAGGCAATCATACTGGACATTATAAAGACTGAGGTATCAGTGGGGGATGGGAAAGAACATGCTCATCTCTGGGGAGAGACGTTTCTGATAATGAGTCTCTCTGCTGATTTCCAGAAGAGGGTTGTTGTGAGCATTTCCAACAAACAGTTCTCCCAGGGACAGTTCTTTACAAGATGGAACCCGGTAGGATTGGGCTTGTACCTGGCACTCTTCCTGTCCCCTGGTCTTATAACACCATCCTACCCATTTCTGTTTAGACATGTCATTTTAAAAAATTCTATAATTTTTGATATGGGGACTCTTACTGATACAGTCTAGGAATTGACCTACTTCAGCTAAAGATTTCTCATGCTAGTCGCTCGTCATCCTGTATCTTTTTAGGGCTTACCCTTTTGATTCCTCGGGCTGTAGAAAATACGTAAGGGCATCACATTTTCCCTCACATTACTTGATAAAGGTTTTGTGAACTTTATAAGACACATGTAGTTTTGAATGTCCGTGTTAACTCATTTACAAATGCTAAGGAAATTTATCCTATGTGCCAGGTGTCAATAAAATTCACTAGAAAATAATTCAAGTAAAAAGGAAAGCTTTAGGGAAACAATAACCAAAGAGGAAGTGCACGCGCGCGCGCGGGGGTGGGGGTGGAGTGGGTGGGGGGGTGGGAGGGGTAGGGGTGGGGTGGGGTGGTGGGGGGTGGTGGGCGTGTCTACTGGTGTAGGTCAATGGTCTGTGTGGTGTTCTGAATGGGAGTGGTCCCCATAGGTTCATATACTGAATGCTTGGTCTCCAGATGATGGAGCTGCTTGGGAAAGATCAGGAGGTGTGGGTCACTGGGGGTGGGCTTTAAATGTTTAAAAGCCCATGCCGTTAGTTCTCTCTCTCTGTCTCATAGTTGTTTTCTCAGATGTAAGCTTGTAGCTGCTGCTCTAGAACCATGCTTGCTGGCCTGCTGCCACACTCCCTGCCATGATAATCATGGACTCACCCTCTTAAACTATAAGCAAGCCCTTAATGAAATGCTTTCTTTTATAAGTTGCCTTGGTCGTGGTGTCTTCATGGCAATAGAAAAGCAACTAAGATATTCTGTAATTCCAGCATTTCAGAGGCTGAGCTAGAGGGTTCATGAGTTCAAGGCCAGTGTGGGCTATATAGTTATATAGTAAGATCATGTCTTCAGAATAAATAAATAAAATTATGAAGGAAAGAAAGCAGAGTGTACAAGTCAGGAAGAGGTGGCCTTAGGTACAAAAGGACCATGCACTCAGAAAGGACAAAGACAAGGGTGGCAAAGACAAAGATACCACCCAGGTTCCCACTCTGGCCTACTTATGTAAGTGATGTGTACAAGTGTTCTTGGTCCTGACTGGTTAGTTTCATGTACATGAAAGACTTCAGCTATGCCCATACCTGGTTGGGTGACATTTACAAATGTCTACAGGTCATAGTTCATTGATAAGATCCTGGAGACAAAACGAGACTTTCCAGAGGATAGGAGGCTGTTATTGGAGCACAATTGTGATTGAGAAGTTTTACATCATTTCATTGAATGGATTTTCTCTGTTTGTTTTTATTTTGTTGTATTGGGGATAGACCTTAGGGATATATGATACACATGTGAAGGAAGTCTTTGGCCACTGAGCCACATCCTCAACTCGTTTCTTGTGTTTCTGAGGGGTGATTTATGTATTGGTTGATTTGGCTATCACTTTCACTTTTATTTGGGGGAGCAGCCTACTGTCGAGAGCAGAATCCTCAGCAACATTGTGAGGAACAAGAAAACCACTCAAATAAGGACAACACAAGACTAAACAAAATGGAGAAGTACAATTACATTGATAACCAGCCAATACACTTCCAATGGCCATGGGGCAGAAAATGGCAAACAAGTGTACAGGAGGAGCCTCTGCTGGCCATACTTAGCTTGCAGCCTGTGGGTGAACCATGTTCTATCACCCTTCCCTCTCCAGAGATTACCAACACAGCACTGAGATCTGCACAGGAGGACCAGTTTCCATGATTTCAAATCCCACTCAACATTAAAGTCTTTGCTATGGAAGTCAGAGATCCTGCTGGAGCTTCCGAGTTCTGCCCATTAACCCTGAAGATCATGGAAGGTTGTTGGCTTCAGTATCCAACACTACCTCATTCTGAGTTCAGTGAGGCTCCACAGTGATGAGTTCGGCTCCTAGCTACCAACAGCCTGACTAATGAGCTCCTACCTGTCACTGTTGGCGTGCTCACCTTCTACTACCTGAACGTCTTGACATCCTCTTGTAGGGACTCCTCTTCATCTGTCCCTCACTCTGGAGTTGTGACAGACTGACCCCACTTCTCTGAATTGGAATCTCTCCTTGTTGGGAGGTTCCTAGTGTAGCTCAGACCTAAGCAACAGGTTCTCAAAGTGTAGCCCAGCCACAGCCCGGTGAGACATGGAGAATGACAACATGAACTTTTCACACAAGAGAGGCCACAGATCCAAGAAACCCTCAAACTGGATTTAAGGCTTTCTAGAATTTTGGTCATAGCCTTTGGGCAGGACTGCCAGCCCTTTTAATGGGCCACCTAAACTTTCTTTGGCTTCTGTCTCCTCTCCCTCACAGGGAGCCATAGCTGGGGCTACTTGTTAGAGTAGCTGGAGCCATGTCTTGCCTGTTCCTTCTGCTGCACCCATCTTCCATTTCTCTACATGTTTTAGTTGTCCCATCAGCTCCTGTGTGATGACACTCTACTAATCTTTTTGTCTTTGGATTGGAGTCTGATCTTCCTTAAGACCCTGCTCATTCACTATATCACTTAGTGTCAGCTTCTTATCTTCAGTCTCCCTCATACAAGTAAAGGTTTACTCATCTGGAAGGATTTTATTTTATTTTTAATTGTGTGTGTATATGTGTCTTTGTGTGGGTATGTGTACTTGAGTGCAGGTGCTTATGACTCCCAGAAGAGGATGGCAGATCTCCTGGAGCTGGAGTTATAGGTGGTTGTGAGCTGCCCAGTGTGGGTCCTGGGAACTGAACTTTGGTCCTCTGCAAGAGCAGCACCCCTCTTAACTACAAAGCTGTATCTTGAGGCCCAGTTCTACTCTTTCTCTCAGGACGCTATTCAGAATGACATGCCACCCTGTAGTCACCGTGTTTGAATATTATACACATTATCGTTAATTGTTCACCCAGTAGTGTCTAAATGCAAATCAAAATTTGTGTAAAGCTATTCCCCTGAGCTGTTGACTATGTTTACTTTACAGGCCTCTCTGGAGTGCATAAGAGCAGACTCTAGACTTAGATTTCGATCCCATTTCTTCTTCTTTTTTTTTTTAAACCCATTTATTTATTATGTATACAGTGTCAGAAGAAGGCACCAAACCTCATTACAGATGGTTGTGAGCCACCATGTGGTTGCTGGGAATTGAACTCAGGACCTCTGGAAGAGCAGTCACTGCTCTTAACCTCTGAGCCATCTCTCCAGCCCCCTCGATCCCATTTCTTTCATGGAGGAAGAGATTATGTTTATCTAGGATCACATTAAAATTTTTCAGTGATAATATCTTCATTGAGAATTGTCTTAAAAACTAAATGAGCTTAAATTAGAAAGCATTTAACACAGTAATTGGCTCATGCTATTTTACATTATTGTCTTTTAAATTCTTAGAGAATCTTTCTGAGCCATTCCACAAGTATGCCTTGCTTTGTGCAGTAGAGGGTTGTAAGGAAGATTACTGAGGACATGAAGAACTAGAGAAGCTATCCAGTGGATCATCTTGATTGATCAAGCATGTCTTGTGTCCAGTAATCATGAAAACACTTGGAGAGATGTAATGCACAATGGAATGTGGACTTGAGCCTTAAATGATTTCAGAATCAGCTTTGTGTTGGGTCTCTGTTTTCCATTGCTACCCTTTATATGGAAGTGGAAAGACTAGGAGAAGCTACAGGAAGTAATTACAAGTTGTAAAGGAGAAGACATCATGCTCACCTGATGTTGTGTTCATGACCATTCCATAGTCACTCCATTTCCCTGTTCTCTTTTGCAGAAGTATTACACTCGAATATGACTGTTCTTTAGCTCTCTCTGTGTGTGTGTGGGAATGTTGGGGATAGAGGATGTAGGATGTAGGGATGAAAAGTTCCTTTTTAAAATAATGCTTCAACAAAGAATGAAGACAGTTATTTTATCTGGTGCTGCTAACACCAGGAAAGGAGTCCCAAATGGCTGAAGATCGATTTGCTACACAGCCTTGCTCCTTTCTTTCACTGATCTCTACTTCGTGCCGTTAGATATTCTTAGATGCATAACTTTAATGTGGGGAAAGGGGAAGGATTGCCAGTGGGAAAGAGTAGTCAGTAACAATCCACAAGAAGAAATTTGCTTACTGTTTTCCTCAAGAAGCACTTTTCCACCCAACTTCACTTTAAGTTATAACATACATCTATTTCTTAGGGGGTATATGTTAGTATATATCAAGATATCTCAACTTTGCTTCATTCTTTGAAGCACATATAATTTGGCTTGGGAAAAATTGCCCTGTGTTAGTAACTTTTTATGATCACAGGATACATTGCAAGATATCAAATTATATCCTTCGTGCTTGTATCAGTAATCAGATCAGAATAAAGCAAAAGACCTTTATTATATGTTTTATTACAAAAATGCAAACACAGAGAGAGACAGAGACAGAAAGAGAGACAGAGACAGACAGATGGGGAGAGAGAAGCCTTTTAGCCTAGACTAGCCAGATAGCCCACTGTCTTAGCTGTGGTTTCTATTGCTGCAAGAAACGCCATAACCAAAAAGCAAGCTGGGGAGGAAAGGGTTTATTTGGCTTACACTTCAGCATTGTTGTTCATCACTGAAGGAAGTCAGGACAGGAACTCAAACAGGGCAGGATCCCAGAGGCAGGAGATGATGATCCCAGGGCAGGATCCCAGATGCAGAGGCCATGGAGGGATGCTGCTTACTGGTTTGCTTCCCATGGCTTGCTCAGCCCACCTTCTTATAGAACCCAGGACCAGCAGCCTAGGGATGGCACCACCCACCATGGGCATGGCCCTCCCCCGTTGGATTCACTAATCAAGAAAATGTTTTACAGCTGGATCTCAAGGAGGCATTTCCTCAGCTGAGACTCTTTCCTCTCTGATGACTCTAGCTTATGTCAAGTTGACACACAAAACCACTCAGTACACCCAGGTTGGCCTTGAGCTTGTGACAGATCTTCCTGCTGCAGTCTCCTCTGAATGTTGGGATTATAGGTTTGAGCTGCCACACCTACTTTTTAATTGTATGCTGTCATTTTTCTGATTTCTCTGAGTTTGGGAAATAGTATTTCTTTTTGTCCCTATAATTAGTTCTCCTACCACTCAGTAATGCTTGCATGACTACATCCTGTAGCCACTAATATGTACATTTTATTTCTGAGGTTATTATGTATAAGAATGTTTTAAGCTAGGTGTGGTGGTTCATGCCTGAAACCTCAGGAAGCTGAGACAGAAGGATTGCCGTGTGTTCCAGGCCAGCCTGAGTTATAGTGTGAGTTCAGTTCAGCTTGGGTTATGGTGTGAGACTCTGCCTTAATGAAAAGAATATTTTGATCTGGTACATGATTTAATAAATTTCTAATATATGCAGTTTTATTAATCTTCTGTAGGAGGGAAAAACAGATGAATTTTTTTTACCTCCATTATTATCAATCTAGAAGTATTACTGCAAGATAGAGACTGTAACTCAGCAGTAGAATATATGGCTGATAGGTGTGAAGTCTCATGCATCCAAAGAACATGTGGCCTGATGACTTAGATGACCATATGAAGTAACATGTGATGATATGAAATAGCATGGCTTCATACTCACTCATCCTATATGGCCTCGGTCCGGTCCCCATATCATATCAGAAAGAGGCAAATGCAGACCAGCCTTATAGTATATCCTCTTTCAATGTCAGGTTCCTGATTGTTGTCGTTTGAATGTCAAAGTGTCCCCTACAGGCTCATGTATATGAACACTTAGTAGGATCAACCCCAGAATAGCGACAACAAAAAGTATTGTGAATACAGTAATGGCAATGACTGTTATGCCTCTTAGTGACGATGTTCTGTGCTCAGTGGAGATGCTGCCTTCAGCATTGGTATGGATGGAGAAATGTTCCCCAGCTCTGAGTTCACTGCACTTTACACAGTGAAGTTTTTGTTTGTTGGTTTGTTTTTCGAGACAGGGTTTCTCTGTGTAGTTTTGGTGCCTGTCCTGGATCTCACTCTGTAGACCAGGCTGGTCTCGAACTCACAGAGATCCACCTGCTTCTGCCTCCAGAGTGCTGGGATTAAAGGCATGCACCACCACTGCCTGGCACACAATGAAGTTTTAAAAGCACATTTTTCATGAAAACTGGAGGGAAGTATATGCAGAGAGAAAGATGTAGAAAGGAATGGGCAGAGCTGACAAAGAAAGTAACATAGGAAAGAAAGACATCACATTGTCTCTCATGTGATATATATATGTATATATGTACATATTATATTATATTACATTATATTATATTACATAAATGTTTTAGACACAGAAGCAGAAGGGGACTTGAGAAGGAAGGGTAACAAGAGTGGGGAGGAAGTGTCTGCTGAGGAAAAATGATAAAGGATGGATTTGTAGCTCAGTGATGCCTGGCTGTGTCATAATGAAGCTCATTATTCTGTATGCTAACTAAACATTTTTTTTTTTAAAAGCAGAAATCCTTGGAAAGACACATTTGGGATACACTTCTTAAGGCAGTGACAAGCTTTCTTTGTGTTTGCTCATTTGAGAGGCCCATGCTGCTTCAGATACACATTTTGGCTTCTGGAACTTGTGCTTTGAATCACCCATTTGGCACCCAGTGTGTGGTGGTTCCCAATTCATTGTTATTGTGGGTGATGGATATTTATTAAAATGAGTGATTCAGCCCAACTCTTTCGTCATGATTTTCTTCTCCTTCCCTTTGGCTGGATATGCCTGAGTATCCATCAGTTCCGTGTAAAGGAAGTGTCTTTCTCATGCTTTTCTCTCCATTAGCAGTATGTGCTACCACTGGGCTTCCGCTGAAGGATAGAATTGGGACACAGTGACCAAGGGAAGGTGCTTTATTCTGAGAACACCTTGTGAGGAGCTTATGGGCTCTCCTTCCTAATCTATACTATAAAGTTATACTAGATATAGATATAATCTATATCTAGACTTTGGAAACCAGGAAGATTTATTGTATTTTTTCGTTGTCTAGATGAGGGGATTGTTGTGTGATATTTTGTTTGTGTTCTGACAAATAAAGCTTTCCTGGAGATCAGAGGGTGGAGCTAGCCACTAGTTAACCATAGAGACCAGGCAGTGGTGGCACACACCTTTAATCCTAGCACTTGGGAGGAGGAAGCAGGAAGATCAGGAGTTCAAGGCCACCCTGGGCTACACGAGATTGAACCAGTGTAAAAGAGATAAACAGAGCCCGGGCGGTGGTGGTGCACGCCTTTAATCCCAGCATAGGGAGGTAGAGACAGGATCTTGGGCCCATTCAGTCTGAAGATTCGTAGAGACAGGATCTCCCCATTTTGGTCTGAGATTTCATAGAGGTAAGAACTCTCTAGTGCCTGACTGCTCTGCTTCTCTGATCTTTCAGCTTTCACACTAATATCTGACTCCAGGTTTTTATTGTTAAGACTAATTAGGTTCGTGCTACAGGGGATGACAAAGGTTTTCTGTAGAGTCAGAAAGATAGTATTTTAGAACTTAGGAACAGGCTTACAGACTTTGTCACGCCACTCAGTCCTGCTTTGGTGTGAATCACACAGACAATACACAGTCTATAAATGTGGCATATTGCCTATTACAGCTTCCATTTACAGGTGAGGGTGGAGGTGGCCAGCTGCACAGACTTGGCTTGCAAGATGTAGTTGATTTGCTCCTGGTGTATACTCAGGTAACATTAAGAAGGTGAATTTAGTCAATGAATTTGGCTTTTCTCTCTCTAACGAGGCAGTCACAAAATATTTATTGTAAAGAAACTTAGGGCAGCTTACAAGTGGAGAAACTGCCGGGAGCCTTGCTTTTCCTTTAGAGGGAAGTGTTCACAGTGTATTTAGGAGCCGAAGGAGCCCACGGGGATAAGGGAGGTGAGGGGCAGAGGGGACCCAATAGAAAATGTAAGGTTAAAGACCAAGGAGATTAACACTAAAGATTGACAGCATTTCATTTAGTTCTGAAGAGCCAAAAAGGATGAGATATAAGTGCAGGTGTAATTTTATAAGATGAAGATGGACTTGAGCGGGATGGGGGAGCAGAAAGAGAACACAGATGCAGCCATCTTTTCGATATTCATGGCTGGAAGCTGAGGGAGGGCTCCCTCACTCCGTTCTTTTTTAGGTGTCTGAGCAGGCTTCTAAGAGGGTAGGATTTCTATGGCACACCTTTCCTTTGAACATTATAAACCCTGGAATGAGAACTAAAAGAATTTAGAAAGAGGCTTTTGGAGAGCCAGACCGTGGCAGAGATCGTCTCTGGCCTGGCCTTGTTTGTGTCTGGCAAAGAGGAATCATTCAACTGCTCTCGAGATGACCTTCCATGGGCTGGGCGTATTAGCCACTTATCGCTGTAATAAAACATCCGACGAGAAGCGACTTGGTGGTGCACACCTTTAATCCCAGCACTCGGGAGGCAGAGCCAGGCGGATCTCTGTGAGTTCGAGGCCAGCCTGGTCTACAAAGCGAGTTCCAGGAAAGGCGCAAAGCTACACAGAGAAACCCTGTCTCAAAAAAAAAAAAAAAAAGAAGCAACTTGCAAGAAGAAGGGCTTCTGCCTGGCCCTGCTGCCATCATGTCAATGTTCAGCCTGGTGGCGGCAGGGCAGGGACGTGGCTCACAGCTGTGGCAGCAGCATTGCCAGGCTGATCACTCACAACCTGGTGGATCGGGAAGCAGAGAGGGTATGTCTACGTCCTCATGTTTTCCCTTCTTCCTCAGAGTATGTGGTATGTATTTGCTAACACTGACTCATTTGTCAGGCTGCACCAGGCCAAGGCACTGTCCATTTCTTGTCTGGCGCTTTCTTGTTTTGAGTCCATGGCTTCACGCCTGCTAATCTTGTGCTGTGCTGAACTGCGCCGCTAGCCCTTGGTGCTTACCACTGTCTTCGATCTTAAAAAGCATATTAACGGTGTGCGCCACTCGGGAGGCAGAGGCAGGCGGATCTTTGTGAGTTCGAGGCCAGCCTGGTCTCCAAAGCGAGTTCTAGGAAAGGCGCAAAGTTACGCAAAGAAACCCTGTCTCGAAAAAAAAAAAAAAAAAAAAAGCAGCATATTAACGCCACCACACCAGGCTTTCCTGTAAATGCCTTGTAAGTATTCCCTTAATCTTCATAATGCGCTCGATGAAGGGGTTGTATCCTTTACAGAAGAAACGGAAGTCATGGTCCTGGCCGCTCCTACTTGAAGTCCACTCTCAGCACAAGTCTCCCAAAGGTGCTTTCGCAGTTCTGGCCATCTCTTGCTTTGATGTGCCACGCATAGATCCCTGTAGTGTTGATACAAAGCTGGTTCTTCCTCTGGGCGCATATCTTGGCATCTGGAACTTGTACTTTGAATCACCTGTTTGGCACAGTGTGTGGCGGTTCCTAATTCATCGTGATTGTGGGTGATGGATGTTTATTAAAACGAGTGATTCAGCCCCACTCTTCCGTCATGATTTTCTTCTCCTTTCCTTTTGCTGGATGTGCCCGAGTAGCCATCCAAATGGCTGCTGGTGTCGGCTGTTTTCTTGAGAGTTGTGACTTCTCTGTTCCGTGCAGTTTGTGTTTCTTGTTGGTGCTGGGCCTTGAACTCAGGGCCTTCCTCGTGCTTAGTGTCCCCAACTACGCCCTCAGCACTATGCATCTTTCTGATGTTTATAGGATCGTGTATGCAGAACAGGTGATATGTAACAGCTTCCTAGCTGAATGCTTTGGGGACATTTCTTCTCTGTGTTGCATACTGACTGGAGTGTGCTCCGTCAGAGACATAGATGGATTTATGTTTGCATCTTTCCACAAAGTCAGGATTTGCTGAATTACAATAAATTCCCAAACCATGTGTGTTTCCTTAGTTGCTATTTACCATGTAATTCCTATTTTACCTGATTGAGTGGCTGTTGGCCATCATAGGTTTTTTTTCATTCTAATCTTAATTATTAATGTTAACTCTCAGATCACATACTACACTTCACACAGTAACAAATATTTATAGAATTGCTACAAACAGGCTAACGATGATGAAGCATTTGGAGATGCCTTAGTGGAGGTAGTCAGAGAGCCAGTAAGATGCCGTGAGAGTTATTGTTGGCATAAGATATTAAGGAACTCACCTTGAGAGCTGCTGGGGACATTCAAAGCTGAGCCAGTTGAAAGAAGATTGGCAGAAGGTTAAGTCCAGCTGAAGTTCATGGGTTCTGTCTGCTCCCGAGGAATCGTCATCTGAGTGGGTCCATGGATCAATAGAGACCATGTGGAGCCGAAGTCCAGGGAAAAATCAGGAGTCCGTTGCTTGTTAACCTTTTGACACAATGTGATGGAGTAATTTAAAACAGGGTGCAGCCTGATTTATGCACAAAGGTTTTTAACCTGTGGTATTGTCAAATTCTAGCAGACCTCTCAGGGTACTGTAAGGAGTTTTTGGTTTTAACTATTTAAAGGCATTTGTCCACACAGTAAATGGTTAATTTTCAATTGTGTGGTGGGGTCATAAAATATCAAAATTGAACTGAAGGTTAGAATATTTTAGTCCAATTCTCCTAAGCTGTCAAATAAGGACACTCAAATTTTGAAATGTGGAGTGACTTCATGTGTTGGAGATGGCTTTCTGAGAGCCAGAATTGTCTGTCCCATAATTCCTTCCACCAGAGGAGGGAAGTCCCTTTCATTTGAAACCAATTTTAGCATTCCTCTGTTATCCTTGATTCAGAGCCCCTGTGCATTCATCAAAGATTGTTGGGTAATGGGTACTTCTTTCATAAACTAATTATGTGGCATGTGACTCAGATGAGTGAGTCGTTTTATGAGTGTTAAGGAAGGGGATAGATACTTCCAAGAAAATATTAGAACTCTAAAGATGAGAGACAACCCAAGAAGAGTGGAGGTTGGGATTTGATTAGTACCCTGAGAAATCTTCATGCAGAGCACTTGTCTATGATGAAATGATAATTCAATGACATCATCAGACGGGGTTAATGAGAACAGATGGCATATGAAATGAAGGAGTTTATAGAGTTTCTGAGGCTTAAAACTTGAGTTCTGCATAAATATTTACTCTCAGGGTAGGAAACATCTTGTCCATGTGGCGTATTGAAGAGGGTGCTCCACAACGCTTCTGATAGAAATCCTCACAAGTTGTGTTGAAATCCCCAGGCACCTGAGGATTCAGGTGATCAAAGCCAAACCCTAAATAAAGCCATGAGCTTTAAGGTAATTCTGATGTCAGTTTTCATGCTGTCCAAAAGGACAGTTTTGATTCAGGGCTGAAGGGGTGTGTAGACATTGGGTTCAGGTGGAGGAGTGGACTTTGGGTTCAGGTGATGGAGTGGACTTTGCTGATACAGAGAACTTTGGGTGTAGGTCAGAGAGGCAGAAACAGCTTGAGTTGGAGCCTTGGCTAGGAGTACTGCGGTCCACTGTGGCCACTGTTTTCTGATACTTCTCATGAAGTCTTTGGTTGTCCTTGGCATTCTGCTGACTCATCCAAGGTTGTGAGCAGAGGGAATTCTTTATTTTAAAAGCTGCCAATTTTCACAACCAGATTTTCACAGAGTTGGGATTATAATGGACTGCACAGTTCTGAATCCAAAAAACTACTTAGTGTTTTATCAAATCTATGTAGTGTTTTGATAATATTTACTGACAATTACCAGACAGAGAAACATGGCCTTAGGATGTTGTGACGCAAAGCATTTCTTTTTAGTTTTATATTTTAAATACATATATTACTGTAATATGAAGTGATTTCAGATTCACAGTAGCAGAAACCATGCTACGTGTTGAAACAGAAGTCCAGAGTTGCAAACTCTATAACTACCACAGGTGCACCTTATCTTGCTATTGAAAGACTGCTTCTAGGCTGGGAGATAGCTCAGTGGTAGAGCATTTGTTGAGTACATTTATGACCTTGGGTACAATCCTTAGCACTGTCAAAGGGGGACAAAGAAGAGCTTCGGAGACCCAGGCACTGTGGGGGTTTGAGGAGTCATTCTCCCTCCTAAGGGTGAATTGTGAAACTGAAATATAGTGGTCTTCATGTATTGCCTTTCAGATTTGCTTCCATTTTGCCTAGTAGTGGGGTCTAACCAAGGGCTCTGCGTATGCTGACAAGCTTTCTATTAGTGACCTATTTCCCTAGGCCAATGTAATTTCTAAAAAAGCATATAATGGGGAGAAGAATGTTTTATTTGTTATTTGGTAATTAAAACAGTCACTCTTAATTTAAATGTTTTTTGGCAAATTTATGTGTATGCTTCTGAATTGCTGGCTACCCATTTGATTTCTCTATGGTGCTAATTTCATTGACAGCTCCTAGAGCGTATCCCCTGGAAGGTATTATTTCATAGCTGTGAAGTCCTAGTGGTGGGTGGTACTTACTCGGTGGGGTGGAAGGTGAGCAGATGGTTTGAATGGTGAATGCAGATGAGTGTGGGCGTGTTCATCGCGGGGGTGTGGGTGGGAAAAAACTCGTGAAAAAGTATGGAAAACACACCTTTTCATTTCTTGTTTCTTTATGTCATGAACCTTAGCTCTTACAGAGGACAAGTATTTTTACCGCACGTTGATTAGTTGATTGCAATTGAATTTTAACCTCATTTCATCCTTTGGTGCAAAAACTGAAACTTAGGAAGGATGAATGACTTGCCCAGAGCCCCACAGTTTTAGAAGTGGCAGACATCTAATGTCAGCCTAAGAAGCTGTCACCCTCCACATTTCACCCTCCACAACCACACTGTTGGCTTCTTCTGTTCCCCTCCAGCTGGTCCTCTTTTGTCTGTTTCCTTTGTCTTGGGCCCGAGCCTACACAACAGTCTCTAATTAGTTTCCAGGTTACTATTCTTGTCCTTTCCAATTCCTTCTTCTCTATAAAAGAATATTCTCTCTCTCTCTGTCTCGATCTGTCTCTTCACTTCCCCCCTCTGTCTCTGTCTCTCTGTGTCTCTGCATCTTTGTCTCGGTCTCTGTCTCTCTGTCTTTCTCTGTCTCTCTGTTCTCTTCCCTCTCTGTCTTTGTCTCTGTCTCTCTCTCTCTCTCTCTCTCTCTCTCTCTCTCTCTCTCTCTCTCTCTCTCTCTCGGTGGTACTATGAAGCAATACCAGGACTCTGTGCTGGTTTGTCAAGTGCTGTACCACTGACTTGCATCTATAGCTCCAAACAATTAAGTTTAAAACAAACAAGCACTGTTGGGTCTGGTTTCCTGTGGTGGGGATGCTTTAGCTGTAGGATGAGCAAAGCTTTGTCTGTGGCCCCCAGTGGCTCCCTTAGCTGCCCCTTTGCTGGGCCCGCAGTTGCCTCCTCCTCCTCCTCCTCCCCCTCCCCCTCCCTCTCCTCCTCCTCCTCCTCCTCCTCCTCCTCCTGCTGATGTTAGGCTCCACTTTAGGAAAACAACAGCAACAACAACACATGAAGCAGCTCCGAGAGCATGGGTATTTCATCACTGGGTTTGGGAAAACTGTGCCCCAGAAACGGGGTATTCTTGTAGGTACCAAGTTGTTGTTTAGACGTGGAAGCTGTTCTTGGCCTTTTTCCTTTGAACTCAAAGGAGGTCCTCCCTTTGAATTCTCAAGGGTCATGTTCAGATGATGAGATGCTGTGCTAGGATTTACTCTAATGATGGAACATTTTCCCTGAATTGCTCATTAATTTTGGTTTAACTTCTTGTGTATAATTGAGAAACTTCTCAGCAGAGTGAGTGGGAGTGAAAGAGAGGAAGAAGAAAGAGGAGAGAAAAGGGGGGAGAGGGAGGAGAGGGGGGAGGAGAGGGGGGAGGAGAGGGAGAACTCTGGGGGGGGTCAAATCTCAGTGGAATTAATGCCCCCTTTTATTAATTGTAAGAACTTTCTAATTAACTCTTTCATTTTCCTTTTCTCTTTTTACCCCCTGTTATTTTTCATTTGAGACAGGGTCTCATGTAGCCCAGGCTGGCCTGTAGCTTGCTATGTATTCAAGGGTGACCTTGAAGTCAGGATCCTCCTACCTGTTCCTCCTGAGTGCTGGGAGGACAGGTGTGGGCCACTAGGCCCGCTTTATGCGTTGCTGGGGGTCAGACTCAGGGCTTTGGGCACATTAGGCAAACTCTCTTTCCCGAGCTACACTCCATGACTCCTTCAGTTTTCTTATTTGAAAGACAACAAATAAAAACAACTTGAAGTTTATAAAATGCAGGTGTTCAAACCTGGGAATGTAACTGAATAAAAACCCTATCTGTTTAAAAAAAAAAAAGACCAAATTTAGTCCTGTTCAACATATACTGTGTTCATAGGCTTAGCCATGAACTCGTTCTCATTTTTGCTTTCTTTATATCTGTGTTGGCATGTCACTTTGAAACATACTTTTGAAATACAAAGTATTGCAAATAATAAAAGTTGGGGATATTAAAAATGCTAATAAAATGATCATTTGCCTATCAAACATTAAAAAAATCTAGAGTAATGTTAATGGCCTTTGTAATAACCTTGTCTATAGGATATATATTCCAGACTAAGAATTTTATACAATGCACATATATATAATTATACATTTTCATATCTTTAAAATCATATACATACTAAGTGTGATTTGATTTGAAGTGATTTAATTGTACCTATGAATATTTATAAAATGAGATGGAGACTATTAATGTTACATTATTGAATTTCCTTATTCTGTTCATGTTATTATATTTCATTATTTTATTGCAATGCTCATTCTGATATCTCTGATTTGCATTGAAGAGAGTATTATATTGAACAATGTTTTCTTGACTTATCTCTTAAGCCCTCCATCTGAGGTGCTAAACATAGTCAAAAATAGAGCTGGGCTTCATTTTGGAGATTTCCTCTTTCCTGGATAGGGAGTTAGTTATCTTCGCCTCAGCGCTGCCCTCTGCTGGTCATTGCAAGTTCTGCAAGGGGAATTCTCTATTTCTAATTTACAAAGTTGTTGGAAGACAATTAAAAATTTCTTCACCGTGAAATTCACTAGAAAATTATAGTATTTACCTTTTTAAATAAAATACTTAAACAATTTTTATAAAATTTGAGAGAAATGAAAATTTCCAAATTTCCAAGAGAATAACATTTGCTGTTTACCACGTACAGAAAAAACAAAAAAGGATATTGTTAAGGTTACAGCAATGCTAGCAAAAACAGTTTGAATGAGTATAAATGCTACTGTTGAAAAAGTAGTCTTTGCCCTTTCCTGAGGGGTCGCTCCACCAGTGTCCCTTGGTATGTTAAACTACCATGCCCTCCTTTCAAATGAGACACGTTTTTAATTAAGTTGAATTTGCTACAGAATTGACCCAGAGTGCACTACTTTTCCCCTTTCAGAAACTATAGGGCTGTACAGCAGGTGACATCATGACACAAAAAAAAGGTCTCTGATGCTCACAGACAGAGGAGTCTACAAGGGGAACGCTGAGGCACATCCATTCAGCATAGTTAGCAATAGTATGCATGGGCACTGGGCTAGTCTCTGATACACCTCAGCCCACCCCATATCCTCAGCTGTCCCTAAGAAACTATCCACATGCATGAGGGTAGTTTTCCAAAGTTAAGGTCAAGCAGAATGCATAAGGGAGGCACATCTTGTTTACAGCCTTATTGGGTCAGGTTTTTGACTTGGATTACACTGACATTTCATTATAATTTCAAACCGAAGCCGGGCGGTGGTGGAGCACGCCTGTAATCCCAGCACTTGGGAGGCAGAGGTAGGTGGATCTCTGTGAGTTCGAGGCCAGCCTGGTCTACAGAGCTGGCCCAGGACAGGCTCCAAAGCTACAGACCCCCCCACCTCCCCCCCCCAAAAAAAAAATTCAAACCGAAGTACGGCAAGAGTGTGAAGTTCAGGCTAGCCTAAAACTCAGTCCCTTGGTCCCCTGCCTCAACTTCCCAAATGCTGTAGTGCAGACATTATTCATCACACTAGCTCTAGTATTGGTGCTGTTTTAAATTCCTTTGCTAATTCTGTTACCTCCTTGGAAAAAGTCAAGCTAACTCATCTTAGATGACTCTTTTAGTGACTGTAATAACCATTTCTGGGACTCTTACACTGTGGTGAGTTTTACGTATGTCATCAGGGTCTTATAGCACCCTTGGAGGTATTGCTGCTGAGTTTGTTTTTGAGGGGAGGAGACTGCTCATAACGACTAGCAGAGAAATGATTGGATCTCGGGCTGTTAAACTCTGCAATGCCTGTCTTGAAGTACTTTTTGAGAGTCTCTTAGGATAATGGTTACAGGCTGTGCATACCAATGTGTTAGAGTTTTAGAAGTCTGTCCAAAGGCCAAGGGACAAGTTCTAAGAGGAGCCTGTCTTTGTCCGTTGCTTTAGAAAGTAGTATAAGGTTAAAAAATAAAACAAGAAACAAAGTAACAAACAAACGAAAATCATGCTCTAACTATCTATTCACCTCATGGCAGGATACATATGGATGCTACAACTTGGTACCCTGTTTTCAATTGTTGATTTAGAAAAAACTTGTACAGAGTTTTGATTTTATTCTCTCACATTCTATTTGAGCTCTAAAAGTGAGATGCTTGCATGGGGCAGGGTGTCTTGTTTTTAATCTATGGTGATAACTATAGTCATGCAGTACCAGGTTTCTCCCAACCTTTGAGATCATCCCTGATCTAAGCATCCTCCCTGGAGTCTGGTCTATAAGTAGCAGAGTTCTCACAGATCTTAATCTTAGTTTCAGCTTGCTTCCTGTGCTATAAATAGTCACTGACAAGCTTTAATGTTAAGTTTTAATTTTAGTTTTGTTTTTTTTCCCCTCTGTCAAGAGAACCAGCAGTTAGCTTTAATGTATGCACTACTTCTGTTTCCTACATACTTCAGCTCACACCTCTGAGAAATGTCAGCTCTGGGTGTGAAGGGCGGGAGTCTTAAAAAACTGCGGATGTGGTTGCCTATAGTGTTTTCTTTTGCTTAAGAAATTGTTTGTTCCAGGCATTGAGATATCCCTTATTTTTGCAAGAACCTTGAGGATAGAAGAAAGACTGTCTCTGTTAACTGGAGCCTTTTGGGTTTAAGTCCAGACTGTGACACCACTAGTTAAGTAGATTGAGTCAGTTGCCACATTTCCTGAATAGAAGTTTAACATGACCACGTTGGGAAAAGAGAAACTAACTGGGTAGTGACCCCTCAGCCCAATCCATCTTCATCCTTGGGTAGGGTACTAACAGGAGGCTTAGGTTTAAATAGAAGGCATTACATAGGCGTAAATAACCACCCTAGTTAAGGTGTCGTCCCGCCCGTCATTGGCCCTCATTGGCTTAGTCCATCTCTCCTGTAAGGTGGTCTAACAAGTCAGAGTTCTGTGAAACCTCTTGCTGGGAGACATCCCCACCCCCACAGCACCTGGATTTCATGTTTTCCCTTCTTTCAGCATGGGACTCTTGGGAAAAGACTAGTTCTTTGGTATTCACTGTTTTTGCAGCCTGGTAACTGGAGGGAGGTTCCATCTCCATGTGCACATTTCCTGGCTTTTATTTCTTCCTTTCTCCAAATTGTGACATCTTTGTGAGCAGGATGGAGACAGATTGAGAAGCTCTCTCTCTCCAGCTTAGGCTGAAACAATTCATAAGTTCATCTTTCCTGTTTCTGTGTGTGTGCCACACTCTTTTAGTACTGGCAAGAATTTAGAAGCAGAGCCAGATCTTACTATCAAGACTCTGGTAGTATGACACAGTGTCTACAATAGGAGCTATGGTCCCCTTATGTTACTCAGGCTGGCTCAGGACTCTGGGTGCCAATGGGATCTGTTAAGGATCTATTATTTTAACCAAAAAGCGGCTTGGCTTGAGATTCATGCACTTTCTATTAATCATGACAAAGCTAACAAGTAAAAGACAAAGAGGATAGAGTGCATATGCATTTCTTCAGGGCTACCCACTTAAGAATGATGCATAGTCCAGGTCTTGGGAGAGCTTCTAATCCAGTGGGCGGTGGTGAGACACAGTTCCCACAGTGGAATAACAGAGCAGATGCTATGACATGCTCGGTGACATGACTAGGAAAAGGAAGAAGTATGAGCATTTGCACCTGCTCATGCAGGTCACATGGGAGCCTGTAAGAGGATGGTGCTTTTCCCAGTCCCTGTGATAAAATATCAGACAAGGAAGAATTAGTTTGGGACCAGGGTTTGGGGAACAGCTCATCATGGCGGGAAAGTCATGGTGGCAGGAGTGTGAAGCAGCTGGTCATACTGTCCTCAGCTGGGAGGCAGGGCGTGGTGGATACTGGTGCTGTGGTTGCTTTTACCTTTCTCATTCAGCTTACCCCCTCTCCCCCACAGAATGATGCTGTCCACATCCAGGGGCTGTCTCCCCATCTTCATTAACTTAATCTAGACACTCCTTTCCAGATTTTTCTCAGAGGTGTGTTTCCATGGCATCTCTCCATGTTGATGCTGACTGTTCACCATCACAGCAAGGTAGAAAGGCAAGTTGTTTGGGGGAGAAAAGGAAACTTTTGAGGTTAGAAAAAGTTTATGTCTACATGTATTTGTCAGGGTCTCTGTCTGTGTGTGTAGGACATGTATGGTGCCTGTAGAGACAAGGGCACTGGAACATCTGGAGTTGGAGTTACAGGTGGTTATGAGGCACTCAGCATGGGTTCTGGGAACCAAACCCATGTCTTCTTGATGAGCAGCAAGCACTCTTAAAAGCCGAGCCATCTCTCTAGCCCTGAGAGTGTTTGTATAAGGGCATAGGGCTCTGGAACACTCAGGAAACGATGAACCATCCCAGTGGCAGAAGCAGAGTGACTATAGAGGTTGAGGGGACAGGGATGGGTAGATGGCCACAATAGGGAGGGTCTTCATATGCACACCAGCTATCTCAGTTCCATCTTGGAATCTTCGGAGAACTCAGAGGCTTCTGGGAACAGATACAAGCTTTGCTTTTTATGAAAACTACTTCCCATCCAGTATAAATAATGCTCCAGGTTGGGAGTGACTGTGGAGAAATCTTTGCATTTAGTCTGAGAGCCCAAAGCTCCTGGGATGAATGGGAAGTGAATTTTAGTGCCATATCTAACATGCAAAGCATTGTTCTTGGTGATTTGCTGAGAGTATGAGGTATTGACCTATCAAAGGTCATGGTTTCTAGTTTGGAAGAGTGGATGGGCAATTGTTTATATGTAAGAATTCTTCATAATTCATATTCTTAATATTTTTGACTAATAGTTTGTAATTAATTAGTCCATTTAAAAATCCTCAAAGCTGGGCCTAGAAAGACAGATGGCTCAGTGGTTAAGAGTGCTTGCTGCTCACTCTTACAGACAACCTGAGCTTGGTTAGCAGCACAGAAGTCACAGTCAGCTGTAACTCCGGTCCTAAGGAGTCTGACTCCTTCCTCTGAACTCTGCAGGCACTACACTTACATGCACAGACATAAACACAGACATACATATGTAAACATTCAGATAAAAGTGAATAAAGTCTTTTCAAAAGATCAACCACATAATAAACCTCAAAGCTGACTGCCTGGCTACTGGCATATCAACCCCAATTAGATGCCTTGACTTTTAACTAATGACTAAAATTGGGCTTCTAAAAAAATGTGCATGTAGCTGATAAGATACATGTGTAGAATGAAATATTGAGGCATATCAAAACCTGTCTTCAAACACTTCTAAACTTGGAAACATTTATTTTAGGATACTTAAAAAAAAATGATGACCTGTTCAAAGCTGTGAGCACCTGCAAAGCAGTTTCTCCCGTGTTGCCCATGTTGCATTTCCAGAGGATGAGGGAGGAGGTGATGCTGCGTCAGGAAGATTTTTCTGTAGTGATGTAGGAGACAGTAATGCTGGTGTTAGTCTCTGAAACAGACAGCGGCTTTGCTTCATGGGAGGGGTTTTAGTTAATTGGGACAAAGCTGCAAGGCTAGGGAGAGGATGGCAGGGATGCAAAGGACTTTGTGATGGGCAGGCTTCCGGTAAAGTAGGGGTTGTCTCTCAGGATTCGTCTCTGGAAAAGATAAAACAATTTTTTGAGCAGCAATTTGGAATTTATCCCTCTGCCCATTAGTGGGAATCCTAGAGGTGGTGAGATATGTTAGAGTAATATACACATTAACTGCCTAAGTAACACACAGGAAAAACCATGAGAAAAATAAGGTGCATGCACACAATAAGATTTGTTTTTCCTTTTGTAGTGCTGGGGGTGGAGCCCAGGGCTTGTGTCTGCTAGGAAAGCATTCTGTTAATGAACCACCACTCCAGCCCTTTGAAATTCATTTAGTCTTGGGGCAGGAGAGATGGCTCAGTCCTTAGGAGTGCTTATTGTTTTACCATACGGCCTGAATTTGGTTCCTGGTACCCACTTCAGATGGCTCACAGATGCCTGTGACTTCAACTCCAGGGATCCAACACCTCCTTCTAGCTGCTGTAGGAACCTGAGCACAAAGGTGTGCACACACATGCACAGACTCCCTCTCTCTCTCTCTCTCTCTCTCTCTCTCTCTCTCTCTCTCTCTCTCTCTCTCTCTCTCACACACACACACACACACACACACACACACACAGACTCATACACACAAAAATAATAGTAATAAAGGAAATATTAAAAATACATTCAGTTTTGATTCTATGTGTAGAAACCTGGAAAATAAGATCTGAAGCAATAGACATGTTTATAATCTACAGTACTCTGTCCCAGTTCATATGGCAGAAAAGAGTTGTTTACATTTGGTTTCCTTCTGAGAACTAAAATTGTATGTGGAGTAAGAAATCTGTTGGAAGGACTTTGTGTTCTTAGTAACTGTTATTAGGTTAATGACTTCTTTGAAATGTCATTAAGAAACCAGCTTTTGCTTTGGTTATATCATCATGATTTAGTTTCACTTCTTTTCAAAATATTGTAGTAGAAAACTCTCAAACTTCAAATCAAGATTGTTTGATGGAAAGATAAGAATAATTTAAATGAGTATAATTACTACTGTGTTTGCATTATTTATCAAACCCATGCAATATATCAAGGGACTGTGATGTGCAGAACTCATTTCTATTTTGCGTAGGGCTCAGTCAGTAAGGTGCTTGCTGCACTAACATGAAGGCCTGAATTTAGATAACAAGCAGCTATGTAAAAAGCTACATGTGGTAGTGTGTGTTTGTAACCCTAGAGCTACAGCAGTTTCCCAGAGCTATCTAGCCCAATTAGTGAGCTCCAGACTCAGAGAGTCTGCCTCAACAAAGAAGATGGAGAGTGATATGGGAAGGCACATGGCATTGACCTCTGATCTCCACATGCATGTATATAATTATGGGCATGCATTGCACACACACAGATGCACACAAACATTATTGTCATTGTCATCTTCATCATCATTATCATCATCATCATCATCATCATCTTCCTTCTCTGCCCAAGTCTGATCCACCTACTTGAATCTCTTTAGCTCTCAGTCTCAGCTACGTGGGTGCATTTCTTACCCAGAGTGCTCATCTTACATCCAGTGCTTGAATGAGCAACCCTTACTGTCTTCTAAATCTCTAATGTTGCTGTGGTATTTGTCACCTACAACCTCAGGTGACTGGTCACCATTTTGTCCATTCTGTTTGGTCCATATACTTCATCTCTCTACAAGCTGTATTTCTATGTGCAGACTCTTCTTATTTCTGGAATATGTCACATTCTTTTCAATGATGTCCTCCTAATCTGGTTTTGCTGATCCTGAACTTGAGCTAGAAAATATTGTCTCTTTTTTTTGCTTCTTTTTTTTCTGTAGGAATTATGGAGATTGGTTCATTTCAGCAGTGAAATCATGAGGTCCTGGGGTTTCTCTGATGGAAAACTTATTTATTTTCAGTGTCCATTATTGGTTAGTTAAGGTTATCTACCCCTTCATGGTTCAGTCTTGGCAGGTATTTGCATTTCTTCTAGGCTAGAAAATTTCTTGGCCTATTGCTGTCCATAAAATCCAATGATTCTTTGTAATGTCCATACTGTCGGCTATATTTCCTGTTCCATTTCTCAATTTGCTTGTTCTCTCTGTCTCTCTCTTAGTTTGGCTTTTGTTTTGTCAACTTTGTTTTTGAAGAACCACACACATGCACAAGTGTGTATTAATTTTTGTCTTTATTTTTGTGTGTATGTTTATGTATATACGTGGGCATGCATGTTGTGCCATGGCACATGTGTGGCGATCAGAGACAACTTGCTACTGGTCACTCTTCCCTTTTCCAATTTGGGGATCAACTAAGATCTTTATGCTTGGCAGTAGGGGCTTTTATCCACTGAGACAGCTCACTAGTCTGTATTTATATCATCTACTCATGGTTATCCAACTTTCCTGATGCTATCTATTGAAAACATTGCCCTGGAGGTTCATGTTTAATTATTTTGTATACAGACACATATATGTATTATATATATGTCATATACATTCACATATATAATACTCATATATATTCTTGGCCTTTAGTACCCTTTTCTTGCTAATTCTAGATTGAGTTTGCTTTGCTTTAGTTTTTATAGTTTAATGAGATGCATTGATAGGTTGTTTATTTGAGGTCTTTCTGCATTTTAGATGTAGGCATTCATTGCTATAAACAGCTCTCATTTACAACTTTTACTCTATTCCATAGGTTTTGCTTTATTGTGTTTTCATTTTTAAAAGTATTCAAAAATTATTCTTATTAAGTGTGTGTGTGTGTGTGTGTGTGTGTGTGTGTGTGTGTGTGTGTGTGTGTGTTGGGCACTATATATGTCTTGGCATGAGTGTGGTGGTCAGAGGGCAACTTGCTGGAGTCTGCTTTCTCCTTCCACCATGTAACTCTGGCTGGTTTGGAACTAACTATACAGACTAGGCTGGCCTTGAATTTGATAGTAGAGATCCTCTTGCCTTTGCCTCCCAAATGCTGGGGTTAATGGTGTGCAGCGCCATGCCTGACACAGGCATCTTTTGACACTGGACTATTTTATGGATTCTTAACCTATTACATAGATTTTAGAAATGCATCATCTACCCAAGTGAACTCATTTTTTTCATAATCTCACTCTGGAGATTATGATATATATTTCCCCTGTATCTACGTTCATTTCTACTGTGCTGTCTTTTTCTTTGCTTTAGTCAATGAGGATCAGAACATGGTGGGGAAGTGATTGCATCCCAGCAAAGAAAAAGCACAAAGGCATCTAGTGTATGCACATACAGATCATATGCATCCTAAAGGGATTGGCATGGTTCTGAAGTCCTGAGGATCAGTTCTGAGGTATTTATAGGCTTCCAAGGGAGCCACCCAGTTTGTCCCCTGGGATGAGTAAGATACACACAGGAACATTCTTTTTATTTTGACCACAGCTGGCAGAGCATTCCTTTGCCATAAGATTCCTGTATAATCTTACTCTTGCCTGGCTCATTGACTTTTTCATGTCCTTTCAATTCCAGCGTCCAATCTGGGACCCAAGATAAGTAGTTATTACTGTCCCCGTGGTGTCCAAGTACAGACTGTCCTCTGACTTTCCACCAGAGGTTAAACCATTTTTAATGGAACATCTTCTCAGTGTGATGATGCATGCTGGTAGTTCCAAATGATGGGGCAACTGAGAGGAACGATCACTTGCACCCAGGAGTTCAATGGCAGCCTGGTAGATAGTGAGAGAGGCCCTGCCTGAGAAACCAAAACCGAAGTAAGCCAAACTCAAACTACCAAAGATAAAGAGACATCATATTCAGATGGGTTAACGATGTGTTTTCAGGAAGTTGTGTAACTCTGCATCGGGAGTGTCTTATGACAGGCCCATGTGATATCTCTTCTTCCAAAGAGAGAGATTTAGGTTTTACTATAATAATAATAAAAAAATTGGGGCAGTTTGAAGGAATTGGTGTCTTAATGGCTCTATATTGAACAATGTAAGATACTATTTGAATGTTTTAGATGTGTCTGCATATCTGTGTGGTTTTTTTTTTTTACATTTTATATTGTATTAGCTATTTTTTTATGATTGAATTGATAACATTTCCATTTAAATACCTTTTTAAATATAGCAAGATCAGCTTTACACCTGGGCTGCAGTTAGTCAACCCACACATTCCATGGATTACAACGAAGGGCAGTTTCCCAGGAGAGAACCTTCCATGTGGCCACCATCCAGGCTTCCTGATGAAGAGCACAGTCCCAAGGACGTTGACACAGGTAGGACATGGAACAGCCAGCTTTGCAAGATTCTGTGATGTAATGTGAAGTTGCAACACTTGCTGGGTAGTGAGTCTTTAGTCTCTTGCAGGTATTATTATTATTATTATTATTATTATTATTATTATTATTGTTATTGTTATTATTTTAACACATCTCCTTCAGGAAACCCATTAAAATCAGTGGGAAGCCTGAGACACTGAAAATTCTCACGGCTGTCTCCAAAGCCGCCGGGCTAGCATGTTGAGGAGTAGCAGATATACTGATATTCTCCAGTAATTTCTGCATTTTCTAGAAATTGAGAACCATTGTCTACAGACACCCACCCCATTACCAGGCTGAAACTCTACATCCTATTTGGACTAAGAGACTCTCAGGGGACACTTGCTCCATTATCTCTGAATTTCCTTGCTTAAAGTTTTCTTTGTACATCTAAATGTTCTTTTCTTTACTTATAGAGATAACTTGGAAAGGAAAATAGAGATGTAAATTTGCTTTAATCTCACTTTAAAATAATTATAGAGTATTCCAATGTAATCTATTTTTTTTCCTGAAAAAATTATTTTCTTTCTTTTCCTTTTGTTGTCTTAAACTATTTTTGTGTATTGGTCTGGGAAGATACTATGAGACTGGCCTTGGTGTTCTTTGGAGGAACTCACTAGAATGGTGATTTCTTAATAGAATGTAGGTTCTCATGATAGACTAAGCAAGTAACGTCTTCTGATATAGAAATGAAGACTAAGTAGTACAGCATTGTTTCTACCCACAGATCCCCACCCCCCACACCAGATTTCCGGAAGTGATATTGTGAGTTTCAGGGCTTAGAACTTGACCACGCGCACTGTCTCGGTGAAAGAGAGATGGCCGAAGAAGCTTGGTATGAAAGGGCAACATATTAGACTGTGAATCTTGAGCTCTGCACTGCGTCAGCTTTGTGACGTTAGGCAAATTTCCAAACTGCTGCACGCATTTTCTCATCTCTGAAATGTTAATGAGAATAGCATCCCCCGGGTAGCATGAGTTAGAGGAGTGCATGGGTTCATGTAAAGCATCAGTGTTCAGAAGAGAGTGCCTGGGCCAATGGAAGTGTTTGGCCTTATTGTTATAATTATCATTAAAGTGATTTCATGTTATTATCTTCTTCATGACTTCCCGTTAAAATCAACCATGACTCTGTTAATGGTTTGCGAGGCTTCTGTCTACATTTTTGCACAGAGTTTCTACCCTCTTGTTTTTAATCTCAGTTTCTTGGCAAATGTATTTCATCATTTACTCTTTCAAGGAATGCACCAAATGGGAGTCTACACAGTACTCCACATTTCCCTTTTTTAAATGCCTTGTGTTTTGGAGAAACTGCCTAATAGTCACTAGTTGGCATATAATCCAAAAGAATAGAAAATAAACACAAGTGAGTGAGAGAACATAGAAAAATTCTTTCATGTAAATAAGATGCTGTTTACTATAATATTCATAGACAGTAGTTGATCAAGGGTCCAGGTAGATTTCTACACATCAAAATCTTCAGAAAAAAGAGAGTTTTGGCACAATAGTGCCTGAAAATCCAACATGCAAATATAGATATTGTTGGTTTTAAAAAAGAAAGGATCAAGTAAAAATTTTTATCCCATTATATGTATGCTTGTCTTTAGGCTAATACACTATTGGCTGAAATTCACTGGGACAAATACAGTGGTTTAAACAATTTCATTGAAAGCCCTCGGAACAATGGTTTCTCTCCTTTCCTACATTTGCATCGTTGGTTGGTATAATATTTTAATGCCCCTACTATATATTTTTCAGCATTTCTGGCCAAATTGATGACATTATTCTGTAATATTTGGGGATACTTTAAAAGAATTATAAATCTTTTGGTTACTGGAGGAGTACTTGGCTGAGAATGAATTAAAAGTGGTCACCTGAATTTTAGTTTGATGACGATGGCAATGGAGTCAGAAGAGGGAGATGATGACTTGGCTTTTTTCTTTATCGATTAATGTAGCTTGCAAAGTGCCTGAGCAAGTAATTTTTAATACAATAACCTTTCTCTTTTTAAAATGTGCATTCGTGAAGAAGATGATCGAGGTAAGTAGAAAATCATTTAAACCACCAACTTGTTTTTCTCTAATTGATCTGTTCTCTACCCCAATGAGCACAGAGTCTAAAGAATTCTAATGTTGCATTCATTTGGAAAAGCACAAGGAACATTCTCATTTCCAAGGAATCATACCACCTCCTCTCTTGTCAGTCAAGTGTAAGAATGAGACGCCAATATCACAGAAAATCCTATAGATGAATGTTTTATATCAACCGTGAGTTTTAATAGTATGATTATCATTAGTTGTAAACTATTTATTTACATACACGCAGCTGATAGTTACATACTATTGTGTGGTGACATCATACTTTAAATTGATAAATGCAACATGTGGCCACTTCAAAGCTTGTTTACTATTTGAAGAAGACAATCATTCAGGTCCAACTATTTTTTAAATTTTTTTCAAAACATTTTTGATGTTTTTTTTCCCTTGTCTCTTAAAAAATGATTGTTGATTCACACATCCAGCTAATTCAGATTTGTGCTTCTGCCTCTTCTGATTTTCTCGTGTTTTAATTTTTCCATAGTCACTTTTATGAACACGATTCTTCCAACCTTCACATATTCACTGAAATACTAACACTTCTTTATATGAAGTTTTAGTGCTGGAGTCAAGCCAAAGCCTGATACTTCTCCTCACCAGTGAAAGGCCAGATTCCTTTTATTCTTTTGCTTTCGTTCTTCTTCTTGTGCTTTTGGTACTGTCTCTGAGGATAGGACCATGATGTATAAAGTGACAATGTGAGATGTACAGAAGGCATCATGACTGGAAAATTCTGGAAAAAGAAGTGAGGGCATGGTATGATCAACTACTCTCAGTAGATGGAAGCGCTGTGAGAAAGAAAACCTTCTCACATCTTGTCTTCCCTTTCTCATGTCCCGCTTCATTTTCCTTTTGCGTTGCTTTTATTTTTCCTCCATAGCTTATTAGAATATTTTTCTTTTTGCTAATTTTCTATTCTGTTGTCATTGGTGCTATAGTGGTTAGCTATTATCTTTTAAAAATGCATTTAAAGATCCTATTTGGTTTGGTGTTGTAGCTGTTAAAGAAGTTTGCTTTTTCATATCTTAATGGCACTGGGGAAGTAAACCCTGAAGAGGAAGCTGTTGACAAGAAGTTTGATAAATAAAGTTGGAAGAGTTATCTACACCAACACAGAAACCCAAGAAGCATTAAAAAATAATCAAGGCAACATAGTTCCAGAAGATTATAACTCCTCAGTTACTGAGTCTAAAAATACGAAATGGTTGAAATTTCAAACACATAATTCAAAGGTCTCCTTATAAAAAAAATCAGCAAACTTAAAAAGGATAAAAACCAACAAACTTAAAAGGGAGAAAAATAAGCATATGAATCCAGTGAGAAATCAATCTAGGGCCTGGATAAGGATGCTTGTAATGTAGAAGAGAAGGTTAAGAATGTGACATACAGTAAGGACACTGAGGTTAAAACAACAACAACAACAACAACAACAACAAAGAAAACAAATAAAAAAACAAATTTACGAAATGAAAAATTCAATAAATAAAGATCATAGTGGAATGCATCACAAAAGACTGGGTTGATCAGAAGAAAGAATCTAAGAGGCAAGGCAAGGTCAAGGAAATGCAACATTCCTACATCCACAAAGAATAAAGAGGAATAGGGACCACAGTGACTTTCAGGAACTCTAGGAAATGTTGAAGACACAAAACTTAAAAAGTCATAAAGCAGCAGAAGGAGTTGAGATTAAAACCAGCAGACATGAAAAATACATTCAGTGACATTGTAGGGGAAACTCCCCAAATCTAGGGAAAAGAAATGGACATCCAAGCACAAGAAAGAATTTAGAACCCCAAATAGACATGCCTGAAAAAGAACCTCATTAAAACTTATTACTAGGTAAATACTATGATCAGAAAACAAAGAAATACCATTAGAAGCTGTATGACAAAATGTCCAAATCATGAAGACGTATCCACTAGAGCAACTAAAAGTCAGGACAGAATTCAATGCTATAGTTCAAGCCCTGGAAGTAAATAATTGCCAACCAATATTATTATACCCACAAAGTTATGTTTTAAAATCAGTGGAAAAATAGAAACCTTGTAAGATATGTAAAAATTAATACAAATTTATGACCACTGATCCAGCATTGGAGAAGGTACATAAAGGGATCTTCTACAGAGAGGATGAAGAGAGATGGTCTCAATTGTAAGAGCACAGGAAATAAATTGTAAAAGGCAAGCAGATGAACAAGTGAGAAATATGAAAGAGTCATATTTATCCAACTCAGTTAGACATCAAACCTCTAGTGTGAGGAAGTAAGAGAGAAAAGAACAAATACATTAAAATAAAACAGTAAAACCACCAACCTAATTAGGAGAATCAGCAAACCTTCTCAATAATAAATGAAAATGGTCTTCGTTCTCCAGTTAAAAGACACAGAAAGCTGATTGGGCTGAAAAACCAAACTCCAACTATTTTTGTTGTTGTTGTTGACAGAAATAAACTTCACTTGCAAAAACACAAGAAACTGGAAGTTAACAGGATGGGAATTCATCTCCAAAATATGTGTAAGCTGAAAAGAAACATGAGTAGCTGTGCTCATGGCAGAGGAAGCAGACTTGAAGCCAGAATAAGTCACAGGAGAAGAAAGGTAACTACACATTAGTAAAGGGAACAACTATAAATTGTTAGTGTTGGCACACTGAATTTCACAGAAGAATCACCAAAGGGTCAAATAAGGCCAGATACAATAATAGTGTTTTACTTGAACACCCCAGTACCATCAATAGAGTGACTTAGACAAACTACCAACAAAGAGATAAATTACATCATGAACCAGATGGACTGAATAGGCATATAAAGAAATCTGTCTGGCAGCTGAAGAGTACAAATTATTCTCAGAATCTCACCAAATTTTACCTACAGTCTACAATACTTTAGCATACAAATAAATTTTAACAAATAAAAATAATTGAAATAATTTATTGCATGCTATCAGATTATTATATAAAACTGGAAATCAGCTGTAAGAGAAATTTCAAACACTGGTCATGAAGATGGAGAAATATACTACTGAACAATTAGAGGATCTCTGAAGAAGTCAAGAAATTTAAAAAATTCCTAGAATTAAAAAAGAAAGAAAATAACAAGAACAAAATAAAAAAAGAACCCAGCTTACCATGGGAAATAGCAAGCCAGTTCCAAAAGGGGACATTTAAATACCACAGATAATACAAATAAATAAGTTAATGATAAACCTTAAGGTCTTAGAAAATAAAGAACAAATTAAATCCCAAATGAACAGTTAGAAATAATGTTCAGATTAAAAGTTGCTGAAATGAAGATTAAAAGAACAATACAAAGAATCAATGAAACAAAGTTGATTGTTAAAAAAAAGAGTTCAAACTTTTAGCCAAATGAACCCAATAAAAGAGAGAAAGATACAAATCAATAAAGTTAAAAATAGAAAAGGGGGCGGGACTACAGATAACAATAACATTCAGAAGATCCTAGGGCATATTTGAAAAAGCATACTTAAGAAACTAAGAAAAAAACTACAATAAATGAATAAAACCCTATACACATATAGTCAACTAAAATTAAATCAAGATAATGTAAAAAATTTAAACAGAACTATAATGAACAATGAGATAAAGTTATAATAACTGGGCTTTTAACCAATAAATAAGTAAATAAATAAGGAAAAGAAAAGTTTCCTGGATAGGATAAATTTCCTGCTGAATTCTTCTAGACTATTAAAAAATAACAAGAGCTTCTTAACTTATCCATAATAATAAAAAAATTAATGCTACTAAACTCATTGTGTAAGACCACTATTATAATCCGAGCAAGGTAAGGATGCATAAAAACAGAAAATACTAGACCAATGTGTCTTATATACACAGCAACAAAATTTCTCAAAACGTGGCTAATTGAATTCAATAGCACATTAAAAACATACACAAATTAAGTTGGTTTCATTCCCATAAAACAGAGATAGTTCAACTTATGCAAATAAATTATGTAAAGAGACTCAAGGATAGAAATTACATGAGCAGCTCAATAGATGCAAAAATCAACTTCCTTTCATGATCACAATACCAAAGTAAGTAGAAACAGAAGGGTCATAGCATGTATTAGACTATATTTGACTGACTTGTAGCCAATATTTTAAAAAATGTTAAAGATCTAAAAGCATTTCCAAGAATTAAATATGCTGTCTCCACTTTTATCAAATATAGTGTATGAAATATTAGCCAGATTAATAAAGACAAGGAAATAAAAGAGATACTAAGGATACAAACAGGAATGGGAGAAGTAAAATTATCCCTATTAGCAGAAGATATAATTGTTTACATAAAATACCCTAAAGAGTCCAACAGAGAACTTGTGGATTGATCAATATTTTTATCAAAATAGGAAGATACAAAATCAACATAGAAAATTCAGTTTTTAACAGACTAACAGAGGAAATATTCAAGAAAACAATCCCATTTGAAATAGCTTCAAAGAAAAGTCAAGAAGGTAAAAAATTTCTGTAATACAAACTTTAGAATATTAGGATAAAAAAACATGAAGATACTACAAGATGGAAAGGCTGCCTATGCTCATGTTTTGGCAGAACTAATATTGTGAGAATGATCATATAACCAAAATAAGTCTACAGATTATATGCAAAGCCCAGTAACATTCTTCATAGGAAAAAGTGTCCCAAAATCCACATGGAAATACAAAAGCTGCAGAACACCCAAAGCCATCCTAAACCCAAAGCACAATTCTTAAGAATACTCGATTTCACAGATTGTAACCATAGTTAAAAACCATGATGTTATGTTACTTGCACACAAACATTGTAAAGTATAAATAAAGGCAACAGGACAGTAGAATAGAGTAAAAACCCTAGAAATTAAACCAGTTAGCCAAAGCAACACAAAGTTTTGACAAAAGTGTTAAAAAATTACAAAGAGAAAACATAGCTTTGTCAATAACAGTGCTTAGAAAAATTAGATATTTATGTGTAGACTAATAAAACTAGATCCCAGTTTTAACCCCGCATAAACCTCCATTCTAAATAGATCAAGGACCTTAGCATGAGACCTGAAATTATGAAACCATTGTATACTTCATATAGGCACAGATAAGTAAAGGTTTTGGAGAAAGCTTTCGAGTACCTCAGAGCATATTAGAATGAAGGATTGCTTGACATTACAATTTGTGCAGCCAAGGAAAGTTTCAGCACAGTGAGATGACAGTCTTATAATTAAAAAAAAAAATTGTTGCTTTTTCTACACCTGATAAGGAGTAATATCTATAGTAGAACCAAAAAACTAAACAAAAATGAAAAACATCATTCAGTCAATAAATAGACAAATGAATCTAAAAGAAGTTAAAATAGAAAATATAAATGGTGATTAGATATATGAAAAAAAACTTCAGCTATAGGGAGGTATGTAGCTGAAAGTTTTCCTGTGTCCTGCCTGGCCCATGGTCAGGACAAATCTCTCTCACCCGTTGGTCCCACAGCTGCTTGGACCAAAATAAACACACACAGGCTAATATTATTTGTAAACTATGGCCATGACAGGCTTCTTGTTATCTAGTTCTTATATTTTAAATTAATCCATTTCTATAAATCTATACTTGGCCACATGGCTTGTGGCTTACCAGTACTTTTACATCTTGCTTCTCATGGTGGTGGCTGGCAGCGTCTCCTCTGCTCTGTCTTCTCCTTCCTCTCTCTCTAGTTAGAATGTCCCACCTAACCTTATTCTGCCTCACCATTGGCCAAACAGCTTTATTTATCAACCAATCAGAGCAACACATATTCATAGCATACAGAACAACATCACCCATCAGAGGTATACAGGAAAACTATGTTAATATTCAGTTTCATTTCAATCAGAACTGCTAAATATGAAAACAAGAATTAATGAATGGTAGTCAGGCTGTGTGGGGGATCATAGTACACTGTAGTGGGAATAAATTAAAGTAATTATGTCCTTCATAGTGAAAGGAGGGAATTAGAGATCATGGTAAGCATAACAAGACTCAATATAAATACTACATGTTTTCACTCATGTGTAAAAGCTACATTTAATGTATATAATAAATGTACATGCAATAAGAGACATGCAAGTAGGTAGGAAGGTTTGTTTAAATGTGATACTGTTGATTGGGGGCAATACTGGTTAATGCAGAGGGGAAAGCAAATAAAACATTTTTTTAATGCAGAATGTGTGTGTGTGTGTGTGTGTGTGTGTGTGTGTGTGTGTGTACATGCAACTTGTGCACATACATGTTTAGTGAGTGCAGAAGGAGAACTATGGTGAGGGGATCTCTCAGTGGGAATTGTCAAGTAGGGCAGAAGAGTAAAGCAGTGATGTGTGTGTATGCACACACACATATATGCACAAAAGTATCTTAATGAAACCCATTATTTTGTGTGTTAGCTAAAGAGAAATTAGTAAAAAGAACAAAAACACCTAGATGGCCATTTAATCAATTTACACATAATCAAAGAATTAATTAAACTGAAAGTTCATCATCACAGTGGACAGAAGAGAAATGAGTAGTTGTAAGGAAAGGGTTGAACATTCTCACTTCACTCAGGTCCTTCACAGTTCCAAGACAATGACACTGGACAAGCAACAAATACAGGTCTGCTTAAAAAAGCAGTACAGGTACAGAGTCCTGGAGGAATAAAAAATAAACAAAAATCTGTGCGTGTGTGTGTGTGTGTGTGTGTGTGTGTGTGTGTGTGTGTGTGTGAATGTGTGTGCCTGTGTGTGAATGGTTGTCAGTGTGTATGTGAGTGTGTCTGTGTATATGTGTGTCTGTGTGTGTAAGTGTGCGTACGTGAGTGTGTGTTTGAATGACTGTGTTCATTTATTCATGTATCAAGTAAGAAATCTAATAGAAGCTTCCTGGGGAAATCTTCCAACCGTGTTTATTTTCTGGCTGAATGAATCGTATTTGTTCAAGAAAACATTTTAACAGCTTATGAATATCTAAGATGCACAGAATGATCACAAAGGGAGATGGATCAAATGAAAGGAATTTAGTATGAAATAATAAAGTGAATTTGGGTTCAGTTAGCTCGCTGCAGTATATCTCAGAAGAATCTGCAATATTTTTTTTTTTTTTGGACTACAGAGAAATAGAAGTTTTATTATAAGCAATATTACAAACATTGAAAAAAAAATTCCAGGTCCAAAGCCATTTACTGCTACAGATGGCCTTGTATGCCACACCTTCTTCTGTTATACATTACACTACCATCCTTATTGCTAGACAAGACCTGCTAAACAGCACTTAATAGCTGACACAACATAGTAAGCATCACGTATATGGCACGCCTTGTAATCCCATAAATTTCTAAGCTCACTGAATCTGAAATATTTTAAGGTAGTTGGAAACTTATTCCTTAATTTCACAGTGGAAAGGGGGGCATGAACAATTGTGTGCTGTCTTCAATTGTCATGAGATTGAAAGCAACAGTTGCTTAGGGAAGTACACGCTTTCTAGCCTCCAATATCCAGATGCGATGTTTCTTATGGTCCCCAAGAAGGAGGATTTTGAAGGTCTGGAGAGGCTAAGTGGTCAAGAGTGATTGCTGCTTTTTCTGAGTTTACTATCCAACAGCTCATGACATCCTGTAAACACAAGGTCCAGGGGTCCTAACACCCTTCTCTGTCCCCCATGGACACCCACACACATGGGGCATTCATACAATCAGATATATGCATGCATAAATAAAAATAAAAATTAAATCTCAAGAGAGATACTGTATGGTGTACCAAAATGTGGTATCACCGGCCCATTTCTGTTTTATCCAAATGTTTTGACACTGTCTAGCTAATAAGCTAATGACGGAGTACCAATGATGAGGTGTTGTGCTCTGTCTTCCTGGACTTGTCATACAATCCAGGGATAAAGGATGGATTGTGTTTCAGAGTATAGTATGTCATGTATTTTCCTTTTAGCCAGCTGGTCCTGAGTGTGAATATCTCCTATTGGCAGTGTTGGGATGATTCTTGATCAAAGAATCAAGCAAGAGCATATGGATGAGCTTACTAGAACATGTTAAGGTTTCCTTCCATTTTTACTTGTCAGAGACATACTGTATTAGAATTAGAAGACCATATATGAGTCTCCAATCATAATCCATGCAATTTAAATTCTATTCAATAAACTGTCTCTTAAATGAACTAGATTTGAACAAAGCTGATGTATTTCAGTAAGGAAGATGTGATCCAGGGAATTTTGTGCATGTTACTTACAGTGTAAACTGAAAAGAATATCTACTTGATGTATTTTGTATTTTTGGGCTGGTGATTTAATTTTCTTTCCATTTTTAGTAGAGAGACATATGCAGCTGATCATATTACCTTCTCTTGCCAGTAGTCAGGTATGGTCGTTTCCACCTGTGGTCCCACACTTGTGAAGTGGAAGCAGCTGGATCATGAGGTTAGCCTGTGTTGTATAATGAAGCCCCGTCTCTAAAACACGAACAAACAACAGACCACATCAAATCGCGCTTGTAGGAACCCAGAACTTTAGATTCTGCTGAGAATTTCGTGAGGTTATTTAAGAAATACAGAACATCAAAAGAATTGCTGAGGATATTATTTCTCCCTCTCTGCTTTAAGGTATTCTTTAAACCAAAATGGTCTAGTTTCTGTTTGTGTGTTTTTCAAAGGGACAATGGAGGCGGCAGTTTTCAATGTATCCTCAAAGTGTACTCATTGTGTTGACTCTTCAACCATTGTGACATCTGATGGAGACACTTCCAGTCTCAGAGCTGGTTGAAAGTGATTCTGAAAAAAAAGTCTTTGGGTCCTAGATTGAGGGAAAAGTTAGAAAAAGGTGGATCACTTTATATAAGGGACAGTCACGTGTATCGGGGAAGCTCAATACAGGATTGAACTAAACTGCCTTCTCAAATCCACCTACTCAGAGAGTGGGTCTTGAACTGTCACTCACAAGTCAACCATTGCTTCCTGCATGGTATCATTTCTTACCCACTACATAGCACTTTTGTTATTTGTAATTCTTTTCGCTCTTTTTCCTTCCAGTATCTTTTTCTCTCTTCTATTTTAGTGTTCTCCTTCTTCTCCATATCTCTACTACTTTTGATCTTAGTTTTCATTTATTTTCACTTTAGTTCTTGGTGGTGTTAGTTCATTTTTACTTTTCATCTGAGCCTCTAGATTCCTACTTTGTGACTTTGTAGGGTATTTTGAGATGCAAATTTTTCTTTTCTGTTTTAACACAGGGATTCAACAAAAGATCAATAATAAAATAAAATAAAATAAAAATAAAAAGGATGGAGATAAAGGGAGAATGAACCCAATCTAGTTACCTGCTGAATGAGATGGAGGGAAGCTGAGAATCTGAATGTAGGGGTTCACAATATCTGACTGATAATTACTCTAATAAACAGTTTTATGATTATATTATTCTGTTGAACACGCTTGTCAACATTGCCCACCCAGGCCTTAGAAGCTGCCTTTTGTGGACAGTTTGCCAGTTTAAGAACTGCAGAGGAAAAAAAAAAGCTAGGAATCCATGTGTACATGTCTAATGTAAAAAACAAACCCTAGATTATAAGCAGGAGAGCCGTTTGCTCTTACTGTAATATTTAGGTGGGAAGAAGAAGAAAGGTACTTCCCTCCATCTCTTCTTCATCCAGGACTTGTCTGTGGGTCTCTATTTGGGAGGAAGCAGAAGAGATAGAAGCAGATTTGGGGTTTTCTGTATTAACTGTTGATTAGCTTTCAGACAATAGATCTCTGTTCAAATGGAGATGACGTGGGTGCCAAGTTCCACATAAGCAGAATGTGCTCTTGTTGATTAGCCTGATGAAACAGTGTTGTCTGGGACAATAGTTGCCTTTTAAAGCCTCTTGTTTATATTCTAGCACACTCTGACATCTGATGGCAAGTGGCTATTGCATGTTATTCTCTGGTCTTTGTTTTTAAAGATAAAATCTTAGCTGAGGTTCAGGAAATAAGTAGATAGAAGGCTGATACATACTACCTTTTAAGAGTTTGTTTCTCCTCCCTAACAAGGTTGCTCAACTTTTTTATGGTAGCACTATTTCTTGGTTTGATACAGTGTTTCATTTGTTCTGGTTCTTATATTCACTCTGTAACTGTTTTGAGCACTTACTCTTAGCAAACACTGCTCTGTTTGTACAACAGGTCATTAAAAGTACCTGCTTGCATGGAGTGTATGTTATGGTGGAGTGTGTTACTTAGTTTTTCATTGTTGTAAAAAATGCATGATAAAATCAAATCATAGAATGAAAAAAATTATTGTGGTTCATGACTTCAGAGGTTTCTATTTGTGGTAAGTTGGTCCCATGATTTTGGATCTGTGGTAAAGCAGACCATTGTGTGTCTGCTTCATATGGTGAATCAGAGCAGTTCCCTTTTTAACAACCGGGAACTAGAGAAGGGTGATGTATAGGGTCCCATTATTTCCTTTAAGGGATGCTCAAAGTGACCAATGATGCCTCATCTTCTAAAGTTCTGACCTCACAATAACACCACCAACTTGAAGTCAAAACCTTGAAGACATAAGTATTCAGGGAACCTTCTTGACTCCAAAGATAACATAGACTAATAGATAAGTAGCAAAGAGATGAACTGTGGAATGTAGGATATGATGACCAATCCTTTGGAGCAGATAAGGGCTGGGAACCAGGGAGTCCTAGAGAGGTATGAAGGTACAGTTACAATAGAGTACACAGAAGTGCAAGATGAAAAAGAGGTAATGCCATGTGGCAGAATGTAGATGGTTAGAAATGGGTTGATTTCAGTTGTAAGAGCTAGTTAGTAATAATCCTGAGCTATTGACCGAACATTTATAACTAATATTACATCTTCATGTCAGTTATTTGGGAATTGGCAGGCGGAAAAGAAAAGTCTGCCTATAGGCCTGAGCAAAATTCTCAGAGAAGGGACCAAGGAGCCAAGGAATGGTGAGATTGTGGGTATAAGGAAAGAAGAGTGTTTTAGGAAAGGTGCATGTTTCCTGTTAGGGTAGGAGCATAGTCAGCTAGTGGGGAAGGGGGAATGGTTCCACGGATCAGAAAGCATAGGCAGATGATACAAGGCCGGTAAGCCTGTGTTGAGGCTATGGTGTTCATCCGAGTACAAAGAAAGCATTTGATGCAGCTTCACGGTACAGCACACTCTGTAAACACTAACTACACAATATATGTCTGCAGCACTCTTGTGCGCATCAGTTACGACACTTACAGACAGTGACTACTCTACCTTATTTGCAGTGCCTTGTACATACCCCTGTTCCTAACAGACAAAAGACTTAAACTCCTACATTCATCTTGCCAGTGAATGGGCTGCTCATCTCTAAAATGCAGAGGATGGAAGAGATATTTTCATATTCTTAAATATTCACACAGAGGATACCTCCCTCTAGCTTAAACAACAGCAGCAGCAGCAACAACAACAACAACAACAACAACAACAACAACCTCTGTTTATCCTCATGTGTTTCCAGTATGATAAGTTTATCATTTTGCAGAATCTCAAATGACAAGAAAGACTGAAGGTAGAAAATCCCTTCAGAATCCCTTCTTACTTGTACCACTTGGTGGCAGTATCTGTCATCCCTCACTGAAAGCAGAACTGAATTTGTCAGTATTTTCAAGAGCTTTAAAATCCCTTACTTCAAGACTGAGGTGGTCTCATCATGTATGAACTTTCACTGAGTGAATAACGCCATTGACATCCTTAAGCAGGGACTTTTGGGGAAAATAAAAAAAAAAACAACTGGGAAAAATAATTAAGGCTGGTATGCAGAGCAGAGCATAGGGCTACTCCTGTTTGTGAAATAGCGAATGACACAAGTGTGTGTCATCATGTGTTTGTTATACTGAAAAGCAGTCATATTCTCATGATGAGCTAATAGAATTGGAAAAAAAACCTGGATATTTTTGGTACTTACTGTGAAAATATACATCTAGTGCAAGTTTTAGCTTTTAACTGAGGAAATGGGAAATTTTATTCTTTAAGGTATTGACTGTCTGCTTCCTTTCCAATCCAGAACCTCAATCCTCTATTTTGGAAAGCCCGAAAAAATGTTCAAACGGTGTCCAGCAGGTAAGAAAACCTCATTAGGATGGTGAATTCCCATTTCCATTATTTACCTTAAAACAGTGATCGGTCTGTGATTGACATTCCTATCTGCACAGATGGCTGGTTTGCCCGAGTATTAGCTCCCAGGGGAATCCTTTCAGGCAAAATGAAATGCTTCTTTTAATTTATAGTTTATAATTCCATCCATCCTTCAAGTAGGACCAAGTACAAGCTCTAGAGATCTCTTAACATTCTATATCCAACCAGAGAGCTGTCCCCAGTGTTTGCTGTCCCCAGCAGAAACTTCAGGCCACCTCAGGAAATGTCTGTGCTGAAGAATTTTGGCATGGCCTTTCTAATATCTAGTAAGACACCTTTCCAGTGTGCTGTGGATAGGAACAAGGCCTTCCTGCATGGCTGGCAATGACTGTGTTATTGAGCCCCCAAGACTCAATTGATTTAGAGGATGAGACATTTGATGGCATCTTTTTATACACCTTTATCTATTACTACCCATGTCTATAATCCCCATGCTGGGGAGGCAGAGACAGGTAGAGCCTAGAAACTCACTGGCGTAGTCACATTGGTGGTTCTAACTTCATTGAGAGACCCTGCAAAGGTGGAAAATGATTAAGGGAGATTTTGGATATTGAATTATGGCCCCCATATGCACACACAAACATGCTCTGACACATATGCAGCCATGCATATACACACAGAAATAAATAATTTAAAATGTCCAGAAAAGAAACACTTCCTAGAACACCTACTGTGGATAGCAGTTGCTCTTCTGGATGTACAAGGAGCTGTTGAGCTGATTTATAATTATTCCCAACTATGCTTTTGACATTGGTTTCATACTGCATAAGCTAGTCTACATTGTACACAAATAGGAAGGAGATTGCTTCTGGTCTATGGAAGATGAGAGGGCCCTCACTTGAACTCTAAACCTATGTTCATTTCTGGTTATAGTGGCATATGTAGATTATGTAGGACGTGGTGTTCTCCCCTCTGAACTTGAGAGCTGCTGGCATTTGAGAACTCTTCAAAGTGAAGAGCAAGTTCTCTTTTAAAAATAAGTTTATTGTTACATTGAAGTGCTCATCTTGGAAGCGAGGTCAGGCTATGAGGTTTGCTTAAATTTGAACAGTCCCAGGGTTCTCTACAACACGCCAGCTGGATGAGCTTTTACTGTTCAGAATCAAGCTGCTGTTAGGGACATACCCAGCTTTCTGTTGTTTGTATCCAAGAAGAGACCTGTCCTGACGTAGGTGCACTCGACATGCCTGGTGGCATCAGCTTGTAGTTATTTAATTAGCTGCAATGGTTAGTTTACCCTAATCAGAGAAAGAAAGCTAAAATTATAAAACTGGAATAGTAAAACCAGCAATGGTAAACAAATAAACAACAGCAAAAATCTATTGCATTGGAGCTAGATGGATGGTTCGGTGGGTGGTTAAGAGCCGTGGCTGCCCCTTGCAGAGGACTGGGTTCAGTTCTTATGTATGTATTTATTGACCTATGTAGTCCTTACAGTGATACTTTAAAAAATAGCTACTATGTTTCCCCTTCTACTGAAAAAGTGATATTTGGAGGAGCTAAAAAAACTCTGCTAAAACTATAAAAGCCTTAACAAGAAGCTAAAATTGGAGCATATACCTTTTGTAAGAGTCAGATCTCTAGATTTATAATAGAGATATATAAGCCTATTATTTCACTTTTGTCTCTTTCTTTTGAAGTTTTACTCTAACTTCAATGTGTTAAATTGTATTAATTTTAGTGTTTAATTGCTTGGGTGGGCTGATTTTACAGTTTCTGCCAAGTAAACCCTTTGCAGTTTGCATCTTGGTCACTAGAGGGCAGCTCTGCACCTCTAAATTGCCACTGCGGCTGGACAAGGAATGCTCCAGGCCAGTTTGTTGTGTGGATGATGATGAGAAGCAGTTTGCTGGCCCATCCAGCGCTGTGTGTATTATTCTGTGGTTGGAATAGGAGATGTTCGGGACTGCTTAGCCAGACCTCCAATGCCTTCCTCAGATGTGTGTTCAGGCACCTGTTCTCTCCACTGAAACTTTTCGGAATTTGTTGAACGAATTTTGAGTGTTATTCTGCCCCATAATTAGCAATTCTAAGTGTCCAACATCCCTAGAAACAGCACATACGTGACCCCTGAAGCGCCTTTGCAGGACCAGGATTTGCATGCTGTCTGCTGTGCGTCCAGACTGTCGGGTGCTGAAAGAAAGCACAGTGGACTCTCATGAGCAAAGAGATGAACATAGTTACTTTTTCAGTGCTTCTGTGGAGAGTCTTACAGAATCCAGGAGGTCATTCTAAAGACAAAATTACATTCTTCAGATCTGGATGACTTTTCCAAAACATTTCTTTGCCATGGTTAACTTTAAACTTCAGTGCTCGGGCCATTTTCCTGCCTCAGCTTCTCACATGTGCCCCTTGACCAGGTGCTTGCTGATTCTTTTAAGTTCCTACTATGCTCAGAAGACTGTGTTGTCTGAGGAATTGTGCCGTGAAATTAAAATGGAACTTTTTTACCTTTCACACATACCCTGCGATATTTAAGCTTCAGTGTAAATGGAAAATCCTTCAGGCCCAACTCAGTTTACGATCATTTTAGTTGCTCACTCAACACTTCAACAGTGTTTAGACAGTGGGTCTCAGGAGGTGCAAGGTGGTCAGGATGGCAGAGAAGCACAGATACCCAGTGGCTGAGATACAGGCACAAACCTGGTAATACTTGATGAGGGTGTTTACCATGCTATGCCCCAGGGATGACAGAACTTTTCTGGGAAACTTTTTGTTTTTTGGGAACTCAAAGGAGATCAGAGAATAGTGTAGGTATTTTAACATCCAAAAAAGGAGGAGAGAGTCTTGTTTCAGGTTTTTGTCGTTGTTGCTTTGATTCAAGGTCTCACTGTGTACCTCTGTCTAGCCTAGAACTCACTCTGTAGATCAGGCTGGCCTCAAACCCATAGTGACCCACTTGCCACAGCCCCCTTTCCCACAAGTGCTGGGATTAAAGGTGTATGCCACCAGGCCCAGCTCTTGCATTGGTTTTAAAAATGAAAAGCAGGCAACCTCTGGGAAGCAGTAAGAGTGCGTGTTTAGCATGGTGGGAAAGAAATGGATGCCACATAGTATTTTTGTTTTACTCCAGAGTCGCGAGGGCTTAGAGATACAATGAAACTAACAGCTTGTTCTATTGAGTTTTAGATGATGTACAATCAGTTCATGCCACACAGCGTTGTCAAGGGGAAAAGATACGCCATTCAGGAAGTGAATCTGATGGGATTCACTGAGGAGACTCCCTTGCTTATGAAAGGATACTTTCCCATGATCATACATCTTTGACCTGCTGTGTACTAGGATGCTTACAGGAGACAGGGAAGATGTGAAGACCTAAGACCACAGGGCCCTTTCACGTTAGCACGTCTATTGGTGTCGTCCTTGATCAGGTCTTGTTTAGGCGGCCATGTTGATGATGAGATGCTGTGGGCGTGTCTTCTCTGATATTTCTAGGAGATGAATTCTCACCTAAACACCTGGATCCTCTGGCTCTCCTAACCTTTCTGGCCCCTCTGCTGCTGTGGCCCTCGAGCCTTAGCTGCAGGAGTTGTGTTATAGGCATTTCAGTTGGTGCCGGGCACCGCTAAGTCACTTGCTCTCTGCATTTGATTGGCTGTGGTTTTTCTGTAATGATTTCCATCTGTTGTGAGGAGATGTTTCTTGAATGAGGGGTGAGACCTGTACTTATCTGTGGGTCTATAAGGACAAATATTTAGAATGTAGTTAGAAATTATGCTGGTTTAATAAAGTGGCGGTTGCATTTCAATTTCAAAAAATAAAAATAATATGTATTTTAAAAGAACTTAAAAAAACTAAGAAACAAAAACAAAAAAGCAGTCAGTTTAGTTACAGGGCTGTATCTTTTCCATATATCTATAAATCGACTTACAAGATACAGTGTAACTGCCAAGATATTTAACGTATGTTGTGGAATACTGGAGTAATTAGAGAAATAAAAAGATTGTGGAGAGACTGTAATGAAGAATAGTTTCTGAGGAAGGTGATTTTTTTCATCAACTTAATTTGCATGAGTATGGGAAGAAGAGTATTCCATATGGGAGAAGAAAGTAGAGGAAGTGAACTTGGCATTCGGGTGCCACTGTCCTGTTGGCTTGACTCTCTCCTCCTATGGAAACTTGGTCCACTGCATGGACTGGACAATGATTGAGCCCAGAGCCCCTTGTTATCTGGATTATAGCCACAGTGTCCTCACGAATCTCCTTACTTCCAGTTTTGACCCCTTCTAATCTCTTCCTGTACGTGGCCCCAGAATTATCTTTCTGAAAACACAAATTTGTTTACCCCTGATATCTGCTTCGACTTATTCAAGGACTGCTCGTTGTGTCTCTAAAAGGTCTCAGGCCTGTGAGTTTGACATGCAGGGTCCCCCTCCTGCCATTGCTGCCTTGGCTTTCTCTCGCTGTCTTCCCTACAGATAGATTCAGCTTGGTGGTCTAGGGGGAAAGCATCGTTTCGTGAAGACTCCACTATCCGTTGTATTTGCCCTTGCATGTCTCTTGTCTGTTCTCATATGCCCTGTTATAAGATGGACATGATTCCATCTTGACTTCCTCTTAGACACTGTGTGAAAAGCCTTACTCTCCAGAGCCCTTTTGGAGTCTTTACACTGTAGCTACTGTGCCCATGCCTCTGTCTAGAATCACTGGATTTAAGCACAGGGATCGAGACCCTTAAGGATAATGCAATTAGTACTTTTCTTTTGTCTCTCCAGTATCTAGCACAGAGCCTGGCAGATCAAGAGAACCCAGAGAAATGTTTGATGAATGAATACATAGATGATGACCATATGGATGAGAAAGAACAAAGGGCATGTCTCAGGCACTTGTATACAATTCACTTGCAGAGGATCATGGGCTGTGGAGCAGATTTCCTGAGCACAAATCCCAGTTTTCTAGTATAAGGTGGAGAACAGTCAGAATGAAGCAAAGGCAGACACTGATTATGATGCTATGGACAGATTTTAATCTCGGTTACTGCTGCAGTGGGGTGAAGTTCTGCTGTGAACTGGTCAGCTTTGGATTGGACAGAGATGAATGTTTAAAAGGGGATGAGAAAAGGCCTGGGAGGGTCAGACAGTGAACACGACAATGGTTCTTTACTGAGTGTGAGTTCTTCATAACAGCTAAGGTCAGTTGTGTCTGTGAGCTGGCAATGACAGAAGCTGAGATTCTGTCCCATCTCAGAGTTCAAGAGACAGCGGCCTTATCTTTAGCTGCCACTGAAACAGATAGAAGGCATTGGCAATCTTGTGTTTTCTCACACAGTTGCATTAAGCGAGAGCGTACGGTCATTCTAAGGATGTGGCCTTGAGAAACACGGGTGTTTGCTCAAGTGTTTTAAAAACAAGGTTTGAAGCCACAGAGGAAGCTGGTTACAGTTTGGTCGAGAAAGGATTTTTGTTAGGCCTTGTTTTAGTTTGTTTCCCCTTGCTTCAGAAAACCGAAGGTCAGGGGTTGTGTAATGTAGAAATGTTGGAGGTTTATTTAGTTCACAGGGATGGAGGTTAGAATGTCCTAGAGGGTAGCACTGGCATGTCTCAAGGGCCTTCTCCTTATGTGATAGCAGGGAACAGTAATACATGCTCAGAGACCAAAACTCCTAGCCTAGATTGCTCTTCTTTTCACAAAGTCACTACCCTAGTGACATCACCAAGTCCTATCTAACCCCAAAGAAACTCACCTCCAAAGGCCATTTCTTGAGGTTTTTTGGTTTTAATTACTTTGGGGTTAACATTTTCTGCTCATGACTTGTGTGGATATAAATTGTAACCATAACAGACCTTAAGTCAAACTGCTAATGAAATGTTAGCTATTGAAGTGAGTATAGCATCTGTTACTCTCCTCAGAGAGAAGTATTTTATTCAGTGTCTTAGTTTCCTCACCTGTAAAATGGGCATATGAATCTTTCCTATCTGAGGAGTTTTGAGGGTTTTAAGCATATTAGTTTGTGGAAGATGATTTGAAGAGCTTAAGGCACATAGTCAACATTCAGATGGTTAGTTGTTATTGTGTCAGAGCAATACTCTCTATTATGTTTTTATTTTCTGTCAATGTTGAGGATGGAACTCAGGATCTTTTGTACATGGTAGCAAATGCTGCACCATTGAGCTACACCACTCCTCATTATTCATGGATTGTATATTTGCAGACTAACCTACTGGTTAAAACTGATTCTGGTGCTTATGTTTCTGTGGTACATTTCTGGTCATTTGCAACCTTGCACAGTGTGACTAAAAATTCTGCTCTCTGAACTGTGTGTTTTCCCAGGTAAGTTTGAACAAAGGGATGTCAGTAAACAAGCGTGCTTTGCATGGTCTATTAAGTGCCCTGCCTTTCACATTTTTGTGGTATTTCCTTGGTAATTCCACTGTTTGAAATGGCTTGACACTTAGTGTTAAAATGTTGTCGATGTTCCCAAGTGTCAGAAGGCCTTGGTGGACCTAGTGGAAAGACTACATGTTGGGCTTTGTTCCAGCAGGAGCTAGATTTTCATGGGCCATCAGTTCAGTGTTAGTGAATCAACAATAGGTCTTAAATAAGACAGCTTTCAACAGGGACACATGCTTAAAAAGGAAAAAAAGATTACACATGGATCATGTGACAAAATGTGACCCGAGGCTTGCTGGAATCCAACCCTGTATTTTTCCTGAAGAGCTGTGGCTCAGCATTGATTAATTGAGGGTTTGCAGGGACTTTGCTTATGACAAGTTTGAAGAACACAGGTTGTTTATATTGTATTTAATCCTCAGGGTACCCCTCTGCAGTAGGCCAGATGGGGAGTGGAGTGTTTGTCACAGTTTACAGGAGGGCAGGCTTGTGTTGGCTTGTGGTTTCAGGCTGTAGGCGACCGTCTTTGTCTGTTTTGCTTCTAGGCCCAGGCTTGGTGAGACAGAACATCACAGGGGAACAATGTTCAGTGGAACAAAGTGGCTCCACTCACGGGGAACAGGAGATCAAGCCTACCAAACAGACTAGCTGAGGGATGGGAGACTGCCTTCAGAAACACACAGTGACCTACTTCCTCCAACCAAACTCAGCTTCCTAAAGCTAGGAGCTCATTAATCAATTAAGGCTTTGACGAAGTTGGCACCCTCATAACCCAATCACTCTTCAATAGCCCTATGAGTTAGAGACCACACATTCCCCACATGACCCTTTCAGGATGAGGGAGATTCGTATCTGAACTGTGACATGGGCTACCTTCATCATACAGGCCATTAAAGACCTTATGATCCTTGTGAGAAATTAACATGCTCTCAGCAAGCAGAGGCCAAATGTTTCCAACAAGGAAATAAAGTGCCTGGCAAAGGAACCTGGAATTGATCTGGAGAGGAACAGTAGAACCAATCAGAGTGCAGTTCCAAGTTGCTGAGAGTCTCAGCTAAGACTTTATATAATGCAACAGAAATGATAACCAATGACCCGGGTGTTGGGGGTGGTAACTGTGCTGGGTGCAAATTAGTCTCAGCAAAGTTAGCATCAATGGGGAACTAATTAGAAATGCGACCTGATGGAATTGCTAACCCTAGGGATGGGGACAGGAGGCCATGGTTTAACAAGCCCCTTGTGATTCTTAGGAGCATTCCTTGTAAGAGACAGTGGCTCAGCCATTAACAGAAGTTCAAAGCTCTTAGGACATGCTATTTTGTTGGAGGATAAGATACAGTTTAGATTTAAGGACAAAGGCTGGGTGATCAAATAATAAGAGCTAAGCTATCACAAGACAGAAGTGAAATGAAAAGGAAACACTACAAGTCATCACTGGAGAGGAGAGACTGGGGATTTAGAAAAACGATTTGAGCATATGCAGCCAACTAAGTTGCCCAAAGATAAAATCCCTACTCTAACCCCTACCGAAGGGAAAAAAAGTGAACAAACAATAAGCAAAATGAAACAAAAAATAAAAAAAACCCAAACAAACAGAGAAGGGACTAGAGAAGGTGGAATCTGAAATAGTAGTAGCCAAGAGAGGAGAGGATTTTATGAAGAAAGACATGAGTAGGAGTCTTGAGCACTTGTCACAGGCAAGTTGAAGGCCACAGTGTTTACAATAAGGGCATGAGCAGCGCTGGGAGAGCAGTCCCCTTAGCATGGCATGGTCTGAGGAACACTGTACCATGAACTGATAATCTTATCCATTGTATCTGATTTCCCCTAAGCTTTATTTTTATGGCATTTGACATTAGCTGGGTGTTAGTCCAAGGGAAGTAAGTGCTTAGGAGATGGTACTTTCCACCCACAGATCATGAGAGGAAAGGCACACTAATTATAGGGCTTTTCTTCCTGGGACTGTCTGGGTAAAGGTAGTTGTGCACTCTCAGAGTATGGTCCAGCAGCCTGCCAGAATATTAACTTAGTAGCAGGATAGAAACTCCAAAGGCAGAACAGTGAAAGTAGCAGATACCTTTCTTTTGTTGACTTCTTGTTCTCTTGGCTCTTTCCCAAATATATTATTACTTCTACCAGGGTTCCTTACCAATGACTCCTGTATTCTTTACATCAATCTATTGATGATCCGTTATGCTAAATGTAATATGGCCAGTTAGCCAGTTATCATTTCTAGCTTATCTCCCCCCAATGCATATCACATGTCTCACTTATGGACTAGAGACTTTACCAGATTCATTTTGGGCCAAGCACAAAATAATTTTCAACAATGAATTATTCATTTTATTATAAAAATTGGTGGGGCCAGGGAGATGCCTCAGTGGAGGAACACTCCTACACAGATTAAAGACCCAAGTTTTGAAACTTATCACCCATATAAAAAGCTGTGTGTGGCTGGCTGTATGTACTCATAACTCCAGTACTATGAGGGTGGGGGTGGGCAGAGAGAGGTTGATTGCAGGGGCTTGAAGGCCACCAGTCTGGCTGAAAAAATGGTGAGCTCCAGGTTCATTGAGATATCTTGTCTCAAGTGAGTAACACACAGAATAATAGAGGAAGACATCCAACATTCTGCTCTGGCCTCCATAAGCATCTTCCCTTCCCCCGAATAAATGCGGTTAGAACTCTGTGAAGCTCTTGTTTTCTGTAATAAGTTCCACTTTAAATAACCCTAGATAAGTTATTTACAATTTCTCATATACCCTAGCATTTTTCTTCCCTTTCTTGAAATTTCCCCTAAAGTTTGAAATTTTTAAAAATTTTTTTATAAGTAATTATACCTGTTTAAAGTCTGGATTTACTTTCTATGGGATCCTGTCTAGCATACTTAGGTTATTTTAGATCTGGAGTGCCATTGGCTTGTTTTAAAACCATAGGGTATTTTAGAATTCAAAATATGAGAAATAGAATTTATATTTTCATTGAATAGTAAGCTTTCTCTTGTGTAGATATGTGTAGTGTCCTCATTTGTCAGTAAAGTGACCTAAAATTAACAGACCTTGCAAATCTGAGTGAGATAGACAATGAATTACGTGTCTCATGTCAACGTTTACAAAATCAATTTAGTATTAGCTTACCAGTGAGCGGTTTTTATGTTCTAGGCTCTGAAAGCACCCTGCTTTCATAACATAATAAAGTTTTAAAGATGAGCCCATTAGCTTTTCAGCAAGAGCTTGCTTGAGTGTATCTTGGCTTCTTGTCTGACAGTTGTAACCTTAATGTTACTGTAATGGGTTCTTTTCTGGGAATCGAATAATCTTGCACTTGGGAACATGTTTTTGATGAACATTTTATTCTTTCAATGGCACTTTGTATTTTGTGATATTCAAGTGGTCAAACAATTTATAAGAACTAGCCATCACCACCCACATTTAAGATTATACAGGAAAAGAAAAATTTTGGCTATGTGATTGCATAGAATTGTTCAGCCAAATAGGAGGGCAACTTCTCTTGCTCTTGATGATCTGGGGATTTGAAACAATATTTCTAAATACAGATAATCTCAAAATTGGTAATATATAAATGCAGTGCTTTTTATATGATTTAAATCAGGTTTTTATTAATATTGTGTACCCTAATAAACTTGCCTGAAGATCAGAGAAACAGAACAGCCAGCCACTAGTTCTTCCCTCTACGAAATCCTCAGCCTAAAGACAGTGAGTTCCTGTTTCCTCATGCCTTATATACCTTTCTCTCCCCTACCATATCACTTCCTGGGATTAAAGGCGTGTATGCTTCCCAAGCAAAGGCATGTTTCTGATGAACACATGATCTCAAGTGCTGGGATTAAAGGTGTGTGCCACCACTGCCTGACCTCTATGTCTAATCTAGTGGCTGGCTCTGTCCTCTGATCCTAAGGCAAGTTTATTAGGGTACACAATATATCACCACATCTTAATGTGTCTACAAGCATATATATATGTATATAAATAACACAGATTCTTTATAAAACTGCCACAACTATACTTTACCCTTCCTTTTAAAGAGTGATGTAATTTTTTATAGCTATCACCATGAGCACTGGATAAACTATTGCACAATTCTGGAAATGCTGAGAGCATTTTTGTGAAGAAGTCTAAGATAACGAAGTGCATTTCTTCAATGTCAAGTCCCTTGAGAATCAGATACATCCTCTAGTTGTACCCTTAAGTTCCAGGCACTGGACACAGGGGAACAGGCTCCAAACTTGAGGGCTTTTTGTGGACCACAGAGTGCCTGGCAGTCTCTTGGAGATTAGGTTGTGGCTTTGTCAGTGGGTGGGCCCTGCAGATCTTCACTTCATGTGGGTCTTGAGCATAAAATGTTTGCTTACATGGCCAGAAGATAGCCAGCCCTTTTTCTTGATAATGACCTATATTTACCATATAAAGTCCTTAAAAAAAAAGAGATAACCCATAGAGAAATCAACTGTTACAGTTGACAAGCAACACAGCCTTCTTTGAGAACACAACAGGAACTGTTGTCATGGATGCTGGGAGTACTCAGCAGGAGCCAGCCAGCCCTTGACTGATTGTCCTGGATAAGGAAGGCCAGATAAGATTCCTTGATGACTCTTAGCTAAGTTGAGATCTGAAAATCTTATATACATTTGGCTACTCTGTAACAGTGCCTGGGTGGCTGGTCTTTCTTAGGTTACACGGTAGTCAGTTCAGGTTTGAGATGAACATATTTACTCTGCTTTCTAGATGAAAAAGGGGGATTGTAACTTCCAATATATTTCACGGAGTGAGTTAAAGATCATCAGAAAGGAAATGCAAATTCTGGGAATTTTTTTTTTTATCTTTTTATTCCTCTGAAGTAGAAATAATGTAAAAAATAGGAAAGTCTCTCATCCCAACTTTTCTTCCTTTTTCTTTGTCTATAAACTTATCTGAATGAAAAAAAAGTTTCCTGTAAAAACATTCCATCTCTTGTCTTTGTAGTGTGATTATTAATACCTTCAAGAATTCCTTAACTCTGCACTTCCTGGCACCACACAGCTAACTACCATGTTTGTTATAGATTTAGTTTTGGAATTTTATTCTTCTATTACTGTTTCCTCTGCCATATCTTCGTTCTACTTCTCACTATGTTACATACTTGAAAATCTTTGAAGCTTAGAGAATGTGTATATTTCTATATTATCAGTTCCTTATTTTCTTAGCTTTTTAAAAATTATTTAAGTGTCTTAGTTATCTCTTTATTTAAAAAATAAATGAAAGACATGAAAAATACATATTAGTAAATTGAATATGTTTAGGTAGGCCTGGTGTTACAGGCCTGGAATCTCAGCTACTCAAAGGCTGAAGCAGGGGGATTACAAATTTAAAGACTGTCTGGATTGCAGCAGAGATTCAAAATCAGTCTGGGAAACATAGTGAGACCCTGCCTCATAATGAAAGACAAGTCAACCTAGCAAGGGCTGATTATAGATCTCAGTGGTATAGCATGCATGAGGCCCTAGGTTCAGTTCCTCATACCACCAAATAAATAAAATAAATGAGTAAATTTAATACAGTATTTGGCTCAGTCTCAAGTCCTCTCCCCCTTTCTCACAAAGCACCTCTTACTACCTCCTGTGCTCAAAACTGTAATTTTAATATAATTAGAATATGCTCTCTGCCAGGATTAGTTTGTCAATGATCTCATAATGTTTTAAGCCACACAATACAAATGCCATGTGAGGAGAAATTGCCCATCTTTCAGAAGCTATAGTATCTCTTAGCATCAGAAAAAGTGAAGATGGAACATTGGAATCATGTATCGTAGGATCATGTATTTACCCAAAAGTTTTTAATAAAAAATATTTTTAAATATAAAATTTATATAGCTCCCTGTTATGATGAAACTGTTTTTATCTTCTCTCCTTCCCTTCATTACATGGTTCGAAGCTAAGGCTTTATGCATGCTCAGCAAGTAGTCTGCCACTGAGGCCCAGCCCCAATCTAGTAAATGATATGGTCACTTAGCTTTTAAATTTTGGTCTTTTGGAACAGAACACTGCCCACTCCCCATATAACTAAATCTGAAATATTGGTATATTTTCTACCAATTAGGCTTTGTTGCTAAATGTGTTGAACACAAGAGACATCACCACTTAATAAGATATTTTAATAAGTTTTAATGGAACAATGGGAAAGTTTGAAGGATGTTCTCTATGGTGCACATTTCAGCTTTTGATTCTTAATCTACCTGGAAATCTGAAACCTTTGGGGCTGACAGTCACAAATTAGAGTGCAAATTGTAATCTCGTTCGAGAGAAGCTTCAAGTTTTCAAATCCTCACACTTCTAAACCTCTCCATAACTTCATCTAATAGGGTAAGCCTAGCTACAAGGAAATCTGTAAATATCATAGTCTTCCCATTTTTATAAACAGAAGAAGGAAGCTTTTAGTTGGGTGAGCCAATAGTTAAAACATTGTCAAGAGTGGAATTCACTCAAGAGATTGTTCTGAGCAGTCCAGTCCCAGTCTGAGAATTGGCCCCAGGATGCTGTGGTATTGAAGAAGGAAGACAGCTTGAGGATCACAATTTATTAGATACTTACTCAGAAGTGTGGGCCTGGGCAGCAGCGAGAGCCACAAATCCCCTCGATTACAGTCAGAAGTAAAGTTGTATATGTTGGTGAAGTCAAAAGTGGCTTCATCCAAGTCAGAGCACACCTGGTTTATTTCACACTAATATCAATGTCAGGGGCATTCCTGGCACTAGGGCCCAGCAATAAAGCTCCACATAGCACTCCAACATTCTGGGAAACTATTGAGGGAAGGCCGATGGGGGTTATTTAGGAGTAATCATTGATGTTATGACACAAGAAGGCTGTGGTCACATCGAGGTGAACCCTTACAACAGTCTTTGTCTGGTACCAGTTATCATGTGCAATATGATTGGTTAGTTTGTTGTTTACCTTTTGCTGACTGGCTTTGTAATTAGAATTTTAAAATCTCCAAATATTCCCTGTTGTTACTACTATAACTCCTACTGTCCATAGGCTTTGGTGTGTGTTTTGAGTAGCTGGTCTGTGAATGTGGGGATGTAAATCTTTGTTGGAAGGACTGTAGTAGCTGTCACAGTGTGAGGCCATTATGGCACAATCATTTTCTCCTTTCACTTTATTTTTCTAGTTGTCCTATAATTTCATACTAGTTTTATTGTATTTAAATTGGTGATAGAAATGAATTAGCTTCATTAATATGACTTAAGAATTGGGTTTAGGAACTCTCCTCTGTAATTTATTTCCTGCATTTCATTCATCAGTGAACTTACATTTTCACTTTTTCATTTATTTGTTTATTTTGTGTGTCGAGGCCCATGAAAGTCACAGTGTGCTTATGGAGGGCAGAGGACAATTGTCAGGAGTAGGTTCCCCTCTTCTGGCATGTGGGTTCTGGGGATCAAACTTAGGTTGTCAGACTCGGTGATGAGTGCCTTTACTTGCTGAACCATCCGACTGGCCCTAAAGGAACCTTTTTTTTATAACCCTTGGTGGAAAAATAAGAACTCTAGTTATATACTAAGATAACTTGAGAAATATTGATCAATATTTAGAGGTCATTTTTACTAGTGTGCCAGGAAAATGGGGATAATCTATACATTTAAGTAATTCAGTGTCATAAGAAAAAACTGAATGATCAAAGACTTGTTAAGATGAGTTTGAGTGGTAAAGTTTTGTGTCTTGGTTACTTATGTTTGTTAGCATCATAGTTATAGTATGGGAATTGTTATATTGGTCAAATGGGAAACAAAACTATCTATAATAGAGATTTCTTTTACCATGGACTACTTAAACAATATATGACACCATTTTCGTATATTAACACTTTGGTCTTTTGTGTGAATGTTGTTGAAAACTAATGATGTAAGGGTTTGTGTGTGTGCCTAAGTTTACATAAAACATATGCAACCCTCAAAATTTTGCCCATTTAAAGCGTCTATTCTTATAAGTTCTGCAGAACTATCAGTGAATACTTACTGAAATGCTTTGAGTAAAATATTAAAATTATAGTGAACGTGATATCAGGATTATGACATACATTTACAATGTCTATACCCATGGTTTTATTGTGTCAATAGTACTTCACATAATCTTACTTTTGACCACTTTTAAAAATTAGTGATTGCCTTTAAAATTCAGAATTACTTCCAAAGTTTCTAGAAAACACCCAATAGCATCAATTCACAGTCAGGAAGGCAAACATTTGTCTTGTAGAATATTCTTCCCTGTTCTTGGGTATTATGATTTATTATACACCCCCCCCCCCCCACACACACACACATACCAGGGTATTCCTTTAATGCAGGGAAACATGCTGGGCAGATTCTGTGGAGGGCTGGCAGATGACCCACTCCATGTGGGCATGGCAGGGATGGCCAGTAATACACAACCCAGACACTGTATCCATGTGGAGAGTTTATTATAATAGAGAGATAAAGAGGCAGAGAGAGAGAGAGAGAGAGAGAGAGAGAGGGAGAGGTGTGCACACCTCCTGGGAAGAGATGCAGAAGGAGAGAGAGAGGAAGGGGTGGAGTTTTTCCTTAAGCAGAGGCTTTTATGTGAGGATGCAGGGTGGCCCCAAGGGGCAGGATCAGAATATTAACATCGGGTACTAGTCCAGTTTTATTTATATTATAGTGATAAAACCCCCTCACCAAAAGGAAGTCATCAGAGGAAAGGATATGTGTCTTATAATTCTGGGTTCCAGTCCATCACCGAGAAGTCAAGACAGTAACTCAAAGCAGCTAGTCAGGACACATCCCCAGTCAAGAGAGAATTGAGTGGATGCTCACATGTGCTGCCGGCTTTCTTCTGCTCAGCTAGCTTTCTTCATTTATCTACAGTTCAGGGCCCCATCAGGGTATATATTTGATTTGCATCCCACTTCAATGAAGGTACTCAGGACAGCCCCACAGACATGCCTTGATATAGATACTTTCTCCGTAACAGTTTCTTTCCGGGTGATTCTCTCTTGTAACAAGTTGACATATAAAACTAACCATCACAGTTGTCCATCCTCAATGATATTGTATGAAGATGAGAAGAAGAAGGACCTTAGGATTCGATTGGAGTATGTGTGAACCATGTTCAAATCCAATGGTGGAAAAGAGGGTCCACATGGAAATTTCAATAGACTCTTTCTGTGACAGGATCTTTTAGGAGAGGCAGTCAACTTTGTTTAATTTCCCATTCTTCTTTAGATATCTGCATTTTTTTCACTTTCTTACTCACTGTGCCTGTCCTTGTCTCTCAGGAAGTTTTCGATGTGAAGTCTGAAGGACAGGCAACTGTAATTCAGCAACTGGAACAGACCATTGAGGATCTGAGGACAAAGATCGCTGAGCTAGAAAAGCAGTATCCAGCCCTAGACTTGAGCCTTCCAGGCCTTGAGAATGGATTCACAGCCTCTGAAGAAGTTGGTCTGGATGCTCTCAGATTGCATGGGAAGGTCGCACAACCTCCGAGAACTCTTCAGGCCAAATCAATACAGACTTCCCCTACAGAAGAGGGTGGGATCCTGACTCTGCCGCCTCTAAAGACACCTCTAGAAGGTCCCCCGTGCCCACCTGCCACTGAAAGCACAGAGTCGGCGGTTCTACCCCCACCCACCGGACCTCAGACAAAATTCTGTTCAGAGATTTCTTTGATTGTATCTCCAAGGAGAATATCAGTCCAGCTTGATGCCCAACCAGCCCTGCAGAGTGCATCACAACTCTCACCTCCTCCTCCTCTTCCTCCTTCTCTGGCTGGGTCTGAAGGTCAAGGACAGCCCTCCTACCCTTCTCTGCATACTGCGTTGGAAACCAGCCATGAACCTTCTGTTTGCTCCTCTGGAAACATCTGTAATATCCCACCTGCACCACCTCTGCCTTGTACAGAGTCCTCCAGCTTCATGCCTGGCCTGGGCATGGCAATTCCCCCACCTCCTTGTCTCTCTGACATAACAGTGCCTGCTCTGCCCAGTACAACAGCCCCACAACCTACCAGTCTACAGGGAATAGAAATGCTGCCAGCCCCTCCCCCACCGCCTCCTCTTCCTGGACTGGGAATAACCCCTCCTCCCCCTCCTCCTCCTGGAGTGGGAATCCCCCCTCCCCCTCCTCTCCCTGGAGAGGGAATCCCCCCTCCCCCTCCTCTCCCTGGAGTGGGCATACCCCCTCCCCCTCCCCTTCCTGGAGTGGGCATACCCCCTCCCCCTCCTCTCCCTGGAGTGGGCATACCCCCTCCCCCTCCTCTCCCTGGAGTGGGCATACCCCCTCCCCCTCCCCTTCCTGGAGTGGGCATACCCCCTCCCCCTCCACTTCCTGGAGTGGGCATACCCCCTCCCCCTCCACTTCCTGGAGTGGGCATACCCCCTCCTCCTCCACTTCCTGGAGTGGGCATACCCCCTCCCCCTCCACTTCCTGGAGTGGGAATCCCCCCTCCCCCTCCTCTCCCTGGAGAGGGAATCCCCCCTCCCCCTCCTCTCCCTGGAGAGGGAATCCCCCCTCCCCCTCCTCTCCCTGGAGAGGGAATCCCCCCTCCCCCTCCTCTCCCTGGAGTGGGCATACCCCCTCCTCCTCCACTTCCTGGAGTTGCTATTCCTCCACCTCCTCCTCTACCAGGTATGGGGGTTCCTCCAGCCCCACCTCCTCCTGGGGCAGGCATCCCTCCACCTCCTCTGTTGCCTGGCTCAGGTCCTTCACTCTCCTCACAAGTTGGGAGCAGCACTTTACCAGCACCACAAGTGTGTGGTTTTCTTTTTCCTCCATTGCCAACTGGCTTATTTGGATTGGGAATGAATCAGGACAGAGGGGCTAGGAAGCCCCCAATTGAGCCTTGCCGGCCAATGAAGCCTCTCTATTGGACAAGAATTCAACTCCATAGTAAAAGGTAACCCCAAAGCGAGCTTATCCCTGCAGTTTGTTCCCACCAGGGGACACCTTACTGTAGAATTTTGTCTGGGAGTATAATTTAATGTGTTTTAAGTACACCTATAAAACTTTTGTAAGATTTTGACTTCATTGTTTTCTGAAGCAATTTATGGAACGTTGCAGACTTTTCTGCCGTAGTATCAAAGACTGAAAAAATAACGTGTGCATCTCTGACTGAGATGTGTATTATATCCATTTATAGTGTTAATTTTTTTTTTAAGGATAAAGGGGTTTATTTTTTCTTAACATAAGTGATTTTACCTGTAGTTAGAGGATTTGACTGCCTTCTACTCTGAAACCATCTAAAGCAAGGATTGTCTGTAAAAGAAGCAGGTGCATTTGTTGCACAATTAGTTTATACTCTGCTTTGACTGTTGAAATTTCTATTTTTGACCATGGCTTTAAAAATGTAAATCACGTCCATAGGCAACCAGCTTTCCAGGAAGAGTTCTCCACCTTTAAAGAGTCCAGATTTGCATTATGATGCAATGTTATTCATACAAATTCTTTCTGGAGAAGCATCACACATCAAAACACATCCAAATGATGTGTGTAAAGTAAATGTGGGAATGCCCTGACACTTCTAAAGAAATAAGGCCATGTCACGTGGTCATAGTTGGCAATGACCATCATGAACTAAGACTTTTTCACCAAGTGTTCAGGTCGCATACTGTTTGTCCACACATAATCTGATCCCCAGTCTCAGGAAGACCGTGCTCGGAGGCTTGGTCATTAAATACAGGGGAGAAGGTGGAAAACACAACTTTAAATGCCATTGGCCCTTTTTATTCTAATTGATCACAATTCCTTAACACATTTGAACTAAGTGGCATGCATTTAGGAATAAATAGCATTACTTTGCACATCTTGTATTGATTTTTTTTTCCTTCACTAAATCCATCTAGGAGAGGATATGCTAAGTTCCCTGACTCCTTTTCCAGTCCATTCTCTGCATGAGTGTCTTATCACTTAGATACATTGATGAATCATTTTAAACTGTAGTCAAACTCATTTTCTTCAGGTCCAGGACGTGATGTTCTGTCTCATTATTTTGCTTTTTATAAATGCCATTTACTCTTTCTTAGTGGCACTACACAAGCATGGAGGTATTGAGAAGGAAAATACAGTGGGCAGGCGAGTGGCAGTGCGTATATAGAGAGCATTTTCTTAGAAATATATATACTTTATAAAGATTGATTTCTTTCTATTCTTTATTGACATGTACGTGGTATAGTACACCAGTGTAAGTACACTTGGATGCTACAAGACAGTGTCAGATCTCCTGGAGCTAGAGCTCCAGATGATTGTTAGTTGCCCCATGTGGGTGCTGGGAACCCATTCATGTGGGTTCTGGGAACGGAGCTCATATTATCTGGGAGAGCAGTAAGAGTGCTCAATTTCTGAGCCATCTCTCCAGCTCCAGAAATATACATACATAGTACATCCATCCATCTATATGTACATACGAACATACATACATCCATACATGGATGCATATATATGCACATTATGTGTGCATTAATTAATCAATTAATTGATTTTTGAGATAGGATCTCATAATGCAGCCCTGGCTGGTCCTAGAATTTGCTGTGCAGCCCAAGATGGCCTTGAATTCACAGAGAGATTCTCCTGCCTCTGTCTCTTGTGTTGGGATTAAAGGTGTATGTTACCTTACCTGGCCTTGGAGATATGATTTTTGTTGTTGTTTGTTTGTTTGATTTTTGGTTTTATTTTGTTTTGTTTTAACCATCAAATAATCATCTAGGCTGAATCAAATTGGGATGTAGGAAGTCAAGCGTTCCTTGCTCCTCTAGCCCATTCTGAGAGAGGCTTTGCGTTGTTAGTTTCATGGAGTGACTTGATGAGGAAGGATGTCAGAAAATAATTTCTGGACAAATGTCTTATTCATTCACTCTTCTATTGTATTCTTTTATTTTATTTTATGTGTTATTCATATAGATGGCATTTTAACCACTTCATCAAGTTGATAAAACATTTTCTTCCGGATCTTTCTTCTTGCGTTTCCCTGCCCCCCTCCTTTTATTCATCCTCTTTGTTTTTGCTCATCTTGACATGGGACTTTGGATGGCCATTTTATTGTTCTTTTGCTTAATTTTAGAGATTCCAGCCCTTCACTTATTTGGGAAAAGATCGAAGAGCCATCCATAGATTGTCATGAATTTGAAGAATTATTCTCTAAAACTGCTGTAAAGGAAAAAAAGAAACCCATTTCTGATACAATCTCAAAGACAAAGGCTAAACAAGTGAGTATCCCTGTACTTTCCAATTGGAGGGGCCTTCTGCTAAAGTGTAAACTTTCATTAGAAGACAAGCTTTGAAATGGTTTATGGACTCGGTGTGTCTCCTTGGATCTTCTAAAGATAGCAAGGAAGGGGTGGAATTTTAGAATGTATTGTTAAGTAAGATTCATTGAGGAAGAACAGCTGAAACTGTCCAGAGAGAGTGCCCTGATCATTTTGTTCACTAGCGCCTATTTCCAGACCCTCCACCACTGCTTCTTCTTGGTTGGTATTATTTTTCTTGATTGAAGTTCATCTGAGTGTTAACATGCACAGAAAGAGGCAAGCATGGATTAAGTCTATCTCTTAGCATTATAGCTTCAGTGAATGCTGTTAAAACCCAGCTGTACTGTCCTTGAAATATGGAAGAAAATTCTGCCTCCTCCTAACATTTCTACTTCACGGTAGCTCCTTTGATCTAGCCTGTGACACGAATCAGAAGAAGAAAGAACAGGTGTCTGAAGAAACACATTTCTGAACATTTTGAATGGGTAGACCCACTGGACTTGGTCATGAAATAATCTAAATTTAGTCTCTGGGATGCCATGCAGCAGGAATTGGCAAGACTCCATGGTAGTGAGCTGTAGATATTTGCTATTGGTGCCAATCCATCACCATGGAATAGGGGAATATCTACATTTTGTGACTTTGTAGTGGTGTGGGAGAAGAAACTGGGGAGGGGTCAGTCTCAGTGAGAAGAAATGAGGCCAGTGTCCCAGTGTTCTTCTGGCCCAGTTTCAATATCAATGACAGCCAAGGGTTGAGTCAAGGTCAAGTCCTTGACTTTCTGCATCTGATGTAGAAGTTGCAACCAAGTATATGGCATTGTATTACTTCTATTGGTATTTTAAAGCAGATAACACTTCCAAATTGGACACTGCCTAATCTATCTAGGGATGATGGATGGATTAGAATGGGACAGCCAGACTCCTGGAATCAATAGCTGACTATGTGGCCAGGCTAATCCTAGGCATTTTATAAAGATACAAACCTAGACAATATGTTGAACATTTACTAAGATTTTCAGTACTATTTATTGTATTATTGTATTTATGGTAGCCATAGGTCAGTCACTAGTAAATAAGACATTGCATAAATATTTAGCAAATATCAAAAAGTATCCATTAAATTAACAGATCAGCTGGTTGAGGGAGAAGGGCTTATAAATATCCCTAGATATTCTTAAACAGAGATTAAAATCCAGAAAAGCATTTGTCACAATAATCAGTCCAATGTGACACTACTAGGGTAATGGAAAGATCCACATTTTCTCAGATATTTTTTTTTTTTTTTTTGGTTTTTCGAGACAGGGTTTCTCTGTGTAGCTTTGCACCTTTCTTGGAATTCGCTTTGTAGACCAGGCTGGCCTCGAACTCACAGAGATCCGCCTGCCTCTGCCTCCCAAGTGCTGGGATTAAAGGCGTGCGGCACCACCGCCCAGCATTCAGATATGTATTTTTAAAGACTCTTCCCAGAATACATTTGTATAGAGCATTATGGGGCTGGGCCATCTTATCTATTCTCATGGACCATGCCAGAGATGGAAAGTGGTCCATGTAAAACTGAAGCAGAGAGTGCAGAATATGGAGGAGAGCTGGGTAACCCAAAAGGTGCTTGACTGTAACATGGGAAGTCTCTTCTCCAGAGACTGGATACTCAGCTAAACAAACCATTCCCTCTGCATCTCCCAATACCAGAAGCTTCATTAAAGGGATTCAGATAAGAAAGATAGCTCATATGTTGCCTGACATTGTAGAACTTCTGTATTTGATACAGTATTTCATTACTGGCTTCTTGAAATATGACCTATGTCTCATCAAAACTTTAAATTAAAATTGTTGACATGAGATGACCTCTTTGCATGTAAATGCTGCATCTGTGTTGAGCACCAATCCAGCAGAATTACCTCACCCTATCACCAAGACATTTTGTAAACTCTAGGTAAGGAACTTGGCTAGTATCCTAATTCACATTCACTGTTAGTGACCCCACAAGCTTTCTGAAAGTCTCCCTATCCTGACTCCTCATAAGCTTTGCAGTTTGGCCTGATATTAGAATTGAGTTCAAATCAATTTTTAAGGAGATAAAAATTCGTTTTGTTTTGTGTGTGTGTGTGTGTGTGTGTGTGTGTGTGTGTGCACGCACACGTGCGTGCGCGGGGGGCGGGGCATCTGCCACAAATATAGAAAAAAAACTATACTAATTTTATTTAGCTTGAATGCCTCTGGAAGAAAAATATCTCCATTCTATTTCCTTGAGAAATTTTGGATTTTGTTTAAGGAAACTCTATTCTCAGGATGTATACAGGGACGTTGTCTTTTACAGGAAATGTGTTCTAGTGGTATGTGAAGACATTTGCTATCTCATGGTTCATTCTCAATAAAATTAATAGCTTTTAATGCCAAGGCCTACATTTATGGAGGTATTTCAAGAAATAATTCTTATATACAATGGAAACTAGAAGTTCTGCTTTTCTTTAAATATTTAAAAATCACAAAATGATTTTCCAGTGATGTGTCTTCTTGCAAGGGAGGTCCTGGTGAAAAGAGCTAGTGTCTAACAGAGTCCCCGGGATGTTTCCACTGTCATCATGGGGACATTTCCTATGTGACAGTAGAAGGTTCCTTGCTGGGTGCACTGCCCTTTGGCATATTGCAAAAGAGAGTGATTCTCCCGATAGCACGTCAAATAGTAATTCTTATGTTGTGTTTCTAAATCCTCTCTGAAATTTAAAAAAAAAAAAACCCTGAAAATACAGCATTTTGTATTTCACTCATGAAACACGTTTTCATCTTTATTCTGGCTATGTTCTTTACTTATCTCTATTTTGAAGTAATGTGCATCAGGAAGTTAGCTGAGAAGGTGAAAGGAGTTGATCATGTGACAGCCTGATGGAATTGCTGATAAATAAGTTGATATAAATGAGTGCAATGTGACATCAAAATTGTATATTGATCTAACTCCAAATCATAACCTTATCTCTTGCAAAATAGAAGCAAATCTAGGAATAACAACTCGTCTGGTCCCTGTGCTAGAGCATCTTAGACTCTGGCCCCATTTTGAAGAATGTTTTAGAGCCAGTATACATTTGGCCTGCCCTTTTCCCTTCTGTGGTGATGATCAATGATATATGAATATAAACAGTAACTCCCTGTCATTAAATAAAGATTAAATTCAGAGTTGAGGATCAGGGACATAAGAGAATTTAATTCAGAAAACTTTTGGTAATAAAAAAATGCATCAAAATAGAAACTTCCAGTCAACTGTGGATCCAGTGACATCAGGAGGAAATATATTTTTTGGGAAATGTGAAATAGCGGCTAGACAGCAGTGGCCACACCAAGTACAGGTTACACTGGGCTGGCTATTTGTCATGTGACCTTGCTGCTTTCACTACTTCTCTTCCATTATCTCATTCAATCCCCCCACTCTCATGAGACAGATAGACATTAGCTTATGGTACACAGAAGTGCTGCATCGGAAGGAGTCTATGATATTCCCAGCTTACTCAGGGCACGGTACAGTTCCAACTCAGGGCATTATTTTCTCCAGGATCTTTTTTCTTCCTAAGTAAATGATAAATATGGATGCATAATATCTCCTTTGAATATATATGGAGTCTTATCCAAACTTAAAAATGAGTTTTTATTTATTCTTCTATTCTAGATATTTAATGAACGGTAATTAGACTTATATAATTATATGTGGAAACACTTTGAACAAACTTTTTCACATCCTAGCAGATTCTGACAAGTTCAAAAACATGACACTTTCTCAGTTAAATAAAAATGTATCTGATTGATGATGTACTGCTTATAGACACATAATCTTCTGTAAATAGTACAAAGGAAGACGATTTTTGGCATATAAATAGTGAATAGAGGCAGATAGCCACTATGGTTAACTTCATCAGTGGTAGGTGATGTGTTTTCATTTATCTATCTATCTATCTGTCTATCTATCTATCTATCTATCTATCTATCTATCTATCTATCTATCTATTTATGTATTTACTCTACAACACATAAAAGCCTCTCCAAAGTATGCTTTCAACAGATAGCATCTAATTGTGCTCAGGAAGAGTCCACGGGAACATGCTGCCCACAATGTAAATGTACACACAGAGGGCAACCAGTGAATTAGAAGAATCTGTGTGATTGTCTGCATATTTGGCTGCTATCTGTGTAACCACTTATTTTGATAAGTCTTATCATGGATTTCTTCTCTTTATCAGATTAAAACGTTCTTCTAAAACAGTTAAGGAGAAAAACTATTTATGAAGGTTAAATACATCCTGGTAGTTTCAGCCTTTGGAAATGTGGTTAAAATGGAAAAAATCTACTAGTCATGATAAGAGGAGACGTTGAATGGATTTGTTAAAATTCACATTTGGTACAGTTGTGATATGAGGTTGGATAATTGTTCTTCTATTCTGTCTTGCCATTATACATTAGCACTTAAACTCTGAAATGTTCATGTTAGAAACACTCAGTAATGATGAGCAAAGAAGCACCTATATTCCACTGCCCCCGTGTGGATCCACCTAATATAGAACCTCCGAGGATGCTGCCCAAAATGACAGTTGCCCTTAAAGTCCTGCTTCCCGCTGTGCTGAGGACTTTGGCAGATGTGTGTCCTCCATTTTCAAACTGTCTGACACTAATACTGCTATGAAAAGTATACAAGGGTGTCTAGTTTATCTTGGAGTCTCAGGAAGCATCCACTTTTAGATTTTCAAATCCCATTTCATTGTAGTTGGTGATGGATAGGCTTACCGTGCCTTGAGGGTTGTAGTTCAACGATAACCTGAGTATTAGCAGGTTGGTGTTTCTGCTACATTTGGCTTATAGACTGAAACCCTAAAATGGTTTTGGAAACACCAAATCTCCTTTAGTATGACTATTTAGATTTGCTTTGGGGACCCGTAATGAACACTTAGTACTTTGGAACTTTTAAGATTTATTTCTATTTATGTGTATTAGTGTGTTTGTGTAGTATACGTCTTGTGTGTGTGTAGGATTCACTGAGGCCAGAAAAGGGTGTCGAATCTCTTGGAGCAATTATGAACTGCCCAAAAAGGGTGCTGAGAACTGATCTCAGGTCCTTTGCAAAAGCAGCAAGAACTCTTCGCTGTTGAACCATGTCTCCAGCCTGTGGTACTTTGTAACTTTTAACATGTGTTTTTAATATAATATATTCCAGCTGCAGGCCTTAGAATGTATTTACATAAGAAACCACATCAAAATACAAAGCTATAATTAGACAAACATAGGTTTTTGTGGAATCTGGATTTGTTTTAGATGTTGAAAGATTTATTATTTTTTGAATATGCTGTTCCTATAACTATGTGTACAGCATACCCAATCAATTCAATGAATTAAACAATAATAACATCTAGTTTTTGTTTTCTTTAAGCCAAAAAATGTTTATATACTTCTAAGTAAATGTCTAAAATGAAAAACTAGCAGTGTAATAAAAAGAAAGCACAATTAGCTAATGATCCTTAACCTTGCTACATTTTACATCCGGTAAATTATATTTGATAAAATGCACCCTACTTGTACAACCTTTAATCATGCTCAAGGGTAATTCTTTTCGATTTATAGCCATAATACTGTGATAGTATTACTATTCTGGCAGGCTAGATATATAACAAAAGGACATTGGATTTTAATGGCTAATATATTGTTTATCCTTATGGAGCAGCCGTGAGGGTTAAAGGAGTGTAGAATAGAACATCAGTGCTAGGCTTTAGGGCAGGTGATGAGAAATTTCTTTTTCACCATCAGTTTAGAGTAACTGTTGCGCAGAGCCCTAGTAAACACAGGGTAGGATCTGCCCTAAGTCTCACTGGTGAACCTCGATGATAATAATGACAGTACAACTTTCACAATTGCATCTTTTTTTTCTCTTTGACCCAAAGTCTCTCCAGTTTAACAGGAAGTATAGCAGAGAAAAGAAGCTAAGTATATCAGAGTGGTTGGATGGGGTGGCTCACCTCTGTGATCCTAGTACTTGGAGACAGATGCAGAGGCAGCTGGAGTTTAAGGTATCTTTAGCTAAATAGCAAGGCTAGCCTGGGCTATAGGAGGCACTATCTAAAAAAATAAAAAATGCATGAAACAGTTAAATCCCTCAAAATGCTAGAGAGAACAGAGAGGTTTCTAGAGACAGTTACTAAATAATTCAAGTCCCTCCACTTGAGTCCTTCTTCAGGTTAAATGGTGTATACTGAAGCTGGTAAGCATTGTGGGTGGTCTGGAGTTGAACAGATTCTAACTGGGCTGCGTGGAAGAGATGCAACCTGAAGTGGCCCTTGAAGAATGTATTTAGTTTAGATAGGCAGAGACAATTAAGGTATGGCTTTTGCAAATGGGACAGGGAGTAAAAGATTTCCTTGAAGCTCATTTTAAAACACAGTAAATCATTTAACGCTGAAGCAGGGCCCTCCTGTGTACTGCTGTCTGAGACTTTTTGGGAGGTGAATAGAGGCCATTCTTACCTCCTTCCCCTAGCCCCACATGCTTCCTGCCCATCTCTCTCTTGCTCAGAATTGTCTTCTTAGATGTGAGTATGGGAACTGAGTTTTGAGAAATTGGACCTGGAGTTGACATTGATGCCATGTTAATAATAGCAGAGTGTACTTTTTTTTTAAACCATGGACAGCAACAGAATTTTTGAATAATTGCAGAGCAAATGAGGATTTTATTTCTTGCCTGAAAATTACAGTTTTGATGGTTCCTACCTTTTGCCTATAGGAAGGGATACTGGTAACAATGGACAGATTTTTGCAAACTCTAAATTATTTTGATGGGAATTAAAAATGATCGAGTATTTAAAGATACATCCTGAAAGTTCTTATTCATGTATTTAGTTTCTTTAAAATACTCACTGTTTGAGTTTTCCAATTTTCCCCTCCTTATCTTCAAGCTCTGGCATTCTGTCTTTTACTTGGTCTACTAAACTGGTGAAGTTTACTACTGAGTTTTGGGGGTTTTGTTGTTGTGTGAGTTTTTCATATTTAAAATTTGATATGATTTTTTTATAGTACTCCTCTTCATTGGATTAATCTTTCATATTCCATAGTGCCTTCTTTAATATTAAGCAGTTTATTTGTATTTTCTTTGGTTTAATCCAGTTTATTCATGTCCTTTTTGATTTCATTGAACATTGTTGCAATCCTTGCGAATTCTTTGTGATTTCATGTATATCATTCTTACTGGAATCTGTTACTGTGAATTTGTTTACTTTTGCAAGAATCATGCTACCCTGATATCATGTTTCTTTTGTTTTCCATGTTGAGACTTGTGTATCTATCATGTTTCTTATGTTTTCTTCGTTGAGACTTGTACATCTGGGACCAGGTCATTGGTTGATAGTTTTCAGATGTTCATACTGTTGCCTTTAAAAATTTAGAGTGTCCAAGTGGGACTAGATTTGGTAAAGATGAAGTATGGTTTCTCTCCAGTAGATTATGACTGTCACTTATGTAGCTTGACATATCCTGAAACACTCAGCCCAGGGGCTTAGGTATGATGTCCAGCACCACTCTCAGGGTAGCAGACGAACGACAGTTAGTTTATTATGGAAGAAGCAACCATAGGTGATGGATAAAGCCAGTACAGAGACAGAACACTTAAAAACAACCACCCCTTGACTCCAGTAACTTCAGAGGGCGGTGAGAGCCAGGACAGTGGAGTGCACTGGAAGCTATGACTTCCCAAGGGTGGACAGAGAAAGACAGTAGTAAGTAGTGTGAAATTAAGAAACAGCAACGGGGAACAAAGGGGAAAAATGGAGACCTCGTTTAACTTTGCAGAGAAAACAAAAGGGAAGGAAATGCAAACAACCTACAATGGTGAAAAAAAAATTTTAGATGGCATAAGATAATAGGAGAGAAGCCAGAGGTGGGTGGAGACTATGTCAATTTCAAGACCATAATAGAATGAAATGGTGGAAAGGGGAGAGAAGAATGGGAAGGAAGAAGATGGGAATGTTAAAAAACAAACAAAAGCACTAAGTGGCAAGTAAGTAGTTTATATCTACAGTCTTTACATTTGAGAGGCTTTGATCTGGAGATCAGGAGCCTCAGCCAGCCTTTGCCTTATGCTAGGGTTGGGAGGGAAATAGAGAGAGAGGGAGGCAGGGAGAGAGGAAGGGGGAAAGAGAGAACCAAGGGTCATGGAGAGGACTAAAAAGCTAGATGTAAAATAAGAGAAGAAGAAAAGCTAAAATGGTTCAAATAGCATAAAAAAGATGTGGAAAAACAAAACATGGAAGAAATTGGTTTCCATCACCCCGGGGTGTCATTCCCTGGGTGAGTGTAGATATCTGGGTTTTTGAGTAGGCTGCTTATGGTGAAATGGAACCTTTGTTATTTGGCTTCCTGTGCTGATTTTTTTTTTTTTGTCTGCCAGCAACAAGGCTGGGTGGTTTGGGGCAAGTAGTTGTCATTACTCTAGGTCACACTTCTTTGACTTCTTAACTAACTCTTGACCAAACTCTTGTTGCCTGGGACATTTTCTTTTTTTTTCTTCGAGACAGGGTTTCTCTGTGTAGCTTTGCACCTTTCCTGGAACTCACTTGGTAGCCCAGGCTGGCCTCGAACTGACAGAGATCCGCCTGGCTCTGCCTCCCGAGTGCTGGGATTAAAGGCGTGTGCCACCACCGCCCAGCTGGCATTTTCTTTTTAATGTGGCTCTAGATACATAGGTATATAAAGTACATATAAAAATCTAGCATTTATTGATAATAACTTATAAAGAAACTTATTAAAGCAATTTTTGGTATAAATTGATTTTTACCATTAAACAATAAAGTAAATTGCAATAAAGTAGATTGGTATACTAATGAGATGGTTATCTTTGTTTATTTGTACATAAAGAATTAAATTCTGGTTAAATATTTGATGCTGCAAGACACAGAGCATCTTCAGTCTTTTTTTAGAATTGATGAATATTTTGCTTTTATGATATTGAGTGTGCTGCTTCATATATAGTATAAAATGAAAGAAGATAACTTAGGGCCATTTCAAAAATTGTTAAGACATTCTATCTTAGCCCCAAGCCAAAATTTCTGGGATGAGTTTTTATGAAACTTATCAGCAATTTAGACAGCAATTTAAAAGTTAAATGTTTTAACATAATATAGTCCAAAGATGCATTAATTTGATACTTACATGCTGAAGAATGGTGGTAGGAAAAAATGGGTCTTTGAGTTCCATGGTGAAATGTCATATTTGTATACAAGGAAAGAACTTCACATGCTTGGTAAAAAGAAAATAGTCTCAAATCTGAGCTGAGGCAGGGTCATCAGCACTGTATGTTACAGAGTGCCTGTGTGCTCAGAACTGAGGCTGCAGCAACATCATCTGACTCAACATGGGCACCCGCTGTCTCTACGAACACCACAGATTCATTGTGCCTTTGGTTTTTCATTCATTTTTGATCAGTGCACCTTCAGATGCCTTCTGCACTTGTCAGTTCTTGTTTTCTTTTTAAAAAGTTCCTGACAGTTTTAGACATGTGTATAAATTTCATTATAACTCCCCACTTCAGTTTCTCTGCTCTCTTTCTTCTCATCTCCATCCCTGCCTCTCTCCTTCCTTTCCTCCCTTTCTCATCCCCTGTTGCCCATCCCCACTCCTTCTCACACTGAAACCCTTCTCCCCAACCCTTCCTTCTTTCATGCCTGTGACCCATTGAATTTAAACAGCATTACCCAAATGTGCATGGATGGGTTATTATTGTCTTTTACAATTCCTATATGAGGTTGTGACTGACAGTTTGAGAAGCAGGGATTGACTGTAGTCTTTTTTTTCTCTAGAGACTGGGCAAAGCTACCGGTAATCTTTCTTGCTGTGGACACTGGTGCCTAGCTCCTTTGAGCTCTGGACCTATGGTGGGCTGCATTGCTCCTACACATCTGTCCTAAGTGGATTCACTCCTTCACTTATCCCTGCTCATGCCTCCTCTTTGAGTTGGTTACCATGCTTGGCTTCAGGAGGAGGAAGTCTCATCCTAGCATAAAGCTTGGGCCAGAGTCTGGCTACTTGGAGCTCTCCACGGTTCTGACTCAGTTTTTCTGCTCTGACTGGAGAGATCCTACAGCCTTGCTCTCATTGACACTTCCTCTGGGTTCTCAGAGCACACCTTGTTATGGTGGAATCCTGGGTTCCAGAGCCACCCGGTTGGCTCCTGACTCAGTGGAATTTTTCCAAAATGGCTTCAGGCCACTGCTCTGGTCTAGTATCCAGGAGAAGGAGGGATTTAAACAGAAAGCTTGTGGTTTACAGATACCAGGACCCTTGCATCGTTTGGCTGCCCATCTGCTCAGCGATAGGCCCAGTGTTGTTTGCCGGAGCTGTCTTGTTTATTTCTGTGGTGGCTCTCCTTCCCATCATTGGCATGCAGCTGCTGTTCCTCATCAGCTGTACCATGCCATGCTTTCTGCCTCTTTTTCCTTTCACTCTGTCTGACCTCCATTTTTCTAGCACTGATAGAGCAGTGTGCATTTTCTGTTGCTCTTTGCCTTTGGTTCCTGATCTCTGAGGTTATTCCCATTCTTCTGATTGGGATGGGCATTTCCCATGGGGAGCCAAACCCTTGGAAACAGACTCCCAGTCTACTCTGCCTTTTCCTTTTGAGATTTATTCTACATTGCCATCCTTCCCCCTCTCAAGACTTCTTACTGATGTTTTGTGTAGTTAAATCCAGCAATGTGTAGGTAACCCTTCTTACCCTTCTCATAATTGGAGCAGAATCTCTCTTACTGCTTTTCTCTTGCTAGAAATATCCAGCATGTTCCTCAAGCAGCACTGGATGCCAGAATCTCAGGTCAGAGTCCCCTGGAACTGGTGTTCCTTACATTATCAGTTTAAAAAAAGACCTTGATTGGCAGAGGCCTTGGTAAACATTGGTTCTGAGTGAGCCCCTACTCTTTGAACTGGCAGAGAAAGGCATAGTAGTAGCCTGTTATAAAAGTTGTGTTAACGGTATTCTGGAGATGTCAGACCAGCTGCTGGTTTTGCTGTTGTTGCTTGTTTTATTTTGGAGGATTTTGTTTTAAGTAAAAATATTCCTATTTCGGTAATTCCAGTTTCCTTAGGTGGACACACACAAAGAAGGTAGACAGGGAGATTGTCCGTAGCCAACCGAACAATAAAACTCTATCACCTGATGTTTCCTTGAATCTCACATTAAGTCTTCCAGGAAGAATGCAACACTGTTACATAGGAAACCAAAACGAATTCTTCGCTTTTTAAAACAGGAGTATGTCTTCCTACTTCTCTATTAAATGTGAATGAAACTTGGGTCTATTTTAAAATATGATCCATCATAGAATGCAAAGACAACAATCATATGGTGGGTGGCTTCCGGTTAGTTGAGCATTTGGTGATATGTAATGTGAGAGAGGAAGGAAACAATTAGGATCAAGAGTTTAAAGGGAACTGTCTGGTTGGCTAAATTAAAGGTAAGAGGGAAAAACAGAATATTTAGAGAGATTTCAAGGCACAGAAGCTTGAAACTCTGGAAAGTATCATCCAGGCTCCTGATTGCCTTGGAATCATTAAAGCAATGACTGTAAATGATAGTCAACTTTGAGCTCATTCAGTGGTTGATATTTTCAAATTTCAGCTTTGTTTTATTGTCAGATTGTCCACCTAAATAGAGTTAAGTCATGTACACGAAGCAACCTTCTTTGGTGTTATATCATTGTATGAAAGTTTTCATGGACCAGAAAAAGTGATTGGGAGTAAGTCCTCCTGGCTTCTATCTGGTCTTTATCATCCTTCCAAGTTTGACCGTTTTCTAGAAAGTTCGCTTGTTCAAAGCCTTCTGAATCCTGGTGGTGGTGCATGCCTTTAATCCCAGCACTTGGGAGGCAGAGGCAGGCGGATATCAGTGAGTTTGAGGGCATCCTGGTCTATAGAGTGAGTTCCAGGACAGCCAGGGCTGTTACACAGAGAAATCCTGTCTTGAAAAACCAAAAACCAAACAAATAAACAATAAAACAAAACAAAACAAAAAACAACCCCCCCCCCAAAAAAAAAAACCCAAACAAATGAAGAAAAAAAAAAAAAACAACCAAAAAACTCATGCTGAGGTATGTCCGGAGTTCAGGTATCTCCACTGCCCAGTTTGCTCATTGGACCCTTGTTGCACATGGCTTCACCTTTTCAGGAAGTAGTTTTACTTACGTTCTGTAATTACAATGCGCATCTTAACATTTCTGTATCTTTTGTTTGCTTATTCATCTTCCTTGTTTGAAATCACAACACTGGAGTTAAAAATCTTAGAGTATTATTTTATACATACTTATGAACTTTTTCACTCACATCATTATTTCTAAGAGGAACGAGTGTGGCTGTCTTACCTAGGCTTAAAATTTCAGATTGCTCAAGCATCTTGACTACTTCTGTTGCTATTTCATATTGAGACACAGTTAGCATTTTATATTGGCGCAACCAATGCTGCATGGAAAATTCTAGAAGGAATAGATGACATATGAGTCTTTCCAAATAGTAAGTAGTTTGTTTTTTTAATATATCAAACTTCTTTCTTGATCCATCTTGTTGGCCATTCTCGAGGTTGCTAATGTGGCCTCACAGATACACTGTTCTGTTTTAATCACCAGACCACTCCTCCCTTATAAGAGTCTGCTGTATTTTTCTTCACTAGACCACCACAGTGGTACTGAATCTGTCATTGTGGTCATTATCTTCCCTATTCACCTTAATCTATTTTTGATGTTTTACTCATATATTTCATTTTCTCCAGTGTTTATCTACATCAGCATTGTATTTTTAAAATGTAGCTTATTGCACATATGGTTTATGACTTGCTCACACTCTTTATTCACTCATTAATTTTATCAGCTACTTCATGAACTGACATTATTAGAAACTGTCCCTTGAGCTACTCTTTTACCTCCTTTGTGGAAGCATGTCTCTTCCTAAGATTACTATTTACTATTATTATTATTATTCACCACAGAAGTCACTTTAAAGGAGTGACATTACTATGATGATATATGCTAAGGTTCAGAATAAAGGTGACATTTGAAAAAATCCTGAAAGCAGTTTTACTATAACTAGGATTAACTCTTATTACCACTAATTAGGGAGAGAACCAGACCAATATTTCCTCCCTTTTTATATTCTCATAAAAAGAAACAGGAGCAAGAGGCAGATCTTGGACACTGCCCATTGACCTTCTTACCTTGGGCTCTCTCAGTGTTCTCTTTGGAAAGGGGTTCTGAACTAGCCGTTGGTGATACCTACTAGAGACTACAGCCTGTGTATTTCAGAGCTACCTTACATTCTGGGGCATGCCTTTCATCTGGAGGAAGAGGTGTGGGCAGAATTATTACATGCCATCAGTTCTTTCTCTCCTGAATTTTTTGGCTGATAGTCTTTCTAATGCAACTTCATTCTCTTTGCCTATTCTAATCAGGGTTCCCTTCAGCACAGGGCATCAGGTAGTTTGTCTAGGGAAGAAGAACAGAAGAAAAAAAAGTGGCGGAAGAAATTAAACCAACTATTGAATTTTTTGCATTGACAACCTCCTCAGGTGACTCTGATCCCCCTACCCTCGCCATGATTCCTCCCTTCTTCCCGATGACCTCTGAAATGAGGAGAAAAGGGTGAGAAGGGCCAAGGAAATGGTCTGCACTGGGCAGAACTTCAGTTGGAGAAGATATCAAGGGTGTAGAGATCTTCCAGAAAAGGGGAAATCCATTGTAGAAGAAAGGGAAGCAGGCTCTGGAAGGGTGAGTGCCCCCAGCCTTGTCTGTGCAGGCGCTGGTTTGCATCTCTTTAAGCCCAAATCCACTTCCAGTTGCATGTCTTTTTTTTTTTTTCTTTCACAAAGAGAGATAGGTTGTCCGCTTGCCATAACTGTTCTGCTCAACGATAGTCATGTGGTGCCTGCTTTCAAAGATGCATAAGCTGCTTTCTGCAGTCCCTAGAACATAAAATACATGTGTGTCAGTGCCCTTACTGATTAGTTGTAGTTAGAAAAGCACATCCGATCTCACGAGGACAGTTCCTTTGCCCTTTCCTGTCCCTCTGAGGACAGGGAGGATTATCCTGTCCACAAGGTAAGCTTGATTTTTATTTCTCCAGTCCTGGTGCTAGCTAGCCAGAGATGCAGACCTAAGTTGTTTTCTTTCCTACTTCTGCTTTAGACTAGATTTTGGATTGTTCGAAAGTAGGAAATGATGAAGATGGAGGAAAGGTTAGAGGCATGGCTCAGTCTTTAGAGCACTTGCCTCAAAAGCTCCTGGACCTGCACTTCATTCCCAGCACCCAGATAAAAAGCTGAGTAGATGGACTGGTAAGCCAGAGCTGGAAACATGCAGATAGGCTGATCTAGGGCAGGTTGGCCAGCCAGCCTCACACACTTGGTAAGATGAAGGCAAATGAGGAGGCCCTTTTGAAAAATAAAATGATGGACATCTCCTGAGGAACTATACTCAAGGTTTCTCTGGCCTCCACACACAGGTTCACACTAACATTCATACATTACACACACACACACACACACACACACACACACACACACACACACTAAAAGAGAAAAGAAAAAGAAAGAAGTTTGATATAGTGCAATAAATCATAAATAAATATTTGTACCCAGGCTATCCTCACATACAAGCTGAAGATTGATCAGAGTTATGTCTAGGAAAACATAGTGATCAGGGATAAAGTTGCAGTTGTAACAATAGTCATTCATTTGTTATTTCACAAGACTCCTTCATTTATGCCAGCTTTTCATTTTCCATTTGTGTATTTCTGCATCTATGAGGGATATAAACCTTAGTGTGGCCTTGGCTCCGGGTGTTGTGTTCTTTTTGCTGGCTACTTGGGGCCAAGTGTTCATGGGAATGGGTATCCATGGCTTTAACACTTCCTCTATTGTGTTTAATACCAGTACCTGAGGACAAAAAGGAATATGATTTTATTTTACGCACTGAGAAAGTTATCAAAGAATTTTTTTTATCTTGTGTCCTTAGGCTAGTGATGAATCTCTTATCTTAAAAAAATAAAACAAAGGAATTGAAAGATGGCTAACAATTGTATCTTCATAAAAATTTGAATCCTGGATGACTTTGTTGAGTATTCATTAGTAAATAACTAAAAAGTATAATCAGAACAACTTGTCACCAACTAAAAAAGTGGTTACACATTTAAAAAATAGCAAATAATAAATATATAAGATGATAGATTTTGTTATATTTTCATATGTTTCACAGAAAGACACAGAAAAGGGACAGAAAAGTGAGTCAATGGAGCTATGAAGGGCAAAGTGACCCAATGACTCAGCTAATGATGGTAAGAAAACAGAAGCTTAACATGATGAGAAAGGTGAAACAATATGAGACAGGGCTGATTAATTAAAAATGTTAAAGAGACAAGGGAGAAAGGAGTGGGAAGTAAGGATTAAAACTTAGGTTTTGAAAGCGGGGTGTGGTGCTCACATAATCACAGCACTTGGAACACCGAGGTGGGATCCAACGCCAGAGCTCTGCCTGGACCTCTTTATGAGTCAAAAAAAAAAAAAAAATCAAAACTGAACTAGAACAGAATGAGCAAAAACAAAGAAATTAGATGTGAAAAAGAGAAGACAGAAGAGAAAGCTGTGAAGGAAGAGGAGGACCACGGATGTAGTTTTGGTGCGGTGCTTGCCAAGTGTCTGCAAGGCCCTGGTTCTAACTTCTGGAACCACAGAAAAGAAGCGGGGTTGGGGTGGATTTGAAGTAGAATAAAAATGTATGAACCAATTAACTATGAAAATGAAGTAACAAGTACAATGCGAGAAGGTAAGGAGGGAAATAATGAGGCAGTTGTCTAGCCCTCTGAAAGGTAATCTGTGAGGCTGTGACCTATGTATGTTTCCTTCAGGGCTTTCTTCAGCTCAGTCCCTGGTGGGAACCTAGTCTACGCTCTTTGACTTCCTTGGCTTTTGGTTGAGGTGCTTGCCTAGCAGCCAGAGGGTGTGGTTTATGGGCTTTGCCAACACTGATTGCTTCTCTGCCTGTCAGGACCCCTTGGGCAGGTTCCAAGCATTCTACCAGCTGATTCAAATCTCCCGTGTCTTTGTCTGGTTGTGGGTGGAGAAATGATCATGTAGATACACCAGCCTGAACCTAGGGGTGGTAGAGACTGAGGGTTGGTGGGCTTCACCCTGCCGATGTCCAACTTCCCACTACTTAGCTCCTAGGTGTAATCACTTGCATCCGTTGGATTGCTCTGCAATCCTGGAGCTCAGAACTCTCCTTTGTAGTTTCCCTAATGGAGATCTCCACCAGGAAGGGACTTAGGTAGGCACAAGCACACATAACCCATTCTTGTGACTCCCGATTCCTACAGTAGAATATTCTGTAGTCTGGCCTCCAACTCCCTAAGTAGCTGAGGATGACCTTGAACTTCTGATCCTCTTTCCTCTAAGTACAGAGATTGCAGGTTTACACCAGACAACATGTTCTGTCTGTGTGTCTGGAAGTTGATTCCAGAGACCCAAGTATACTAAGCAAGCATTATTAATAGCTGAGCTGCATCCCTAGCTGCTGTGGGATGGTCTGTATGTCAAGTATGTTGCTGATTGGTCAATAAATAAATCACTGGCCAGTGGCTAGGCAGGAAGTATAGGTGGGACAAGGAGGAGAATAAAGCTGGGACGTGGAAGGCTGAGTCAGAGAGACACTGCCAGCCGCCATGATGACAAACAGCATGTGAAGATGCCAGTAAGCCACGAGTCATGTGACAAGGTATAGATTAATAGAAATGGATTAATTTAAGCTGTAAGAACAGTTAGCAAGAAGCCTGCCACGGCCATACAGTTTGTAAGCAATATAAGTGTCTGTGTTTACTTGGTTGGGTCTGAGCAGCTGTGGGACTCACAGGTGAGAGAGATTTGTCCTGACTGTGGGCCAGGCAGGAAAACTCTAGCTACACCTAGCCCCAGAAATTCTGACTCAGTGTTTCCCC